>NW_009260407.1:501595-509463 GCF_000687185.1 Egretta garzetta | reverse complement strand
AAATAAGGCCAGGTCTGTGCTGCAGATTTCTATCAGCACAGCTGTTCTGGTCAGACTGACACCTCTCAGTGAGCAAACACTACACATGTAGATGCAATTATACCTCAAAATGGTGCTTGTTTTGCTTGCGGGGATGATTTTACTATACCACTACAAAGAGCAGATTTGCCAGTGTAAGTTTACACCGCCCCAGGAATGCTTTGTCTGTTTACTGTGTTGGTATTCCTTTATCAGTAAGGCATTTGCAGTGTAGACATGGTCTTATTTGGAGGGCTGGTTTTAATCCTGACACATGCTAAAGTGATTACACTGCTGATTGAGAACTCAATAGAAGGACTCCAACTGATTTGCTCTGGATCAGGGCCTGAAAGGAGAGGAATTATCTTGTGGTTTGAACACAGGGGTAGGAGCTCCTCGTGCACATCCTGGGTTTGATATTGACTTCATTTGTCTCTGCCTCTAAAATTGGGGGTGTTAAGGAATTTGTCTTACAGAAGTTTTGTGAGACTTAGTTGCTTCATGTTCCTATTCCAGGATGCAAGTAGAACATATATCCCCAAATGGATATCCACAACCCTTAAAAAAAAAAAAAAATAAAAATTAGCTACTTCTGCAGCTGTTCCAATGGCACAAAGTGCTGTTGCGGTGAAGGCCCTGGGCCAGGTTCTGGGCCAGGCTGTGCGACTGCTTTGAAGAGGCTCACCTGCTTTAATGAGGCATGTTTCATGCTTTGGGATACATTGCACCACCATATTTCCCATGGGTGTTTCCTTGTAGCCCCAACGCTCTTTCCTTTTTGTATTTACAGTATCCATGGGCTCTGTTTTAAAGGCCTTAGAGCTCTTGGATGTCAAAGTCAAAAAAAGGAGGAGCTACAGCGAGGAGACCTGTGTACAGTGAGTAGGGCTTAGAGGTCCTGAAATGGGTGCTGCTCCTTCTACAGGACTTAACAACTGATGGCTGAGTATTACGAGGACTGTAAACCAGCGAGAGCAGTGTGCAGGAGGGTACTTTCCCAGTGACTGTAAAACACCAGTGGGTTATCGCTGCTGTTCCATGCCAGACCACGAAGCCATATTAAAAAGGACAAGTCTAAAGCAGAGTTCAGGTCAGTAGTTGCCGTGTCTTGTGGTAGTCTAGCACATACACCATTGGTGGAGACATGTCCTGCCTTCAGGTTGTCAACTTAATTTCTGCATCAGCTTTTTGCAGAGGCAGTGCCAAGCAAGTTGAAGGTGAAGGGCATTTTCCATTCTCTTCATCTCATCATGCACCGGGCTATAGACTAAGCAGGTTCCAGTTGGGACATACGATCCCCACCTGGCGCCGAACATATGAGATCACACCAAGGAGCAAATCCCTACAGGAAGCAGAATTAACGGGAAATAGCGATTACTCATCATATTCCTTTTTACAAGTAGTGCATCCTTTAAAAAACACATTTGGGAAATGGAAAACTAGCATATAGAGCAGAAATCTTTATCTCTAAGGGAAGCCAAGTTTCATTTTTTTATGGTTTAATGTAGAATTTTTGGACTGCTCTTCACTCTGTAATCTACTATCTGTAGCTTGCTTAGTCTGTGGCTCTTTTTACATATATTCTCTCGACTGTCATCTATTGGCACAGGAGACAATGTCAAATGAACCAATTTCTATGACAAATTAGTGTATGGAAGAAAGAAGTTTTTTTCCTGCTTGTGTGATGTGCCAGAATGATTGATTCCAGAAAGACCCCTTAAAATTCCAAGGAGTGCTCCAGAAATCAGAGCATTTTGATACTGGCTGGCTTGATTTAAGGCTACTAAAATTATTCAATTATGCTTTTACCTGATCTGAAGTACTTCTTGGCGCTATGGTAGACTGCAAGGAGGAAAAAAAACCTATGCAAAAAGTATTCTTTTTGCACACTGCTAGGAGAAAAACAATGCTGTGTTTGGTGTAAATTTGTTAGGGTCTGGTAAAACTGATCACAGTTAAAGTAAGTAAAAATGAGCCTGTGCTGTGTGCAGAAAAAAAAAAAAGATAGGTCTCCCTGGCTGTAACCCACAGTCCAATGAATGAAACTCAAGAGCACAGTAGAACTTTCTTTTTAAACCAAGTCTTTGTCAACAATAACAGCATTAACCCTTAGCATGGGCTTGCACGTTCCACAGAAGAATTTCTGTGCTTCTGTCAGGCTTATTAACAACACTTTGGTTTGCTTGATAACCAGTGGTCTTGCACAGCCCCCATTTCATTTGTCAGTATTTTCTCATTGCTGTTATTCTGAGTACTTACTCTGAAGCCCTAGTTTTCAGGTGACATTAGCTCGTGAAGACATCCAGGGAAGAGAAAGAAGTGAGAGAGCTCTCGACAAAGCTGGCAGCTCATTTTTTAACGCACAGCTATTTAAGAAACTTAGTCTTTAGTTTCCTGAGCATAACTTTCACTGGCAGTAATGCTGTAAGGAAGGGTTGGCCACAGGTTTCTACCTATGGTGTGACTTTCTTTTGGACCAGTTCAACTGGTTGTGGGGCTACGTTGTTAAGGGACCGGACTTAAAATAAGTCGGTGGATTAGTTTGCAAAATGTGGCGTATAGTCAGAAACTCTTGACACCAGCACAGCTCTTGGAGTAGCGATAGGAAGGAATGGCCACTTAAGGAACTACTTTTAAGAAACCTTGCTCCTGCTTGGTGATGGCCAGCTTTGAAAGGCAGCCTGGCAGGCTGTTATTTGAACCAGGACTAAGAGGGGAATACAGGGATCTGTACAGCAATGCTAGCATCGTTCACATTTTTAGATAGGAACAACCAAGATCAGTTTAAGATCAACTGTTTCTGTAACTATATTCTATAATTTGAGTTTTCTTCTATAGTATTTGCAAAACAAGCATTTTGTGAGCAAGGGGGGTGCACAAGTAGCTTGCTGTAGTTGTATACTCTGTTTTATTTTTACTTTAGACGGCTCTGGATTAGAACTTTTGGGTTCTTTTGAGAGCAAAAAAAGCCACAAAGAGTGAGAAATAGGGAGGGCAGTGGTGGGGGAAAAAGAGGGGATGGCAGAGAGAGAGGACCTCCAGGGAATGTGGAATGCACATGTAAGAGTAGAACATATGATCCTTCTTTATTATTGTCCATTTAAAATTACAATGTGTTCCACTTAAACGAGACATGCTAATAAAAGAAGAAGAGTCACTTATAGTGGACAAATTCCAAAGACCAAAGCTGCCTCCTCATTTAAATTCTGCTCTTTTGTTAGGGCACCCTACTGACATAATTCTCTATTGTTTCTGCCATTATCGCTTGCTTAATGCAGGACATAGTGTCGGGAAATTCCTGTCTGGCACTTACAAGGTGTTTCTAAAAAGGGGAACAAAAGAGTCAAGAGCGCATAGGGAGCAGGAAGAAGCTGCGAGGGGAAGTGGTGGCGGAGGGAGGAATTCGAGATAGTGGCAGGGGCTGGGGGAGACGGGCAGAGGAGAAGACAGCCAGCCCAAGGGAAGGGGAGAAAGAGCTGGGTGCGGGTGGAAGCTCTCAGCATTCCCTCTACAGTCCCACCTAATACAGCCGAATCTCTTAAGAGACTTGGGAAGCAGCTCAAGGATGGTGAAAATGCCAGATTTCAGAGTATGAAGTAGAGGAGAGTTGGGCCTACAAGAGCCTCTCAACTGGGAGGGTGCCGGATGAATCATAGAATCATAGAATGTTTGGGGTTGGAAGAGACCTTTAGAGGTCATCTAGTCCAACCCCCCTGCAGTGAGCAGGGACATCTTTAACCGGATCAGGTTGCTCAGAGCCCCATCCAACCTGGCCTTGAATGTTTCAAGGGATGGATGAAGCGGGAGGATCTTCTGGGGAAGAGAGGCTGTGCTGTTCAGAAACTGGGGGAGCTGGGGTTTGAAAGCTGGCTCTGGGAGGCTAATGCTAGGTTTGATGCTGTGGATTTGTGGTGAATGGGGAGAGACTTGATGTCAAGGCCGTCCACTTCTGCCGATACGCTGGGTATGAGGGCAAGACATCCTAGCTTGCTCTAGCCTTAACATAAGGAGATTACTCTGTACTGTCATTTGTTAATAACAATGTCGTTTTCTGTCATATAATTAGAAAATACATCTTGCTTTGCCTCCAAGCACTGTAGCCTTATTGCATTTGCACATTTTTCATAATATTTCAAGCGAACTGACCAGATAACATTAATGAATATATTAGATAGGCAGGCACTTTTAAGGAAAAATAATAAACATACTTGTATATTAAAAAGTTAATTCAGTCTGGAGCCAAACAGGTAATTTTCCCTTCAGCATTTTTTCACTCAACTAAGACAGGTTGGACTAGGAGTGCAGTCACCCTGTCTACGGCGCTTGGCTTGGCTTGCATACCAGGGGCGAATTTTCTTCAGAGACAGACAGCAAGATGATCTGATTGGCCTCGGTCCAGAGCATGCTCACAAAGGCCCCTTTGATGGAGGGCTTCTTGGTAAGCCCTGTACCAAAAGCTGCCTGCCACCCTCCTTTCAAAGATACCCATTTACAGTAATTCGGGGAGGGGGGGGGAGGAGAGGGAGGAAATAAATAAAGAAAAGTGAAATAGGGGGTTGCCACAAGAATAATTACGTTGCTGGGCTTGGAGGGGGTAGGGAAGAGGAGGGGGGAGTTATTAAGTAAACTGCTGGATGTTGAAGTAGCTGTTTGGCAACAATGCAAGAACATAAGGCATTCGCAATTAAGCTCATTAAAGCTTCATCATTTTGCTTATCAATCTTTTCTGAAAAGGGTGGGGTGAAGCACCATATATTAAAACATGGCTGCTTTTACAGATAAGGAGTGATCACTACCTGTTTGACTTTCTGAGCTGCACTGTAGTACCCAGCCTGTGATGGCATACGTGATTAGCTGATTTAACTCCCTCTTGTACACAGGCAAGTGATTAATAGGAGTTTGTTATTGTGTCCCTGAACTCCACTGCTAAAACACCCAGTCCAGGCAACTGCTGCTTCCTTGCCTTTACCTCATTTGGTATCCAGATGTGGTCTCCTACTTATCCATCAATTTTGATCCCGTTTGTTCTTGTAACAGTGGCTTTTGGAACAGTATCATAGAATCATAGAATACCAGGTTGGAAGGGACCTCAAGGATCATGTAGTTCAACCTTTCTGGACAAGAGCACAGTCTCGACAAGATGGCCCAGCACCCTGTCCAGCTGTGTCTTGAAATTGTCCAGTGTGGCGGAGTCAACCGCTCCCCTGGGGAGATTATTCCAATGGTTGACTGTTCTCACTGTGAAAAATTTTCCTCTCATATTCAATCAGAATCTTCTCAGGATTAACTTGTACCCATTACCCCTCATCTTTTCCACGTGACTCCTTGTGAAAAGGGAGTCTCCATCTTCTTTGTAGCCACCCTTTAAATACTGGTAGATAGTGATGAGATCACCTCTGAGCCTCCTTTCTCAAGGCTGAACAAACCCAGTTCTCTCAGTCTGTCCTCATATGGCAGTATTTACTGAAGCGTACACACCTTGGAATAAGGGGAAGGTGAACGAGATTATCAGAGCCGTTACTTCCTCAGTTGGTGAGGGATGTCCTCTGACTGGAGCCTGTACTATCCCATGCTAATTAGAAGCTGTGGTTTTCCACAGAAATAACAGCAACCTGAAGATACATTAGTGAACAGAACTGATCTGAGCTGCCTGCAGGTCCTGATCTGTTAGACACCTCAACCTGCCTGGCCTGTTAACAGGGCAGCTCTGGCTGAGGGACAGTGAAGTGTCTGAGTCGGCTGGCAAGCCATCAGAGCAATAGTCTCGTTGTGAAAACCTTGCGGTAAGAACAGCAGCGACACTGCCTTCTCCTTTTCAGCTGCTTCCCTGGGCACAAAGTGTGAGATCTGGGAAGAAATCAGGTCTGTCGTCTTCTAGTAATGTAAAAGTCATTATGTGTCACCACAGTTTGTTGCAGGTGGTAGGTGTGGAAGAACAGTATTCCAGATATAGATACCTTTCGTCATCCAAGAGCTTCAGAGTACTAATGTAGTAATGTACTTCAGAGTACAGATGTGAACTAAGCCTTACAGTGTCCATTTGTGGGAGATGAGCCTTACCTTATTTTCCAGATGGAAAAGTTCTGGCACAGAGGAAACCCCAAGAGGCACACTGGGTATCTGGGACAGGATTGATCCCAGAAGTCCTGATTCTCACAAGTCCAATTTCTCTAATATGGCCTTGACCATGCAGCTGCGTGATTTTCTCTGTTGTTTAGGTTGATAGCAACTATACTGAGCTTCAGAATTTTCTTGCAAAAATGATCAATCTTTTCTTGCTTCATTTGTATCCAGTAGCAACTCTCTTTTCCGTATGTGATACTTAGTGCCAGAGAGGTGGGACCTCATTTAGAGGTGGCTCTTTCTGTAATAAGTTTTTGAATTACTTTTTCCATTGTCTTCACAATATATTGTCTATGTAGTGTTAAAACTCATTTTAACTTTGAAAGAAAGGAAAGGAAGTAAAAAAAGAGAAGCTGGGGGAAGTACTGATATGAAGAGAAGTGTGGAAGGAGTAGCACCGCTACTTCAAACATGTAGGTCATATTGCCATGTGGGAATGGAAGCCAGCTTGAACTTTAATTCTTGGTTTGATCAAGGTAGTGTAAAACCAGACCCCAAAGGATTTCCAATGGAGAAACTGGATTTATATTTTACATATGAGCTGTAGTTGAAGCCAAATGTTCATTCCACTCAAATTGTGTAGGTGGATTACTTTACTTCCAGCCTTGAAGTATCATGTTTTTAGCTGCTAATAAACTTAATAAAATCCATTTCTTATTTCCCCTGGTGTACTGTGTTCATGAGCCTTGATGTGCCAACAGAGCAATGCTGTCCTGAAAATTCGTTTGTCAAGAAACAGGCAAGCGATGTGAATTAATAAGTCAAGAAGAATATATGTACCACTCTTCCAGTGGCATTGCTTTTACCAGAATTGCCAACCTCCTCATTTCTCCTGACTTAAGACTGGACCAAGGAGTTGAGAAAACTTAAGAAATTGTCACATCATCGGCCCAGCAGGGAACTAAGATATATACAGGTTGCTTTTTTTAAAAAATGCTCATTCCCCAGTTAAAAATATCTTTCCATACCAATAAGCTCCCTGCTTTGGCTTAGCTCCCAGAATCGGACCTGCCTTTTCACACAATGTGTGATCAGTCTGAGGGGTTCATTGCCACTGGAATTCACTGAAGCCAGGAATTTACAAAACTGAATGAGGGATTAGACATTTATGTAGATAACAAAAATATCTAGCATTATTGTAGCTAATACAAACAAAGAGAGCACTGGGAAGGAGATAAAACCTCATTCTTGAAAGGTTTAAGATAATGTCTAATATGTAGAATTGGGGTGAGACTTCCTTGGGGACGAGAGGAGGTAGATTGTCACATGGTACCCTTGAACTTTACTTTGACAAGTTCAGTCTTGGATACTGAGTTAGAAGAGTCATAACTTTGATTATATATGGCAATAACTGTCTTTCTAATCAGCGTACATTTTCTGATGTCCCATGCTTAGCTAGATGAGATAATCCAATGAGAGGCCTTTAGTCCCCAGTATCAGTTTTAAATTCAGTCGCTGGCCAGCAAGAGGTGCCAAGTGAACTAAGAGATCAGTGAGGGTGAATAATGCAGCAAGTTAAATGTTGTCTTAAATACTTGGAGATACGGAGTTGAACTGAAGCTCCGCTACAGGTTCCCTGTTCAACAAAGGCAAAATCACTTCTTTCAGCCCCTTTATATCCCCCATGTGTGATGATGTGTCACCCCTTTCAAAATGTGGCTGTGGAACATTGCTGGGGCACAATGAATTAATCACTTCACCTAATGGATTTATTGGGGGGAGTAGGG
>NW_009260407.1:468695-501302 GCF_000687185.1 Egretta garzetta | reverse complement strand
AATAATCTTTAAAAAGATTTAGAGTAAACAAAAGAGTCAAAAAGAGTGAGAAACAAACTGCTTTATGGGAACGGGGAGTGGGAACCAGACAAGGAAGGAAAACGGGGGATAAGAGGCCTCAGGTACAGAGGAAGAAGCAAGATCTTAGGTAGAAACCAGAGGAGAAGGGCTGGGTTGTGCATATAAACAAAGGGTTTAAGAGAAAAAGCAATATGACTTTTGAAGCTTTTAATGCATATCTAACCCAAATCATCTGTCCTTTCAGAGTCAGCCTCCCTTGTTTAGACTTTATTTTTCCTGAGAGATCTGTAATCCTTACTCTACTTTAGGAGCTCTTAGCTCTGCCTTGGTGGACATTTGTTGTGTTAGTAAATGCTGCTATTGAAGTCAGCAGACTTGTTAAAACTTGTGCTCTCGCTGCAGCAAATGGAGTTTGAAGTGAACAGGGAGTGCAAGCCCAGTCATTCCTCCTGGTGTGTGTGCAGCGTGGAAGGGGTTGAGGGAGAGGGGGAAGGGCCAGGCAGCTTGACAGCAGTTTTCCCACCTCTCTGTGGGCCATACCAGAGGGTTTATCATGGAGTCTCTTTGTAGGAGGAGTAGGGGTTATAGAGAGCATGGAGTTGTTCTTTCCAGCAAATGAAAATTGCCATTGAAAATTCTTTTCAGAACTTAATACAACCCCAGGCAATATTTCTTCTGCACAAACCACAAACAAATCCATGCACATGCATTTAAGAAAGGACTCCAGACTCATCTGAGCTGGTCACAGGGAACTGTAGGATTACAAGGAGCGCTTAAGCCATCATTGATGATGATGGTCTCTGTTGTCTTTGGTCAATCAACCCTTGGGGGCCAACCTTTTGCTTCTTCAGTGGGGACTGTTTCTGTCCACTTCTCTAGAAAAGGTAGAGGAAAGGAGAAAATGAAAGTTGATCACGTTACATGTAGAGTTTATTGGTTCTTTTCTGCAAATGTTTTCACAGAGAAAATGAAGACGTTTCTTCTGAAGATTAAATATATGTGCATGTAACCGGTGGACATAAAGCGACCCTACTGATGTAGTTGCAGAAGACAAGCACTTACCAACTTTTTGCTAGTATAGGGGTTTTGTTTCCCACTGAAAAAAAGTCTGTTGGCTTTTAAGAGATGGTTCTCTTTTGAGTTTCCCCTTTTCCTGCTCTCCACTATATCCCTGATAGATATTATTTATTCTTTAGAATAGTATTTCATTTGAGAAGAGTAAAATTATTGTCAGTGTTTTGCACATCATTTTCATTAGTTTTGTGTAGATTTTATTTGGACCAGAAAAAGTCGAGCTGCCATCATTCTGTTCTCTGATTAGTGTGTGCACGAAGGAGAAAAAGGGAAAATGGAACCTGCTCTTCAATGTGCAGGAGTGCTAAAATCTAGCATCGCTGGAGAATCTGACACAGAGCTTTTAAACTGAGCTTTTGCATCTATTTCTTTCTCCCTGAAGAATCTGTTGGCCTGAAGTTGTGTAGCTCCCTAATGAAGTCGTTGTGGGGGTCTTTGCTATCCTGGAAAATGAAAGACTAGAAAATTGCAGCACAAAGCTTGTGTTTGCTAAAGTGATCGACCTTAAATGGTGTGCCGGGTTATCTCAGAGTATAATCAGCATAGCCGATTTGAATAGAGCTGTCTTCAAAATAGAGATCTGCTGGTAAGATTTGTTTTCATTTAGGTCTTACTTTCAGCAATAGGATTACCCTAAGGTCTATATATCTACAGGCTTTTGTACAAACAAGCAGCTTAAACAAAACTACCATTATTATACTGATTTAGGGAGAGAGAAAAGCCTTGTTTGGTTTATTGAGTTAAGATCATATGTGTGACAAAGAAAGCCTTCCTTTAAATCTAAGTTTTGTCCCGTTCAATATAGCAAGTTTCTTGAGCAAAAACAAAAATTACAAAGGCCAACATTATTCTTAATGCCAATTCAGTTTGTCACCTCCAGGTTTTAATCCCATAGGCTAGTGAAATATGTGCTATTTCATCCAGTCGAGCAGCAAGACAGCTGATATCACCATATTTATCACCATCAGGTTGATATAATCAATTTCCTTCTTGCTATAAGAACTACCCTTACACTTCCTTTTTCTACCTTTTACTCAATAGCCTTATTAAGCTCTTCAATGCTGATTTATTGCAGCCATGGATAACGTGTTCTGTGTTGCTTCCCGCACAAGGAACTTCAATAGCTGTTGTCATGCCTTTCTCTTTTTTTTTTATTCATCAAGTTTTGTTTACTATTTTAAAGTGCCTTGTAAATAAAATGGGATGTGAAAGTTCTGAGCTCAGTTAGCAACTTGAGATCTAATGAGGGGTGGCTAATCATTTATGGTATGGATGCCATGGGTCTTATTTCATACAACGGCAAGCAGGGCATGCATGTTTTCTTGAGTTCCCATCACAGGAGGTGCTACAACTAGGCACACTGTGTTCAACGCTCCCCGTGCAGCTGTAAGCTTTAAATTGGTTTGTGACCAAAGACGGCATGGAAAGCAAGGTGAGAAAGTGCGGTTGAACAGAACTCATCTGAAAATGATTTTTTTAACATATGCAGCTCAGATACTGAAGTTGAAACAGGAAAAAGATTGGGGAACTGTTTCAAATTGGCACTAAACCAGTTAGGTTAAACTACTTGTTGAATGAATGTGAATGAACTCTTGTCTCCTGCTTCAGTCCAGTTATGCTGGGTCAAGTCTGCTTCTTTGCAGAATTCGTGTGAGTGGATGAAGTTAGTGGTTGGGTACATGGATTTCCAAGTGCATAGGTTGGCACACCAGTACAGGAGGACCTCTGGCAACATGGCCCTCTGGTTCAAAGCAATCATACCAACAGTGATCATATTGTCTATTATCATAAGAGCCTTTTAAAATATTTAAAATGTTTCTGGATGTTCCCTAAAATATTACGCTGGCAAGATAGCAATGCATTTAAACTGTCAACAACTGACCTTAGATCATTGGTTAGAAATATTGCATTTGTTCGTTGCGGTCTGTTTGCTGTTGGTGGTTGCAGCTGAAGAGCTACAGTGGACTTGCTGGTGTCACCTAGCTGAAAGTAAATTTCACCTTCACCACAGAACTGGATTGCAGGTTGCGAATATTATTTAAATGGAAATTATTTCCTTATGAGAAGTCTCACAGAAGCGTGGGTTTTTTTTCAGGCTGACTTTTTAATATTTATTTTGTATTGTTCTCGCTTTTATCCTTAATTTGGAGCTGGATTAGATCTGTCAGTGTCCCTTTACATTTATTCCACACTGACTAATTTATTTTAGCTAACTTGTTTCAGGACAAGCGTAGAATACTTACAGCCCAAAAGAGAAAACTCAGATCAATCTCAGTCTGCTGAGAAAATTAATCAATTTGCAAGTTACATCTAGCTTAATTCTGTCATTTAAAGCAGGCATTGAGTTTCCTTTCCCATGTTACATGGAGACTGGAAGGTAAAGCAGTCTCCATTGGTAGAGGACTAATTCACTTGCGCTGTGCTCTGCATAGAGGTCATTAAGACCCTGCAGTTAGAAAGCAGCTGCTTTCTGTGCATGTGCCAGTATCTCATTTTCCACATATGTAACAGATCAAAACATGTAGATTGGGTTGATCCAGTCTATCATGACAAAAGAATTTTGAAGCAACACAAGTAAAGAACAGCCTTACTTGGAGGGAGGATGCCTTTGCCCTGATCCTGAGAAATTATTAGTGGGTGCCACCCCAATTAAAGCAGACTGGGCCACACCAGCTTTGCACGGATTCTTTTCCAAAGCCAATTAGCTGCAGAACATTTGATAGAAAGGAACAAATCACCAAAAACTCAGCCCCATACAATGTTATCATTTATGTTCAGTGCTAATCTAGTGCTCAAGAGTGTTTCTTTTTGTTATACCTCTGCAGACCTGCTGGAAAGAAAAATGTTTCCTGCTTCTCATTTGGCCTATATATTCTAGAGCCACATTGTTCAGTGTTATCAGCTTAAGAAGCAGTTAAGATTAAAGCAAGATAGCACACATCTGAGTTTAGAAAACCAGCCAGAGAAGCTGTACAACTTTTATGGTCTTCATCCAAAGTGCATTTAAGTGTGGGACTGTTTTTCAGAAAATTGAATTAAAATGTAATTTTTCAACTGTTCTGTATTTCCATTTATACTCTTCATCCTCTATATCTGTGCCATTGTACAGCTGTCTACTACTGGCCGGAGTTCCTGGGCTAGCCCTCAGGAATATGAAAATCAGAGAACTAAAAAGAGGAAGAGGATGCTTTGGCAAGCTTACGTTTATTGGTTATGGGTAGTCGGGTATCGCTGTGGTACCCCTTGGGCTTATCATCCGCCAAAATCCAAAACTCCAGTTCAGAGGGGATTATTTCAAAGAGCAGAAGCAGTTACAGAGTAGTGTAGCTTGCAGAGTGATGCAATTTATTGGAAGTTCTACCTTGTGGTGGCTGGATGCCTGGGAATTACTGTACTTACTCATGTACAAGTTAAGAAACCTAGGTACTTAGAGAAAGAGACTTATTTGGTTACTAATAAGGACAACTGCTACAATGCTTAAAAATAAGACCATCAAATTAGTTCATGCAGGAAGAATTTTGAGGGGAGAGGGATTTGCATGCAGTGCAATGAACAGGGAAGGGAGAGAGACAGGAGCAAAAAATCCATCAGGTTTTTAGCCTACAATTGATTGGTGCATGGTTAAAAAAAAAAAAAGAGTAATTTTTTTTTTCCCTGGAATCGCTAAAAGTTACCAGTCTTATTCAAAAATGTAAATAAGTAGTATAATTGCATGGTAGACCAAAATTGGGAAACTGTTTCATGCTCTGTGGGTGTCACTGTAGAAAGTTCTTGGTGGAGGACAGGCAGGTGGGGCGACGTTGTGGCCTGAATAAAAGGGGTGAGGGCAGGCACAGCTCAGCTCTGCCAGTGGAGCGCGGAGCAGGCTGCGGTCAGGCTAGGAGGGCCTGGATCAAGAAGCTGAGCAGTGGAGAAAAGGCAAATAGCCTGGATAGTGCCATGAAGCTGATCATTAGCATTTCTGAAGACGTTACAGAATGGGATGTTGGGAATCCTTTGGTGTTTCTATATTCTTCTGTATTGGTCAGGCGCAGAATATGGACAAGAACTTCACAAAGTTCTGCATTGCTGTGCTTATAAACAGCTGTTTCTCCCTCTACAGCCCCTCTTCATATGAGTTTCTTAAGATTGGCTAATGAGATTCACTTTTATCTCAGGATCTTTAACAACTCCCGAAAGACCAGGAGCTTAGTTTTAAATCTCATCAGCAAAGCCAGGCCGCTTCCAGCAGTACAGTGCTTCCTGACAGCGTGGTGGAGCTTGCTGCAAAGCTGGCTCAGAAGGAAAAAGGATGCCAGCACTAGATCCGACCCTGTTGCTTTTGGCAGGTCCTAGCTGCTCAGCCTCTGTCATCCACATACTGAGCTATGCCAGTGTTGTGTCGCTCTGTGTGTTGTGAGCTGCCATCCACCCCGAGCCCTACTACCCGGTCGGGAATTGTTGGGAATGCTAAAGTTTGAACTCTATTCCATGAGGTCATTTTTGCACATACAACATGAAGGTGTAGGAGTTTAGATATCATATTTGAAATAGTTTATTGCTGAACATGCTCGACAATACATATTATTGCCTCAGCTCGTGACAAAAACTTGCATCAGCATTTCGCAGTGACTGACTGGCTATTCAGAAAGTTCATGAATAGAATAGAATAGAATCATTTAGGTTGGAAAAGACCTTTAAGATCATCAAGCCCAACCGTTAACCTAACCCTGCCATCCCACCACTAAACCATGTCCCTAAGCACCTCCTCTGCCCGGCTTTTAAATACCTTCAGGGATGGGGACTCAACCACTTCCCCGGGCAGCCCGTTCCAATGCTTGATAACCCTTCGGTGAAAAAATCTTTCCTAATGTCCAATCTAAACCTCCCCTGGCACAACTTAAGGCCATTTCCCCTCATCCTATCGCCCATTACCTGGGAGAAGAGACCAACACCAACCTGGCTACCCCCTCCTGTCAGGCAGTTGTAGAAGGTGATAAGGTCTCCCCTCAGCCTCCTCTTCTCCAGACTAAACAACCCCAGTTCCCTCAGCCGTTCCTCATAAGACTTGTGCTCCAGAACCTTCATCAGCTTTGTTGCTCTCCTCTGGACATGTTCCAGCAATGCAACATCTTGACACAAGAAATCTCAGGGATGACCCAGGACCCAGAAATTGTGTGCGTTTTTTTACCCAAACACTGAGTAACTCCATGCTGCTAACAAGGTGCCAGACAATGACATATGGTCACCTCAGATGATACATTGCCAGGGGGAGAGCCGTAAGGCCCCAAGTGCTTCCCTGCTGTGTTTAAATTAATTTCAGTGAATTCTCAATTCGAAATTTTCGGATATGAACAGTACTTTTGATGACACAATTTTAGGTACTGAAATTGACCCTATAAAAAGCGAAGTCATATTTTGAAAGGACAGATATTCATCTGATAATGAAAATTAAGCCTTTTTTACAGAACTGGGCTGTCAGAAGCTCTGGATGTCCACCTCACTTACTGTTCTTGAAAATATGTCCTAATTCCCAAGCAGCTATTTTATTTGATTTATACTTTACAGATGACTGTATAGAAAGGGATATTTTAAAACAAAGTCATCTGGCATATTTAAAATGGAAAGGAAGGAAGAAAGGAGGAGCAGTGCTCAGAAGCAACGAAATAACCTCAACATTTGAGGTCAGGTTATAAGCAAAGTGTAACTTTTTTTCATGCGTCCTTTGGGGCAGGAGAACTTAAACAGAAATTGAAAACTTCAATAGAAATTGCTGCATCAACCCTTAGAACCATCAAAGTTCCTGAAAGCCCTACTTCTGAATAAAAAAGTTGATACTAAACGTATTTGTCCATAGAGGAGAGGAACTGAGAGCTGTGAAATGAACTTCATCTCTTCCTCTCTGCTGGTAACCAGAGATACCAAAGTGACCATTGAAATTCAAATTGCCTGAAAAAACCCATGACAATCAGCCATGTAAGGTGGCGGTGTCCGTCCTCAGGGTGAGAGCATGCTCACAAAGTGTGGTGGTGAAAGACACCTTAGAGCGTGGTCACACCTGGTTCTCCACCTGAAGGTGTCTGTGCCCCGCCTGCTTGCTGGCCCCTCCTCAGATGGAGCAGGCTTGGTTGCTGTCATGGGACCCTCACCAACCTGTCAAGAGGAGCAGGGTGGGTTAAACATCTTGCCTAGGTGGCCTAGTAAGATGTTAGGGTGCATCCACCCAAGAGCAGACAGTGACCTCGGTCGTGGGTGGGCAGAGCAGAGGTGAAAAGCTCCATGCCAGTTGAACTTCCCTCACCTCAAGCATGAAATGGGTTCTGCCAAGGTCGGAGGCAGATTGCTCTTGTCTTTCCCATGCTAATAGCGCAGCTTAATTCTTCCTTGCTGTCCAAGCTTTCCCTCCCTTCCCTAAAATGCAAAGTCTGCCACCAGTCTCAAGCATTCGTCTCTGCCCACAGGTTGCGCCCAGAGTCGCACACCTTCACCGCGCGGGCAGTGTCGACTGCCAGACCCGGCCACCTGACCTTGCTTGTGGCTTCCCATCAAAGCTGTGGCCCTCATTAGGAAAGCTGAATGCTCCCAGAAAATACCACTGGGCAACAAATCAGTTGTAAGAGCTTATTGATCTGTTACATTTGTTTTCAATGTGCAAAAAGGAGATTCTTTTGTTCCGGGGCTGGCACCAAGCTCTTGCTACAGTAGGTTCAGTGCGTCTCCGGACACTGCGATCAGGCGCCTCGCAGCTGAGTCTGCAGAATATTTGCTTATTACAGGAGGAACTGAAAGAACCTGGAATTCACTAGTGACCGACCTCTTACTTCTTGAACAACTGTTCCCCCCCTCCCTTTTGTTTCTGTCTTAATCACTGCGTTACAAATGCAATTTAAATCCCTGTTTCAGATGCAGGATATGGTAACACAAGCACACGACGATTAACATTTATCAAGTTAAAATGCCTGCACCCTTTACACTTAAGTGGTCGGTGTGCGCTGGGCTGGGTTCCTTTTTACATCAAACTTGGAATAATTAAACGGCCACAGCAGTAATGCTAATGCAGATTTTTGCACATCCAATAATCAAAGGGAAGAAAAAGTAGTCTAAAGCTGTTTAGGTTTTAATCATATTTGATTTTTATTTTAAATGAAAGCACAAAGGTAATTTTTCTGTTGCTCTACCTGTGACTCCTTAAATCATGGTAAACGTGCATTATGATCTTCTTAAAAGAATAAGAACATTCCCTGTTAATTAATTTATACAGCTGTCAGTACAGCTTTCTATGTTATTCATACTCTAAGTGTTTGACTGCCATAGATTTTCTAGCAGTTCCTGGCAAAGCTCCAATGAAAGCCTGGGATTTATTAGGCTGACTTGGTGCAAAGTCTATTGATTGTGGCCTCGAGGGTAATAACTAAATAGAGCTGGAGCAACAAGTCAATAACACCATTGTTGCTACAGACTCCATTCACTTGAGGAGTGAGATTGTTTTACAGTGGCAAAGAGTAATCATGAGCAGATCAGCATGTTCAACAGGCTCTGTACCATGTTAGTGCTGGGGACTGTTTTAAAGCTTTCAGCGGGACCGCGGGAGAAGTGAGGTGGGGTGTGGGGATTAAGAACCCTGTAAACTCCTTCGTTAGGACTAAAAGATTGCAGCGTTAGCTTTAGCATCTTGCAACAAGGAGTTCCGCACCTGTGTTGGTCCAAACTGGTATTAAAATCCTTTGCCCATCAATACATAATGGCACGGTAGAAACCCGATTTAAATTCTGGATAGGGATATACGTGTAGAGAGTGTGTCTGCATGTGCGTGTATGCATGGATGCATGTCCGTGTGCCTTAGCATTAAATAATATTTTAGCTAGCGCAAACTTCACCTCTGTGCGGTAATATTTCCTGGCAATGGCTGGAAAGAGGCTCCTATTTTCTTAAATTCAAAATGAGGAAATGCTTTTGTTTATTGCTTCTCTAATCCTCCCATGTGTTTATTTACTTTTGGAATTCTTCTCTTTTGTGGAAATATATACAAACCTACTAGAGGAGAGATGTTTATTTCCTGATAATTTTGTCGTTTATTTGACAGCCTTTGACAACTCACATTGTATTAAGAGCAGATAATTTGGAAAAGTCAAAATTGTGGAGATGGGAGTTTCAAAACCAGAACGGGCTGATTTTGCGCACATTCTTGTATCTTGTCTCCAGGAGTTGCCATTACAGCTTCTACAAGAATACCGAGTAATTAGGATGAGTTTCTTCCTAACGCCAGTTAGTACCAGCCTACTCCCTTGAAACATGAAAGATGGTACAGAAAGTAATAATAAGAACCACATAATATTAAAAAAAGGCAGATGTAATTATGCTTTGTAGAACGAACCGAGTGGTCAAGCAGCAGGCTTGTGTGCACTCAGCAGTTCCACAGACTCTCCCTTCACCTATTTGTCCTTGGAAGTCAAGTTTTCCTCTTTGCAAACAAAGTTCCTAACCCCACATTTGCAAAGATAGTAGGAAAGAGCAAAGCTCTCTTCCCGAGTCTGCAGTCATTTTAAAACACCAACATTTTAGACGCAAAACTGTCAGTAGAGGGGCTGATTCTTGAATGTGGTGGTGACTGATATCTAGTGACAATTTATTAACAATTTATCTGTCCTTTTTTTCACTGCTTCTCTTGCTGTATTATAGCTCATACTATTTAAAGTGCAAAAAGGGGTGGAACCAGAAAGGAAATCCTGCAACCAAATATTGAGGGGGATACTGGGCTTCCCTTGGCTACGGGCAGGCAATTGAATGTTGCGGCCAGCATGTGCAGCAGCAGATCTCTGAGCAGGAGAGGTGCAAACATGTGGTGAATGTGTCTGTCTTTTCCTTTCTTTCTTTTTTTTTCTTTTTTTTTTCTTTTCCCTAAGTAAGCAGAGAGCTTGGCAAGTTTGTAGCGCTTGCTCAGAAGCTCATTTAAAACTTTGAGAGGAGTGAACTGAATTTAAACGACTCTCAGGAATCTCTTTACCCCCAGGCCTCAGACGCAGCCTCCCGTGGAAAGAAATGTATCGGGTGGTTCATAATCTGTATTCTGTCAGGATATTTTAATGAGAGGTCAGTAAATACTGTATATTTGGAAGCAAACAAGCCAAAGCCGGGCCTTTGCTTTACGACTTCCACACAGTCAGAGAAGTAGCTTTCTGGCAGATGCTTTCACTTTGAATGAAGAAATTATATCTGCTCTGCTTGGGTTCAGTTCTGTGATCCAAGCAATTTTTGACATATCAAACCAGTCTAAAACTTAATTAGCTGTGGCATAGGAAGTAAATATGTAAAAGAGGTTTTGCAGAAATCTTAACACTTTTTCATTAAAAAGGCCAACGTTGATTTTCCTGGCTGATTGCAGTATGATGTGCCACCTCTACGGTGATTAGATATGTGTCGGAAGCACTGCTTGCACCCCACTTCCAGACTTTCAGAAAGAAGAGAGACTGATAAACGGAAAAAACCCTTCCCAAAATGCGAAGCTGGACATTTCTTTTGAGTAATATTCCTGCAGTATGAACTGTAGGTTTACAGGAATTGGAGACCAAACAGTAGAAGTATTCCTCTCCCCTTCCTCTCTTCTCCCCTCCTTTTTTAAAGTGTCTTCATCAATCAAAATCAACATAAATGAATAATGGAGGCAGATAAAATGTGAAGAGACAATAGCGGTGTTGTTTAGAATTGACGGCCATAAATCCATTGTATCCTAAGAGACTGCACGAAGTAAATACCTGCTCTCCCCGACCACCACCCCCATTTAGCCCATGATTCGGAATATCATTTAAGCAAGTGCTGATGTCCCATTGAAGCTTCAGCCCATTAATGCTTGCTTTATTTTAGAGCACCAGGGCTGCCATGAGGCAGGGGGACTTGGAGGGTGAAGTTTTGGAGTGCTGGGGGAGTTCCCCCTCTCCTCATTCATTTGTTAATTTGGGATGACAGAAATAGAAATCGTGTTCTTAGGAGCAGGTCAAAGGCTTTTTTCGAACAAGCAGAAGACAAGGAAGCTGGTGCAAAAGGAATTACAGAGCGCATCGTTTAAAATCATTAAAGTCTGGGGCTAGCTGAGGTATTCTCCATAAGAAAAAAAAGGAAAGCACATCTCCATTGGCGCTGCAGCGGCATGCACAAGGCTGGAGAAGCCCAACGAAAGCAGAGCCAAGGGGATTATGTACCTCAATTTCAGAGGGGACGATTTATGGCATGGATTTTGAGTCCTGACATTTTGATTCAGATATGATAGAGCTGATGTCGTATGAGCTGCTCTTGTAGGAATTTGGCACAGAGGGGCAAGACCCTCTAGGGTCAGTTGCTCTTTCTGCCATTTTGAAATGCCATATCTTAAATGGAAACTTGCCTTCCTTCCTTCCCATTGGAAAGGTCCTTCCAGTTTTGGGTGCCTTTTGGAAGCAAGCCTGTGGGAGCAAGTGCAAATAGGATTCCTAGGCCCAGGCTCACAAATTCAGGAGGTTTAAAGTTGCTTGTTTTATTTTTGGTTCTCCTGTAATTGTAGTTTGTTTGGCAGAGCATGCCAGACATGGATGGCTTGCTCAAGGCTCGTTAGCACCGACAGCATTCCAGCTATATTAGAATCTGTGAATATATCTACCTCAACTGTATTTTCACGCCTTTTATGATTTTCATTCTCCTTGAATTGAAAAAAAAAGAAACCAACACAAATAACCAACTACCTGGCAGGAAGGATTGATGACCTTTCTGATTGTACTGGGAAATGCTCTCTAAAATCAAAATCTGAATGAACAGAACTCCAGCAGCGCAGCACCTTGCTGTAGAGGGGCTTGAAGGTGCCACTTCTGTTGTGAAAACAGTTTATTTAGTGGTTAGTGTCTTGACTTCTCTGTCTTTGTACTTCTGAAAGATGATCTCTTGCCTTAATGAAGTACTGATCCCTCTTTAACATTTACTTAATTGAAGCTTACAAGGAAAAAAATATAGTGTAGTATTTTAAGAGTGACTGTGTAGCACCTTTCCAAGTTTGCATGCCTGTCAACGGGATGTCATCCTGTAAGTGTGAATGAATGACTCTATTTCCAGTTCAAGTTTCCATTCCTAGGCAAAAATAGCACCAAATACACTATACTTCTAGAATAGATACCATATTTTTTTAAACTTTATAAATCACACCACACTGAAAAGTAATCTATGGTTATTTCTTCATTAAAAATGTTCTGTATACATAAGCAGACGATGCTGCTTAAAATGACTGAATAAAATCACAAGAAATAATTTCTCATTCTGTTCCCATTGAGAAGACTGTATTTTGTAAGGATACTGGTTATATTTAGCATTCCTCAAGGCTTCCATTGTTGGGCTTTCTTTTCTACAACCAGCATGAAGCACTGAAGCTTTAAGCGTCCTGTCATGATGCTGATGTTTTGCTGAAGAAAAGATGTGTTCCTCAGCTGCTGCAGTTACTTCAACGTTTGTGCCTTTTCAGATGACACTTGGCCAACTTTTTAAAATTGCGTAAGTCCCACGTGCAGAGTGATGAGGGCTGAGATTTTTAAGGGCCTTGAAGTATCTAAATCATGACACGGACTGCCTAACTATCTCCAAAGATCCCATTCTTGGATCTGATCCATTTAGTCTAGGAGTCTCAAAGTCCTAATTATTTAACCTATTCCTTACGATAGGAATCGGGCTTTTTTTTTTTTTACTAACACAAATAATTTATAAAGGGTTAGCAGAATATTATAATGGTGTGTGTTAGGGGTGGATACAAGGTGGAAAGCAATAACCAGGATTATAAATAACTGCATGATCTGTAGAATTCTAAAATAGCCTCTTAAATTTGATTAACTGTCTCGATATATGGTTAATCATCTAAATCCTTTATAAACTATTTGTAAATGCACCCTTGACATAAAGCATGACTAGTTTGTCTGTATTTTATGAAACATGACAATTCTACTGAGGAAATGGAGCAGTATTTCTGCAATGTAGTCAATGTAATTGAGAAGGCAAACTTGGTGTTCCAGATTTTAATTGAGGAAAGTGAAATGCTTCCAGTTTCTGAATTGCCTTGTGTGAATTTTTTGTGCAAAAATAGTATGGAGTAGCTACACTATTCCTGAGAACAAAGCAGGCAAAGGAAGGTAAAAGAAGGAGAGATATAAAAGAGTTAAAACGTGAAAATGGAACGATTTCAGAATGGTTTGGACCTCAGTTCTGTGGCATGAAACCATCAGCATCAACAGCAGGGTCTCCCGTTCCCCAAAATACTCACTCCTGCCTCTATGCTGCATCCAGCTGCTCTCTCATTTTCACAGGCACTTCTGTTCTCCAGTCAATGTCTTGAAATGGAATTGATCCAGTGCAAAATAGCTCTCCTCTCCCACCCTCTTCTTTTTTCTTTTTCTTTTTTTATCCTGGATCAATTGCTTGATCTGATTCATCACATGGGCCCACAAGCTGTTGAATCAGCACAACTGAGGTTGGCATGCTGCAGCGCCATGGCAGAAATGAACACCAAGAGGAGGTGGGAGCAGGGGGAAGAAGGGACAGACCTGAGCATGACTCCTAAAATTAGTATTGCTGCTGGATGCTTGGATCTTGGAAACATGGTCTTGGCTTGAGTACAGGGCTTGGAGTCAGAACTTTTACACTATAAACTCCCCTCTAGCATTTGACACCCTTAAACTTTATTTTTGCCATCTGCTACATGGGAATAACGCTAGTTACCTCTGTGATGTGAAGATTTACTAATGATTGTTCAACCAATTAGCGCATGAAAAATAGCAAAGGCTGCTTTTTACACTCCTGCATTTTGCTGAAGTTGTTCTCTCATGCTTATGAACTACATTTTATTTGTAGTAAACTATTTGTTTTCGACTGTGTTCCTCCTATCAGAAATATGTTGCTAGAGCAAAGACAGGTCCCTGTTTTTGTAACCCAAGTGTCTCTATTTTTAGTTTTAAGATGTTGGCTGCATCTCTCTCTCTCTTTTTTTTTTTTTTTTTAAATATGTGTATATATTTATAGCTCTTGCTATTGGAAGAGAATTTCCTGCAAACAGATCCATTTCTGTGGAGCTCTGCTCCAACACGGAGTCCCATGTGTTCCACTGAGAGATTGCTCCAGAATAAATGTCTGCTCTGGTTGTAGGATCAGCCTGGCAAACTGTAAACTTTATATTGCCTTCAGCACATAGTAAATTTGCATGTGCAGGAGGTATTAGCGACTGGGCATCTGATACTTGGCAATGTCGCATCTGAAGACGTGAGTGACAGGAGAGAGGCAGCCCCAGCCCCAGTGTCCTACCGAGTCCTTTCCTCTTTGGATAATTACATTCTCAGTTTTCTCTGCAGTTTTAACTGGGGGAGGGGGGAGGTATCTGTCTTCGCACCCTCATTTAAAGAGGTGAGTCTTGTAACCGTGCACCATTAAACAGCTGCCGCATCACACCCAGAAGCCAGCAAAAGGACTTTGTACATAATGTTCGTATCTGGTTTGCATTCTGAGCAGCGCAAATCAACAGTAACGCTACCTGGGTATCTGAACGCAGGATTTGACCTGTAGTTGGGTTCTGGCAAGGACTGCAGAATCAGGCCCCTAAGGATGCTCAGGAATGAAAGGTATCCTGTAACTGTAAGGTATTATTATGATGACTGCTCTGGAGAACACAGAGGTATTGAAGTCGGCAAAATAAATTAGAGAGTTAAACATATAAGTAAACCAAGAAGCGACTGGGGTTTTTTGCATAGTAATAATCTTCATAATCACTTCATTTGCACAGTTATTTAATTTTAAACTTTAGGCACAGTTTTGAAGCACAACTCAGTGGAGATTTTTGCTGTAATCTATAAACTTTAATGAAAGCTAATTGGAGGACAAATTTTAATCTAATTAAAAAGTGACTTCATAAAGCAGAAAGGATGAATGAAGCTAAATGCTCTATGGGGCACAGTTTTCAAACAACGATTATCCTGAATACTAAGTCAAACAAAGCTTTTGTAAAATGATGATCATGAACACTGCCAGCAACAGAACAACCTTGAGAAACTGCAAATGAAAGTTTTAATGTCTTTAGTTTAAAAAGTGGACGTTCAACTCACAACCGCATAAGGACTTTTTAAAAGGAAAATAAAAAGCAACACACACGGCCTCGTCTAAAAACATAACAAGTAAATTAGCCAAAGGTGTACATTCCATCTAAGTTCTCATGATCAGCAGATGCAAATGTTTGCAGTGCGCCGATGAGTTATGAGCCCTAATGAGATTTCAATGCTGAGCAAACAATAAAAATTTATGCATTGCATAGTTTTAGTGGCCTTTGGCTTCATGGTTAGTGTTACACCCTTTCAACAGCTTTGGTAATATAATATCCAGCTGGCTTTGGAAGTAAGGAAAATTTTAGGGGTGAAATGAAATTGTGAGAAATAACGTGATTGATTGCTTTGTCAGAATAATGCATTTCCATGGTATAATTGTCCGTAGTAATCTTAGCCCGGGTACGGATACATAGGTTCTAGTTATGTTTGGACACAAATTTTGAAGGATTCAGGTGAAGGATGGCTTTTCCAGCATTTGAGCCAGACTGTTTCCTGTGCTAGGTACATGTTCAGGGGTCTCGCAAACAGCCCCTCTAACAAGAACATTCCTGTCGTAGTCAGGCAAACGGGAGATGTCCTGTGTTGCAAGAAAAGAAGCGGAGCACAAGCACAGAAAGAAACGCACAACAGATATTGAAATAAATGTATGTAATGGGGAGCGGGGGGGGGAGTGTGAATCGGGGAATTCAACTGGTGCGGTGTGAGAGTGAGCTCAAATGTATTAAATTTAAAAGACCCATTTGTGGGTTAGGCTTTTATGAATCCAGAACCTTCACCATAATGATTGCCTGCATTACCCTACATAATATTAAAATCTTAGCATGTGATTAATAGCAGATTCCCTGCATACGTGTCACAACACACATCTGCAGCAAATCTGCCAGTATATTTCTGTGCTAGTTTTACTTTGGGGCCATAAAGTAATTCCTGTTTTGTGAATGAGAATAAACCTATTATGCACTAGGTTAGCTACACCCAGTTTCTTCTCTTCAGGGAAAAAGAGCTGCTTATTTGATACGGCATCTCAAATTTCAGTGTTCAGAAGTGAGTTTAAGCCTCGGCTAGATTTGCTTGAGCAAGCTGTTGGGATTTGCCTTCGCCGTTTCTTAGTTCTACATTTTCCAAAACCTTCTGTGCAAAGAGTATTGAGAAACTTCTGGACAGCAGTAAACTAGTGGACTTAATTACAAAGTGTTTATTGCTAAATTTGTTAATGAGTCAACATGCAAAAAAGATATATTTATCCCTGTTTCCTCTTAAAATAGTAGTAAAAAAAAAACTTCAAAAAATCTTTTTCTTAAGCTGTTTGGTGATGCAGTTTTGCTGTTCACAAAAGCCCTTTTTCCCATCCGCAAATAGCTACCTTTCACTTTGCCCCAAGGGAACAGAGCATAGCTCAAATGAAGCTTAAAAAAAAAAGAAAAAAAAAAGATTTTTCTTGGTTGTAACTCAAAGTCTATGCATATTCACACATGCATACAAAATAAAAAGGGAGATGCAGAAGCATTCCTCTGGTCTGCCCTCTGAAAAGTCCTGCCGACCTGTTTCACTCACCAAAATGAAAACAGAACCCCACGAAAACAACTTAAATGACAACAAGAAAACATTAGGAAAGCAACATCTGTTTTGCATTCTTGGCATTGAGTCTGCCCTTGCAACACAGGGTCTGACACAGATGTACAGGGTTATGACACCACTGAGTACCGCTTGATTTAAAATGGTGTAACTGAGAGCAGAATCAGGGCGCTGAGTTCTTACAATGCTGTGCAAAACTGTGTCTCTTGATCTCCTTTGCAGATGTGGGACTCAAACCCCGCCGAAATTTTAGGCATCTTTCCATTGATTGATGCAGACTGGAGAGCAAGTCATTTCCCTCTACCAGCGATTTAGAATTTATTATTGACTGCGTTTTCTCATCGTGTGTGGATTTTGTTGTCTGTAAAATCGCATTGCTCTGTCTCTTTCCAATAGACTTCCAGGGTGTGTAGCCGCGTTTGGAGAACCTTTCAAGCGATATCGCATAATTAAGCTTTCCAGTTTTTTAAGTAAAATTGTAGCAAGGAAAGAGAAATGTAAAGGTACTCAGAAGAAAGGCAAATATAGCTGCGATTGAACTGAAAAGAATCAATGATTAGGGAAATCTGGGAAGCCGGGGTTGCCAAGAAAGCAACTCTGGCACCAGAGGCAGTGGGATTATCTGAGGTGGCACCCAAGCAGCCGCTCTCTCCCTGCTTGGTTGTCCACCCATGGTTGTATCGGGGACAAAATTAGCTCAACTGGTACCTGGCATAACGTCACGGTCCCCAGTCGGGCTGTGTCAGATGTCATGACGTGCTTGCAGTGTTTTCACCAACCACTAGATGTCTGTGTGTGCTCTGTAAAGTTCTCGAGGGGATGATGCCCCTGGTAAACACGAGAGACAAAACTGGAACACAAGCTGTGGGGAAGCCCATTAGTTTGTGTTTATAAGTGTAACACCATTACTTTAATTAAGCCTGTGTTTAAAGCAATTTATGCTGTCTAAAACTAAGTTCCAGCTAAGTTCCAGCCTTCCTCATTTGAGGCAAATAAGGAAAAGGTGTTTTTCTCGTCCACATCTGTTTAAGACAAACAGTTTCCTTGATCTCCATGTGAAGGACTGAAATACATCTTACTGTTGTGAAAGTTTTGGAGGAAGTTGCTGAGATGTAAGATAGGTTCATCTTATTTCTATTCTGAAACAATGAGATAGCAAAGTATAAAACATCTGCTCCGTAAGTGACTTGGTCGGAGCCCGCCATTTAATTCTGCCCAAGGCACAGTCCCGCTGTTTTCACACATACAACACATCAGCATATCTGGGTGCACCAAGGAAGGCTGTGCGTCGGATGTCAAGTTTAGTATATCTTTTTTTAAAAAACATAACCAAACAATAACAAAAAAAACCCCCTAGAAGAGCGGATCTGTGTTACAGAAATCTGTTTCACAATTCTGTTTCTGAGGCGGTCCACTGGCTGACCCGGGTAGCTGCACCTGTGACCAGCTTTTCTGCAGAGATCTCCCAAGAAAAATGCAAAAGTAATCAGCACATGTTTGCCTTTCATTTTCCTCTGTCATCCGGGAATAAGATATAGATAGTATCAGGAGCAATGAAAGGTACATTCTGATATTATTTTCAAGTTTTTTTGTCTAGACAGAGAGGAGCAACTGCTTGTATCTCTGTGGAACACGTACAGCCCCCCTCCACGCTCGCATCCTAGGCTGAAGGCCAGAGGGGGGTAGCAGGCTGTCTATATTAAAAAAAAAAAGTTTAAAACCACCACCTACTCATCAGGTGACTGGAGACTGTGGTTGTAAAATGTGCTGCAGGCAGAAGTTCTGAAAAATCCCAGAAAGTGTTGAAAACATCTCTAAACAAGGTATTTTTCTCCTGCACCTTTCTTGCTAAAGGTCCCAATTGCTGCCAAGAAAACTAGTGAGAATGTTAGCTGCCAAATAAAAAATTTATGACAGTGTTTGGCAAAGGATTGTATCACTGCTTGTTTTATACATTTCCACAAGGCTCTTGAAGGGCTGTTGGACACATACGGCTCACTGATCACTGTGCTTTATCTGTTCTTTAATATATTAAAAAAGCAAGCTCCAATAAAGTATGATTTAAACAATACTTACTTCTTCTGTTAATAGCCTCCTATAAGCGCTTGCTATGGTGAGAATATAATTTCTAAACAGCATTCCATATATAAAAATTGTTTTTAAAGCCCTGTAGCTGACAATGTTACTTGTTATTTAAGTCACTTTCATAGTAAAAATACATGAATTTTTCAATTAAAAATGTATTGCTTTTGCAATTGTGCTTGTTATATGTTGGAGCCTGGGCCAATAAACCGCCTGTTAAAACATAAAGAGGTCCATTCAGCCCAAGTTGTGCCTGCCATTTATGTTTCAAAACCCAAGAAAATAATATGTTGGAATTGCATTGCTCACCAATATCAATTAGGTTTTCGGCTGTATCGTTAAATTAATGTTGGGGAGAAAATTGTTCCGGTGGATTTAGTAGAAAAAATACAGTTTTGAATACAGAGTTAGCACATTGACAATAATGATTAAGCTGGCCGATGCTAAAGCAACACCCTTAAAAATATTTCCCCCATCTGAAGAAATGAAATTGTCTGCTTCTTTTTTCATCCAGTTATCAGATTAGGCTTCCAGCTGATAATTAGTGATGTTTAACACAGATCTTTGTCATTCGGAAATCTCAAAATTATCAAAATGATAATTTCTCATTATCATGGGCTGCTGGAGGTGGGAGGTTTGGAGCGTGGAACTGCACCTCCCTGCACCCTTTTGTAAGGAGGCACAGAGCCTCCTCTTCTCTCTGGTGGCCGGGAGTGGTGGGACACAGTCCTGCCATGCCATCCCCTTCGAAGGGGACAACTGGAGCAGCACGACCCTGTGCTGTCCCAAAGCTACCCCAGGGCCATGCAGCTCTGCACCGTGCTTGCGTCTTCACGGCACAGCAAATATTCAAGAGCAGCCAAGAGCACTACAAATGCTATATGCCTTGTATATGCTTCTGTATTTCATGGTATTTGATATAAAGTACTCGAGACAGACCAGCATTAAGAGGATTATTTCAGACAGCATTAGGAGTTAATTTACAGAAGATTAGCTCTAAATCAGGCAGATATCATAAGCAAATTAGCATCAGTTGTAAGAGATTCAGAATCAAAATGTGTGGTGGTTTGTAGCTTCTCCCTGTATGTACTTAGTGGACGAGTTGCATCTTTATTAGTTTCCCAAGCCAAGGTGTTACACCTTGAAGACTGAAGGACAGGTATATACTTTTTTCCGACGTGCACACTATTTATTATGATGCTGTTTATTGGCAGTGAAACTGCTTAACTCCAAATACCCTTCCTCTGTTGAATATTTTATATTTCATGCCATTTCTTCATTGAGTAATGTTTTGTTTGGCCCTAGAAATGATGTCTCCATGGTGTGTTATAATATTTTTAAATAGGTAATATGCGGCTTTACTTCAGAGTGACATACTTAATCCTTTTTTTTCTGTTAAAATGAGTCACATTTTAATGCCAACTCATAAAAATGAAGGAGTGTATAAAATACTACATACTAGGGTGAAGATTACAGCTACTTAGAAAGAGCTTCCTTAATATTTAAGCATGTAAATTATAAATTTGTTTTATTTCCACAGGAGTGGTGGTTAATTTGTATTAAAAAGCTGATTTGTGTCCTTCAATCAGTTTTCCAGATATATTTTTCTGGCTGCAGACTGGCAGGCATAAGCACCTATCCAGTCCCTTCTCGGTATCGTGGTTTCAAAAACGCTTGCCCAATTAGTGGCGAAGATGATGAAATGGATTGGGCCACAATATTAAAGTTTATGCCCTGAGTTGTCCTTGGGATTCTGAAAGTTTTGAAGTCTACGAACTTTCTTTTTCCCCATCTTTGGAGAAATTTGTATTCTGCTCTCCAAGAGATATTAAACTACTTAGTCCTCAGCGTACTCCTGAACGTTTGGGTTTTTAACTGGGGCGGGAAGTCTGGGCAGTGTTTTATGATTTTTTCCTTTCTTGATGGACCAAATTCCTCTTGACAAGGTTGGCCTGAGGTCACGAATGTCTCCCTGTGTTCACTGAGAGAGGACTCTTCCTGCCTTCCACCAGACCACGGAACTTACACCCCCTCTAAGCCAGGTTGGGCTTGCAGGTCCCTCCGGTTGCAAGATCTGCAAGTGCTCTTGCACTTTGACTTTCTGCCCTGTAGTTTTACAGAATGCATGGAGGCTCAGCATGGTTATTAAACCGAGGTGTCTGAGGTCATAACAAAGTAGAGGCATTTCTGCTCCCCTAATAGAAATACTGTAACGTGCTGAAAAGAAAATGCTCTAATAGTGGCAAGTATCTCCTGTCAACTAATTTGATAGTTCTCTATCAGGTAAACCATTTGTGAATACATCGATTCTTTTTATTTTTCACTGTTCTGTCTTCACTATTCCCAGGTTTTCTCTGAATCAGTTGGGCAAAAATTGATTTTTATTTGTTCCACTGGCCTTGTGGAAAATTAGCTTATGAACTGGTTTTTATAGGAAGACTCAAAGCACAGAACAGGTTGAAAAATAAGCCTATAGCAGTCAAAATTGTTGTCTGAAATGTCTTCAGACTGGAAGGCTGAATTTATTGCTCAAAACAAGTACTAGCAATGTGGAGGTGTGCAGTCCTGCTCATTATCACTGGAAAAGGGGGAACCAAAAAGCACAGTAAAAAATTAAATTTTAATAATGCTAGTGATATTTTCTAAATCCTTCTTGACAGAAAGATTCTCATTATTTTTATCTGTCTCAGAGTGGGCTCTTTTAATGCCATCTCACAAATGGCCTTAGCCATGATTGTTTTCCTTTCTTTTATAGCATTTGAAAAAAATGAATACATACCAAAAAAAATTTCTATTCTATCATTCAAGAAGTGCCATGAAATGGTAACATTTTGGATAGCACATCTTCAGGAACAATTGCTGCAGATGCCTTCAGGTTTTTACAAAAGAGGTCAACATTGTTAAGACAATTGTAGAAAACTTGCCGTGCAAAAAGACGCCCAGTCAAATATGGTGCGATAAGGGGAAAATAACGCAAGCAAAGTATTTGTGTCCAGTCTCCAGCTTCATCACACCTCAAAGCTGTAGATTAGTCATTAATTAAAGTGAGGCATGGTGAAAGATGTTACTTTCTTTCATCTGTTTAAGATAGATATTTTAGTGGGTTTAATGATTATGGAAGTTGATAAAGTGCAGACTTTAGACATTTTTGTTTTCTTTAAATTGCAGAGAATGTAGATTTAACTATATTATCATAAAAGCCAATGTGCAGTCATGTATGTTCTTGTCATTTTATAGCTTGCATACATTTCTTCTGCTGGAGAAATAATTGCTTTAGTTTTGAGTGCTGACGAGGAGGTTGGGTTTTTTTTTTTCTATTAACTGTTTGGGGACCAGGGCTTCATGCAACCAATGTACTGAAGAATGCCATTACGCTGACAGCTGGGCTATCCACCCTCCCTCAGAGCTCTTTCTAAAGCGCTCGTAATGTTTGCTAAGGCCTATGGTTCTTAGTCATGCTCAGGTGACTAAATGTGTGATTTGTTCTTCTTGATACTTCAGTACCCTGAGAAAGGCTGGTTGGAGATTAATGCAACCTTGACTCCTTCCACTTGCTGTTGCCACTGCGCACATGATCTTCATTTAGATTTGCCAAAGAGATCTGGTGTTGCCTCTGCTTTGCATGAAATGAATTAATCCTCCTCCAGTTTTGGTTGGTGAGTTTCCGTGGCCCCAGAAGCCAGCCGCTGTTCCTCCTAATGACAGTAGTAATCTAATTGGTTCCCTCCATGGAAGGACTGGACATGGAGACGGGAGAAAGCTGAAGCTGCATCACAACTGTGCAGAGAAATGTTCCCCATCAGGGTCTCTCATGAGCAGAAGGATACTTTTAATCCTTCAGAAATGCCTTCCCATGTGTTCTAAAAATAAGTGATGAATGAAATCTGAGGTAGCAGAAGATGTACAGTACCCTTCCCGTTTGCCTTTTTATCTTAGGTCCCACGTCTAAGAGGTCCTTTTTCAGGCTTTCTCTGTTCTCACAGTTTGCACACCGAAGTCTCCATGTACGTGTCTTCCCATCATTCCTGTAGATATCTCTCCTTCCTACGCCACTCAGTCCCTGCTTTGCTCCCCCCCAGACCCCAGTGATCGCCTGGGTACTATTTGCACCTCCTGTGGCTGCCAGCTCCTTAAGGCAGGACTCATGCAAGCTGTGACAATCCTGATGGCTACCACATAAACACTATACTCCAATGCTGTTCACGTGGGTTTGTTACATTTGGAACGTGTTGCAAGATTTCAGCTATGAATTAGATATCTCAATAAGTATTTTAGCTATCAGATATCATAAAAACAATTTTGAATTTTAATCTCAATGGTAAGATTGTCAGAAGATAACATGGCAACGTAAAAAACATAGTTCCTTGAGCCAAGGAAGCCCATGGCATTTCAGGAGGCATTCATCCCAGAAAGGGATGTCTCTCCTATCTCTCACCCCTCCAGAAAAATTGTCAAAGGAGAAGTATATTTGGTTCTGGTCAGAATTTCAAGTGCAAATATGGGATCCATTAAAGAGAGATGATTAATCAAGGTATTTACTGACTAATTATTGAGGAACATCTTCTGCTTTACTGCCGTGTTTCATCTCTGCAATAGTTCTGATTAATGAGAGATTACCGGCTCTTTACGATATGATAACGCCTTTCCTGTATGATTTTGCCTTCAGAGCTAGCAAGCTTTCTCGCTTGGGCCTCATGTTCAAGCTTTTAGGGATATTCATCCCTACTTAATCTGCGGGTACCTAGCCTAACCAGCTAACTTAACTGGCTAGTTCTCCTGGGATGGATATATGGCCAGGAAAAAGAGAAGGCGGTTCAGAGCAGGACTCTAGCTTATGTGCACAGGGAGCTGAGAGAGATTAGCTAGATATAATTTAGATGTTTAAGGTTGGATAGTGTGACTACCTCCCTGCACCTGTTATTACATGATTCATTCTTTCATTCAGGGCCCAGGTGGAAAAAACATTGATGTGGTTAGAGTGTAATATTATAACTAGAGATTGGTATCCATGTTATTACAAGTAGACAGCCCCAGCCCTTAAGACTGAACTTTAAAGCTAGAGGATGTAGTGCTGCACAATTTCTCAGCCCTATCAACAACATTTTGGGCACCCTGTATGGCCTGCGTCTTTCAAAAAACCCTGCTAGTCAGCTAGAAAAGTGCCATCATTTTTTACTCTCCATTCCCCCCTTTTTGAGACTTTAATTTCACTATCTGCTCAATTTTCAGCAATTTTTAATGGATTTTCCCAAGGTCTTACACGTAAGAAACTAGAGCCCCTGTCCCTAGGGGAAGAGGCTCCTTTGGGAAGGAATTCAGAGAACACAAAATAGGCTCCTGCTGGGAATGGCCTGTCTCCAGACTGGAGGTGGAGCCCAGGAAGCATGGCCTTCTTGGCATGAAGTAAGCCATGGGGGGGTCCCATCCCCTCTCCACCGCCCCCCGAAGCCTTTTCACCTCTAAATATACAATGTCAATTACAAAGTAATCGGTTCATCTGGCTTGAGAACACAAAGAACTTGGACTTATTTTCAGAGTTTGGGGTGGGGGAGAGGAAAAAAGCTTGAGTATTTTCCAAATTCTTCACTTTTTCCAAGGTCAGCTAGAAAAGGGCCAAGGAGTTGCATGCAACTTGTGCAGATGTTTTTTCACTGGTATTTCTGTTTGCTAATTTCAATTGTTAATGATGAAAAATGTCTCAAGTCAGATACTGCCAACCAGCTGTAATTTTGCTAGGCAGGGCTCTCTTACTCTTTTATTTCAGTAGGTTGCCATGTCTTTATGTTTTGCCACAGCCTGTCTAGTTCTTTTCAGTTGCTTTTATTTAAGAAAAGCATTCTTAGACCTAAAGATGGGAAAGATGAATAGTTACTGAACAGCCGCCAGATACCCTGAACTTAGAGATTTATCATTATGTATCCCAGACTTTGCTTTACCAATCATAACATGTTATTCCCCTGTGTGGGGTCTAGTGCTTCCATTTGAAAGTTCCTGATATGTCGTAACAAGGATGTCCTTATATATAGTAATAATCGTGTCTGTCCAGAAGGTATCTGAATATAGCTATATTACTTTAAATTCACACTTAGTTTTGCCTGGTATGTATTTGCCTGTGTGACTCGACCTATGCTTTGTGTTTGTTTGAATCTGCTGATTTGCACATGAATATTAGGCACTTCTTAAAAATCACTTCCCGCTGATTTGCATGCACCTATTTTCTTGCATGTTAGCAAAAACTGCCGATCACAAATAAAAGGGCACCGAAAAATTCAGTGGCCAAGTTTTCAAAGTGACAATTTAAAATGTAGTCTTGTATACAGAGAACAAGCCTTTCTGCACAGTAAACTGACAGGAATCGCTTCTAGTTAAATCTTAAATACATGTATTACAGTGAAACACTGTTGGACAGTGCTCCATCATCAATCAGTCTGTGTTCTTGAGGACACTATTTTTCGAGATGTTTTCTTTAAGAATAAAGCCCTGTGTTGTGATGAATATGTGCTAACTGATCCCCCAAGCCATTTGTATTTTTTTTTATTTGTATCAGTGTCAGAGTTGCACTTCTGTAAGATATTGCAGTATTTTATTTGTAGGCTTCATTATTTCAGGTTAAGGACACAAAACTCTTTATGCACCCAGAGTCTGCTCTGGTTCGTTTATATCCCGTATTTTGTTAAAATGTTACTGTGATTGCTAATTTTCATGACAATTGTTATTGTACCATCAGTGCTTAATGGCAAGGCATCATTATTCAATGCTGGTCAATCAGGCACTAAGACATGTGCAAGACATCAGGCTGAACCTATATAGATGTCGTGCACTCCCCTGCTAATGAATGCAGTTTTGTAAAAAGGTTTAAACACGGTTGGCATCCTTAATGTAAGGTTTGCAAAAGCTTATTCGGGAGCTGCTTTGTGTTTATACGGAGCAGATCTAAACATGGCACAAACAGAGTTAGACCCATTGTGCGCACGTGTGTGAGAAGGTACGGAGAGGACCGAATCATTGGGGGGTTTGAAACGTGGAAAGGCAGCACAATTCCAGCAATGGCTGGAGTGGGGGGAACTGATTTGCCAGGGACATCAGTGTTTGGTAATGGATGTGGGACTTGTTCTCCAAAGCAGTGGGCACCGCGTGCATCAAAGAGGCGATCCCCAGAAGCGGTCGGTGTCATTCCTCAGCTCACAACGTTGGCACTGGCTGGAGGGAGCCTCCAGCACACCAGTGGTCAGAGGTTAGGCACCGTGACCAAAAGCCAGGGTAGCGGGTCAAGCGTTTAGAAAGGAGGAGCAGAAAGAAACCCAACGGGAGTGGGATGCGCTTTCTGCGTTGTTAGGTCAGTGTGCTCTTCCAATGTGTCGGTTAACATCACCCTCACATCTGCTTTAGTTACTGTTTCTATGTGGTTTTGCACCCAAATGTTTTGGGCTGCTGTCCATGACAAACTAGATGGAACTTGGTTTAAAAACTCAGATTTTTCGTCTCTTCTAACTCAAAGTAGAATGAGCCCTTGTGCTCTTAGAATTTCAAGTATGAAAGGAACAGTAGACATTGGCTGTTAACGAGCTCGAGCGCGACGGGCTCCAGCAGAACTTGGTGTGAATTCAGTGCCTAAGCTACATCGACTAAATGGTTAATTCATCTCATATCAACAGCACTATGATTCATAATGTAAACTTGAGGAATCCTTGATGTTTCAGTCACACATTCCTCTTAATTTGGCCATGCATTCTTTTAAAGCTACAGTGTGCTAACTTAATAAAATGCAGCATGCAAATGCACAAGTTTTTGCCTTCAGGCATTTTAGCCATGGATGTTTCAATGGGTGTCTTCTTTCAAGTATATATTCTTTCTTAAATTATTTACCCTGTAAACATGCTTTGCATTTTCAAAGAAGAATCTGGGCTTCCTCATTCACCAGATTTTGTTGAATTTAAGGTGTAATAGAGATAAACTAGACTATCATCTGCTTCTTGCGAGCACGTTAGCCTTTGGGATTTTTTTGTAGCGAATGTTAGGCCCCGTTTTCTTCTCCTTTGGTACTATCGCTCCCTCCCCCACTTCAGTTCCTTGATGCTTTGCCTAGAGCAATACCCACTGGCAGTGTCTGGCTGTGACAGTACTATAGGCTCCCCCACAAATGGGGCCTGCCCAATGCTTTTTGCTGGGACAGTACTATAGGCTCCCCTACAGATGGGCCCTGCCAATGCCAACCATTGTTCTACCACTGTGAGCTGGCTTGACTGTCTTGGATCACTCAAAACCCCCTTTCCCCTTGATTTTTTTCTTTACTCAGAAGGCTCGCCCTTGCCTGTTGACTTTGAGATCTGAAATGCACTGACACCCAGAAGTTGTGTTCCCTGAGCAGCAGCTCCCAGATTCAGGCTTCAACACGCACGGCTTGCTAAGCCCTCCTCAGGACTGTCCTGCTGCTACCAAACGGCTCTATCGTTCTCCTCCTAGCCCCACCCTCCTGGCAGTTTGCAGTTACTTTAATTTTACTTGCTCACTTGAAAGTAAAACAGTAAAACTTGATGTTATTCTCTTTTTAAAGATATAAAATTAATCTTTAACTGTGGGCTTGAATATTAAAAGTATATAATGCTTCAGTGTAGGAGTCTGTTGATAACATCCATCCTATTTCATGATTAATTTGTTCCTTTTAATATGATATTCTTTTGCTGCACTGTGCAGACTAATTCAGATTCCTAGAAATTGAACTTTGATATGTATTTCCTAGATCCACACCGTAAGTGAACCTTCAATTAGCAGATACAGGTGGCAGCATGCCTCGCTCAGTGTTCCCTTGACAAGGATTTTCGGGACGTGGACACTGATTAAATAATCTTGCAATTGGGTGTGTACTGCCAGAGTATTAAAAATAAAGCATTTGGAGGATTTGGTGCTTTTTTCAATTTTTTCTTTAATTTTAAGTCTCAGATGATGAAATGCTTTTTCAGAGGGCCAGAGATAGGAGGAGTTGATTTAAACACTCAGTATGTTATGTATGCCTTTGCCTAACTATGTGTTAGATTAAGCGAGTTTCACTCACAGTTAATCCTTTGTAAATTAGCATTATGGATGCCTTGGGGCCCACATCCCACAAATAAAATGGTTGTCAAGCCAGCTGCACTGTGTATTACTTAAGGCTGAATGTTTTAAGAGTTTTCATGCTTTTAATCTATTTCACTGCTGAGTTTCAATTTTGCTGAGTGTCTTTCCAGGGGTGATGAGGGTGAGTGAGTAAATATATATTCTGGTTTTCATGCATTTGCCTGGGCAAATCGTTTGTTATCAGGTGTTTGGCAGAGAATGTCACACCCCGCCACAAAAGAGAAGCTTGTAAGTTCAGGTGTTAAATTGAAGTACAAACCAACAAGGACCAAAAGCCCTTACATCCCTCCCTCCCTCCCTCCTCCTCCTCATCCTTTTGGCAGAGTAAATATTGCCTGTTAAGTTTGAATTAGCTGTCATCGCGAAAGAATTAATGCTGTGGTTGAGCCTTTCTAGTGAGGAAGGGAAAAATAAACGAGACAGATCTTAGTTCAGCTTTAAGTGATAAATGAGGACAAAGCAGCCCATTCATCTCCTGCTAGGAAAGTGGACACAAACACTAAAGCAGTTTTGCGGAAGACGTGTCAGCAAATGTGATCATTTTGTAACCTGTCAGGAGGATAGAGCGCTAGTCCTTTTAGAGTGTCACAGGGGAGGGTGGCTGTCTGATGTGGCAGTCCTCATCCATCCATTTACTGCTTTTTCTTTAGGTGGGGGGTAAGCAAGGAGGGAGCTGGAGTTGGTTAAAACTGCATTTTTCTTTACACTTTCCAATATAATTTATATGTATATCCACCCGCATCCAAATGAAAAACATTTACCAAGGAAAACTCCCCTCTGCTCTCTAGAGTTTCTTCTCTCTTTCACCGTGTGAAATACGCTCATTTTAACACATTGCATTCCCTGTCTTCAACTTGGAGCCTTGTACTTGGTTTGACGTTTCACAAAGCAGAGTTTTACCTCTTACCATTGTCCGATTGGTGAAGACTCTGGTTTGGTTTGGTTTGGTTTGGTTTGGTTTGGTTTGGTTTGGTTTGCAGAAGCTTGAGAAAAAATACAACAAGAATAAATATAACTTAGGGTTCTAATGTTGGTTTTGTTTGGGGTTTTTTTGCTATACCTTTCCAATTCTGATGATATGCTTCATGTACAAATATGTTTTGCAAAAGTTCCTGTTTCATGAAGAGCCTATGAAAATATTCTTCCTCCTCTGTGAGAAAGCAATAACAAACGCTGAATTCTTACAATCCAGAATCGTCCCATAAAGTGCCTCAAATCCAACTCTTTGTTGATTTATTCATTTTAATTGACCTATTAATTTCAGGCAAAATCTGAAGCAATGTGGTGTCTGATTTTAGACACAGGGATTTCTCCCAACAAACGGTTGAACAATATTAGGACTTTCTACTTCTGGCATCTTTTTGTTAGTACTAATTTCCTTTTTTTTTTTTTATACTACATAGAAAATGTAACATTTGCCTATTACCATAAGTAAAGGTATGCTACAGAGACAGGAGATGCTTTTACAACATAAGCTTCACAGTTTGACACTTGCTTCTTTATATCATCCTGTTCTTCAAAACTATCTTTTATACTTTTCCCTTGGTATTTTAGTACAAGTAAGTATCTCATTGACATGTGTTTCCTTGAAATCTTGTACGTTAATAGTAAAATCCCTTGAAAATTAATAAATTGTTTCTGTTCAGATTTAAAAAAAAGCTGTGAAGATTTCAGAATGGCTTAAAAAATGTGATGATATTTACTATTACAGACCAACCTGCTTGGATTGGATCGACTGAGGACTAATTATTTCATTTGTTCTTGGAAGGTTGATAAATTGCAACATGATGCATTTCAGTTATTCTAATATGCATATAAGTATATGCATAATTAAGAAAAGCCTAATTCTCTCCCGAATGCAGGAAGTTGGATTTTATAGCTACATAAAGAAATGTTTGGAAGCACTGGAAATTGAAAGAAGTAAAAACCAACGAAGGATGATATAGGAAAGCCTACATTTGTGGGCACGTCTTTTCTCCAAGATATTTATCTGTGTGTTGCTTTTTATGATATTTATATATATTCTGCTATTTTGCTTTACTGTGTTTTATTCACTGGGGTTTTTTTTGTCTCTTCTGCTTTTTTCCAGGATCATCCAAAACCGGATTTTGATTGTTGTTCTGGCAGTCATCATCATCTTCACCACCATCATGGCTATTTATTTTTCTGTCAGGGGACGCTGATATCTTTGTTCTTCACTAAACAGCAACAAACTGCTTGTTCTGAGTAATTAAGACGAAGTGGTCACATGAATCATTCTCTTGCACTGACAGAGTCTCCCTCTCTTTTCCACTATTCAACTCAGGTGCAAGTGGTATAAAATATTTTGTATTATTGATGGTGTAGTTGATGGCATGTGGGGTTGATTATTTTTTCTTAATTTTTTTGTCTTTATCTGAGTGTTTTCAGAACCTTAATATTTGTTGGGGTGAGGGCTTGTTCCAGTATAAAAAGACTTCACTTGTGTCGAATACTGCCCCAGACAATTAGCCTGTGAGTTGCCAGAGTTTAGCAAGGGAAGAGGGGTCTTTGCACTTCTCTTGTGCTATGCGGGGTGTATGAATATCAAGCAGTATCTGACCTTCTGTGATAGAGAATATAAGTAAAGCAGAGACCAAATGATGTAGAAAGTGAACCTGTCTCCTGTGACTAACTCCCGAACATGAATTAGTGTAATAGGCGTAACCTGGTTAAGAACAGTAGTTAGTTTTAAAAAGAGAGCAACCTTGGGATGATTTTTAATATCTGGTGTGAATCCAACACTCGATTTAACTTTTTTTTTAATTAGGCTTTCTTTTCTGCTTTTTCAAAATAATTCCACTTTCATCAAGATCATGATAATGCATCACTTGCCCAAAATGTAGTTGTGACCACAGCCTATACACACTAGGCCCTTATTGAAGATGTATAAAGATGCTTATCTATTCACTGCTGATTGAAAAGAGACCCTAAGTAATAGTTCAGTGACAAATACGTGATTACAGTGCATTAAACAAAATCTAGATTTCTAATATTGGCCTGACCATGTTGAGACCTCAATTGGAAATATTTTTAGTGTATTAAATTCTGATGTGATATCCCGCTTTTTAAACAAAAACTGTAAAAATGTTAATTTATACATGCTTTTAGCTGATATAATATATCATAGTTTCATCTACCTGTGTGTAAATGAGCTGTGTTTCTCTTTTCCTAGTAGCTGTGCTTCTCCTATAGACAGGTTTAGGCTTATAATTAAGCTTACAACTCCAGCAACCATCATTTTCTGGTGATATGGTAAAGTAATTTTCATAACTTTTCAATTCATTATATGCAATCCCTTACAAATATTTTAAGCCCATGAACTTAAGCTGCAAAATCTTTTCAGGAAGATGTTCAAAGAAACAAAAAGCTGGTGGCTTTCAGGCTCCCCCCAGCTTAGGTAGGAACTGTGCACCGAATTCTCATCTGTGCCTTAGGACTTTTGGGGATTTGGCATCCCTGCGGTCTCTGCCGACTTGTTGTGCTGTCCCTGGGAGTTGATTTTGGGATAAACATCTGGGAGTTGATTTTGGCCCTGAGTAAGTCTCCCGTCTTCTCTACGTGGAAACAAATAACTCATCCTAATAAAAGGATGTTGGTACTGAGGCCATAGCTAAGACTATGAAAGATGGTGATAAATGCAGAATAAAAGGTTCCACAAGAAAAATGACACTCTTTGAAGCAAATGGAAGCATGTGTGGTCAGCTGTGGGGTTTGAGTTACATGCTGCTCACAACTGAGTTCAGAAGGGGTTTCTGTGCCACGTTTCTCTACCAGCTCACGTCAGCGGCTGTAGGGTTGTGCTGGTACAAAAGTTCCCGGGTAATCCAAGCCCATGTTTTTGGGAGGCACTGCTCTGTGTGGTGCGGCTTGGTCACATCCAGCTCCTCACCTCTACGGCCCTGCACTGCCACGGGGCCATGGGACCCCCCTCACCGCCTCCTGGGGCACCCCCCCTCCTTTCATCCTTGCGAGGTGTGTGGCTCTTGGACAAGGAAAGATTTGGGTGTTCCGCTTGCAGTGCGGAGGCTGGCTGGCCTTCGGTCACGACACACGCTCAGATTAAGCACTTACGGTTGTGTAAGCAGAGCTCTGGCCGTTAGCTTCAAGTGATGGCACTGAGCTGAATTCAGGCAAATTAGGACAAAGCCTGGCAGCGTTAGAAGGTATTTATCCTCTCCTAAGCAAATTAGGAGATGCATATTTTGTAAAGCAGAAAACTGTCAAGAAGGAAATCTGAAGCTCCGTCTGTTGCCTAGACATCCTCCGTGTTGCCTCAATAATTTAACTATCATGGGGATTGATTCATGACTACTGATCTTAACAGTGACCTATGACTAGGTTTTGCCCTCTATCTAGCCACCTGCTGGAATCAGCAAAAAGCTGAAAGGAAGCTAGTTTTCCTTATCCCAGTATAAATCTAGGGCATAGTGTCACATCAGATACATCCACTCAGATGGGAATGAGGGAGAGAGAGAGACTGCCACGCAAAGCCTTCATCTTCACTTTTGATGAACCTGCCATGGCTATGTTTCTCATGCTAACCTGTTAATAACTCCTCTGCGCCTGCTTTGCATCCTCGCGCACTCCCCACATGTAAAACGGCGCTCAGGTGGACGCTACGCTCTTCAAAACCCGACGCTGCTCCTCG
>NW_009260407.1:441195-466195 GCF_000687185.1 Egretta garzetta | reverse complement strand
CTCCCAAGTTCTGAACGTAACGGGAAGCAGAGGTGCATGTTGAGAAACACTTTAGCATCCTCAACTGCCGTGTTTTATTTGTCACACATAAATAATGAAGGCATCTACAGGAGAGGGGGGAAAAAAAAGCTTATATACTGAGAACCGGTGAACTTGTGCACTCTTCATCCCTTCATCCAAACAACTGCCTTTGGCGTGAATAACGGCTCGGCTGATACGAAGCTCCGTATTGATCTGTTGCTGAGGAAGGTCCTCTGGTAGTTCCTTGCACTTTTCCTGAAGGTATGGCCGTAACAGCTCGGTACTGTGGGGATCTGTTGCTTCTATCTCCATCTCATGCCAGACGAGTTCAACAGGGACAGACCCAGAGAGGGAGAGCTCCCAGCCCTCGGTCTGCCCAGCTTTCTGTCTTCCACAAACACACAGACGTTATTACCTCTTCATGTCGGAAAACCTGCCTGGGAAACTGTTGTGCGCAAGTAGAAGTAAAATGGTGTCCGCAGTCGGCAGGCATCTCAGGGCGGATTTGGGGATAGTCTGCTTTTCCCCAGGCAGCTATAATTTTGTTAAAAACTCTAAGTAACCTGCAAATGCTGCTTATTCTGTCGGGTTAGCTAAGCGTGAGGTGCTGTGTCATCCACAGTTGGTACCTCTCCACCACCCCGGCACTGTGCTGTTTTGGGGAACTGCTGCAGCGTTATCCTGCAATTCCAGGATTGCAGCCTGGGTGCTCCCTCGGTGTTTTTAGCCTTGGCTTTATCACAAGAAGAGATAGTAGGTTGCAGGGGTGGCTTATCCAATGAAGGACGTGGACTCTGCAAGCCAATGCCAGGTTTCTCACTAGGCCGGTGCCTATTTGTTAATGGGACACTCAGGAACATGTGAAGTGAAAGCATTAGCTGGATGCCTGTCCTGCCAGGGAGCAGCGTTAGAAAGGGGAAGTTTTATGCATTTTGAAGGGCCTCAAGCAGTTCTGAGCCATTAAAAACTGCATAGGAAAGGGGGGCTGCCACTGCTGTCTTGTGGCCAGAGAGGCTGATCGCAACACCCAGCCTGCAGGGCCAGCTTCGTGGTGCCGTGTTGTGACTGCTGTCCTGGACCAAACCCAAAGCAAACCTTCTCTCGCTGCTTCTTTGTTCAGTGGCTTTCTCCATTCAGACCCGTGACCTTGTCCGGTCAGCACCGTCCCCAGTGAACATGACCGCTGCTTCTGTGGATTTAATGAACTTTCCAGTTCTCTTCTGCACCCAGCTACGTAACGTCGCCTCTTCCCTGAGCTGCATGCCCTGCTTGCGTGTATTCGTTCGTGCGTTACTCCCTTTATCGATACTGCTTGCAGGAGTTGCAGCCACACATGGCTTCCGAAGCAGCAAAAAAAATACCCTGTGAGTTTACCACACAACTAGAAAACTTACTTGTATGTAAAAATAATATTTAACCTTCTCAGTAGAAACAGGTTTATGACTTTGCTCAGTCTCATTTGATGCATTTGTCTTCCTATCCCCTGCTAACTTTGAGCCTTTTGACCAAATTCAGCCAAATTTAATAGAAGAGCAGAGCTCTCAAAAATTCCTGTAGGTTTCAGGAAAATGAGCAGCCAAGAGGAGAGAAGTCCCGCTGGCGTCCCCACCAAGAGAAAGGCTGCAGCGTGACATCCACCCAAATTGGACCCTACCTGGGAGGGAGAAATTATAAATGCCTCTCTCCCCAGGAAAAGCTCACATCCCATTTAGATACTAGAGAATCCAACCCTTAGGAAACAAGGCCTCATTAGAGTCATTGCCTGAGGAACTACTTAATTAAAGGACAACAGAGTTGAGAACATTGTTATGTCGGCCTTTGTTCCTTATACCTGGTCATTTCCATTGATGTAAAATGTCATCTTTCTGATCTGGTAGCATTTTGCACCCACTTTAGACAAGTATTCCTGACCAGCTGAGGAGGTGCAGAGCAGGGAAGAATGAGACCTTTATTATGGAGGTAATTATAGCCTCACCTAACCATCAGGCGGAGGGTGTACACCTCTATTAGCCAGTGCTCCCACAAAGAGAACAAAGGCTGGCTGGAAAGTGGGAGCCACCCAGGGAGCATCCCTGTGTCCGGCTACACCACTCTCGGGCGGCAGACATGCCGGGGAGGTCATGACCACAAGCTCCCACGTTGCCCAGTCTCCTACCTGTTTTCCTGGTTTTAAATCCAACTTGACTGGTGAAGGCCATGAGATGGGGAGACTAAAACGAGGAATGGTACCATAACCGAGGAAATCAGCTCTCAGTTAAAATGCTAAAGGAGGTAGGGGGTAGCTTTCAAAGCTTGTCTCAGCAACTAGCCTAATTCTGTTTTCAAAAGCCACTGTTGAGTGCTTTTGAAAATTTTATCCTAGATGCTTGGCTCAAAGACCTTAACCAAAGATTTTTTTTCCCCTCTATCTGCTATACGAAAGCTAAATATAAACCGACGTTAGTGAACAAAACCCTAACAAAACCCCTGTTGCAGGTCTAGAAAAATCTTTACTCAGAAAATCAAATCAGTGGAGACCAGCAAATAAAGTGTGCTTCAGTTTTGGATACCTCTTGTTTTGCGTACATGATTTGGCATACAAAAAAACCCCCCGTTATTTCTAACAGCAAATATTTGCTTTCCATTCTTTTTATCATCTTCTCCCTTTTGTTCTCCTGCCCTCAGAAAATCGGGGCCTGAGCGTTGCCGGATGGGTAGCTAAGTTGCTTTTGAAAAACGTGGGTTAGCCTATTTTACCCATGCGAGCATGTGCATATGCGTGCCTGCTGTTTGTCTGAAGCGCGTCTTAATGACTTTTCCGCTGATTGCCCGTGGGACCACAGGCAAGTCATAAAGCCAGCCTGTGCCTCAGTTTACCCACTGCAGCTTCATTAGTGCTAACCTACCTCACAAAGTGTTGTAATGTTTAATATATTATGTGCTCTGTAATCCTTGGATTAAATGTGTTATGTAAGTGGAAGGCACCCATTTGATGTGTATGTAAATGCTGCAGTATTATAGGTAGGAGGGTCATTTGGGTGTAAGTGTAATACAAGTGCTGGCAAAAGGCAAAAGGGATTCCATTGTATTGACTTATTTTTAAAGAGCTTTTTATTTACTGAAATGCTCTGGACACCCAGAAAGAGAGACATTCCTCACCAAGCAGCTCTGCTGTTTCATCTGTCTTGAAGTGCTTTGATAAATGGATTGAAACTTGTCGGCTTTTCCTGTAGTTTCTGAGACTCCCTCTGGAAACTCCGTTGAAATGTTATTATTGTAACTTCTTAGAACGCTGCTTAATGAATTGTAACAGATATCCCTGCGAGTCCCGCAGCCGCCGCGAGGACTCTGCTTCCTCTCCTTCCCACAGCAGAGGCAAACCAGTGCCACGCAAACGTGTGGCAGCAGAGCTCGCGTCCTCTTCCACCAAGAGAGCTGGTCTCTCACCAGGGAAAATACTTCTGACCTTCTCAAGGCTTCAGCCCAAGCCTTGTGTCCCAGCTGGATGATCGGTGGGGCTTCAATGACATCGAAGGTAGCCAGATGTTGTCCCTTGGGTTAGAGATTAATTTTATCTTCTAAGAAGAAACCATTGGAAGGACGACAAATTAGCACGGGCTTAAGTCTGTGTTGGTTGATTTCCTCTTTCTCTCGGATGATTTATTTTGGCTTGCATGCAGTGCCTGAGCGATCCTGAAGCTCAGACTGGTGACTTGGGTCATGGGCAGTCTGAATTCACACTGCCCACAGGTCCCCCCAGCCCTCGGAGCAGCCTTTTCTCAGGCGACAGTTGTATGATGGTACCACATGGGCAGATGAGGTGGGTGGAGCAGTAAGTGTAGCACCTCTTCTGAAGCACAGGAATGACCCAGCAGGACCATTAGATCTGCTTGAGGAAATCTGCTGAGAGGGTGGTCAGAGATGCCTGACAGGGACACCTATGTAGGGTAGAGCTGCAGTGGAGCTAGAGGGTAGAAAGAAGTCAACCATCTTGAGGTCACCTTGGACCCCAGTAATGTTCTACCCTGTTTCATCCAACAGTGGAGCAATGGGATGCCATGGTGACTTCTTATTTCCCACCTCCAACCTATTCAGAGGTATCTTGCTCCTCTTCTGCTATCTCTGAAGCAAGGGGGCATGTGAACCCGTGCTTGGTCAGGTAGCTTGGTTGTTCTGGGTAGGCTCATAGATCCTTGTCTGGCCATTTGAGAGTTTAAAAGTTTTTTGGTGTTTGGGTTTGGGGATTTTTTTTTTAATCTTCTCACTGGGTTTCAGTTGTTCTTGTAAGAATATGAAACTGAGCTATTGCTACTCAGGTTGTCATGAAGCACGAAATGACCGAACGTGCACCCCCAGCAGCATTAACAGCTCTGCCCCTTGCCCCCTGTGGCATGGCTGGCTGGTGCCTGCACCAGGTAGTGCTGGCCATCTCCAGCATGAAAAATAAGAGTGTGCCTCCAGGGCAATCCTGAGTGAGGTATGCGTGAAGACAGGAGGGGAATTTTGGAGGAGCTGCTGGTCAGTGTGGTGTTGGTGCAGACCTACGAAGCGGCTGGGTATGGGTCACCTCTCTACAGCAAGGCCTCAGAGGTACCTCCATTACCCTCAGCACACTGGGGCCACGTTTGATTTTTCTCAGCCTTTTATTTTGCTTTTTATTAACATTTTGCATATTAAAATTTGTGTAGGCAGCCAGAAGAGAGCAGCATCTACACAATACTCGACAGAGTGGCGAGGATTAGGAATCAGTGGCTCAGTTCTTTGGGACCCGAACTGGGGAGGTGTGGGGGTGGTAAAGTGTCCTTCCTTCACACTTCATTTTAAAAGTACTTCTAATTTCTTTCTGTGTATCCTCACTAAAACGTGATCTGTGTGCAATACTGATTTGTGGTCACAGCTGATATAGTTTCAAAAAATTAAATAAAACCAGGGTTACCTTGGTCTTTTTGCTGAGCTGTTCACATTTGCTTTTAAAGATTCTTCCCCCTTCTCAACTAGCCCAAACCTATTAGTGCACAAGCCTAGGTACAGTGATGCCAAAATAGGAAATTATTTTCAAAATAACAACTAGTGATTTGGGATTTTTCTGGTATTTCAGCTGCCCTTGCATGAAATTCCTCCAATATTTTCCTTCACAGTAGGAACGCGCTGGAAATCAAACCTGCTAAAGTTGCCTCTGTTTATTCCTCCCAAAGTGAAATTATCCGTGTCCTCTTGGTCCCTCATGAGATCCTGGAGAAAACTGTCTGTGCACACACGTTGACACATCTTCGGTGCATTGCACATGAGCCAGTGAAATTACACCAGAAATATGGATTTAGCCCACACAGTGTGTGTGTGCGATGCACTGGCTATACGGGGTGCACACGCACCCATGCCCCAGCAAACGCCCCCATTTAAATTTCAGAATAAGCCACTTGAGACGCTGCTGTGGGATTCACTTCACGGCTGCGTGCCGTATGCGTTCCTCGAAAATGAATGGGTAGTCTGTGAATTTTATCACTTCGTGAAAATATTTGACATGGGTTTAGTTGTTTTTAATATTGAGGGGTTTGAAATCTCAGTAATTGTCATGATTACTATGGGTAATAGAAATTAGAAGGAAGCCTGGGTTTTGGCTTTGAAGCTACCTACTTCTAAGAGCACATTTTTTTAAGTTTTCTTTTTAAGGTGCTTCTTCGTGCCCCAGCTAAACTTTCCCCAGATTACGTGTTAGCTATGATAGCTGTTCTATAGTTAGATTTTAATCAGCCTCAGTACACAGTAATGTTAAACACTGAAAGAGCTACTAATTAATCGCCTTTCTGTATGTAACAGAGAGATAAATATCCATCCCGGAGGAATTGTAATTTCATGGTTTCTAATGATGGTTAGATTACATTATCTGGATCACTTAGGCTGTGGGTGTCATAAAAAATGCTCAAAGTCATTTATATTCAGTTTAATATTTTTTTTAACTTTGTAAGCCTGAGAAAATAATGCGGTGTTAGCAAGTCTGTTTCATATTTTAGTTAAATATACCTTTGTTGCACTGACTGAATGGATTCAGATGACAGTGACAAACTCAGTTCTTTTCTATTTAACATGCACCCTCTGCAATCAAATTACCCATGTACAAATCTTCACCGGGCTTCTGCAGAAGAGTCTGTTGAGTTCCTCGGCGTTGTTGAGCCTTGGGGAAAGGTTTTCTTTCTGGATGTCCCTCTGCTAATTCTTCTATGTTCTGTAAAGTCTCAGTCATCTGTCTTGAACCAAGAATTAACTGGACTTTTGGGCTGTATCAGGCGGTGGTGGCTCAAATAAAAGAATGCAATCCAACAACAGTCTGGACCTCTCATTTTCCCCTCCCCACTTCTAACTGCTTGGACTTCACATGCGGCTCCTGTGCCCGCACGTCTGCACCCACGACACACTTAAATTTGGTAGCTACAAGAACACAAAAAAAAAAAACCCTCCTACTCCATGTGTGCATTGTAATAGCTAATAGTTGCATATTTTGAAGTTATACTCATTCATATTTAAAAGGCTGAGGCTTCTTTGAACTGCTGTGTTGGAGGGGGAAGTTAATTGTTTCTGAATGAGGGTGATACTCCCTTTCCATATCAATTACGTGTACTGCTCCAAATTATCAATAATGCTCATTTCCAATCTCCATCGTCTGCAGTTCCGCGGCAGGTGAGTGTGCTTGCGGAAAGTTGCCCGGGCTCCAGGGCTGCAGCCCCTTTCTGCATCTGCTGGGAGCCAGAGGCAGGAGGGAACCCCAGAGGAGCAAGGGGAGATAAAGAAATGTGATATACTTCCAAGAGAGAGTTTGTCATCAGTTAGCTAAAATTGCTTCTGAAGTTTTGCTGGCAACTGTTTTACACGTCTGACTTGGTGACGAAGGAACTATACTATCTTAATAGAGAACTCCAGAACTTCAGAAGGGTTTCTCCTTGTTTGAATGCACAGCACAATGAATTTGTACCCACAGAGCATTCACCACTTACATTTCAAAACCTACAGCACACTAAACGTGAAACTTTTGTTCAAATTTCAAGGATTTTGATAGCCCAAGTGAATAGACACTGCCTATTGATTTTTCCCTTACAATGACTCTTGGATAACCTATTTTCTCATTTATTTTTAACGACAGCTCATGAGATTTTACAGCAATTCTGCCCAACCTCCTAATATCAAAATCCCTCCTTGACCCTGAAAATTGTAATTCTGCTATAGATCACAGCTGCTGAATATTACCTTTTACTAAGCTGGTTAAATAAAATATGTCCAAATCACTAGATCCCACAGGCCATGACTGCAATTCTAATTATACAGGGTCTGTATTTCTGCTCTACTGTACAGAAAAGCACAGCTCTCTCTGAGTCCACACCAAAGTGTGGGAATCCAGAATATTGGTTCTAGTTTTGAATTTAAAAAAAAAAAAAAAAAGTTACACTGCTCTTCAATGATTTTCCTGTAAAACTTTTACAAGGGAACCAAACCCTTTTGATGTGTTCCATACAATAAAATGCTGTGTAAGTCTGGAGGACAGAAGCATGTGGCGAGAATTTTCTTGTGACTGGGGGATGGGTGTATTTGATGTGTACCCATTTCAAAATCAAAAAAAAAAAAAAAGTCTCGCACTACTCTTGGGCTGCATATTCTGCACAATGGCTCAGGAAACCAATGTAAGGAAACTAATTCTGACCATTAAACATATCCTTTCCCCTCCCACTGCTTATTCAAAGAGTGATCACATGCTCCCTGCTGCAAGTTACACCATTATAGAATTTAGATATGGAAGAAACCTATTAGATTAGCCGTTCCACCTACTGATGTGGGATTGTTCCCTGGAGAACCTTATTCATTAGTGGATCACAGCCTAACCTTGTGGGTGCACTGTGCCAAGACCATCTTGGTTTTGTTCTGCTTTTTTCCCCCATCCTTTCCCTCTGGTGCTAAGAGAGAGGCTGAGGGGGTGGTTTGGTGAGGAGCACGATGGAGAAGATGGGATTCTTTAGTTTTGCAGCCAGACTGGTGGCTTGGATGTTTGAGTGTGTATGTACTTATGTGGATGATTAATTTGTGTACTTTTTTTAATTAGCATCCAGGTACAGAGGACGAGATGGAGATGGGGGGTGGTCTTACTCAACGTAATTGACTGTAAGGTCTTCTGGAGCCGATTGGTCTCCTACAGCAAATTACCTTCATGGCTTGCCCTGATTCTGCAGTGTCCTCAGATCTAGTCTCCATTTTGCTTTCTGCTTTCACTTTTTTGTGAGCAGATGGAGCCAAACTTTTAATTGCTTGTCTGCCAGGGAAGGCAGCTTGGCATTTTGCTGCTTATCCAGGACAGAAAGTTTTTATTTCGGTTATTCTATGGTCTGATCCCGTAAAACTCTCAGCTTTCCAGGGCAGCTGTGGGTGCTTGGCATGTCTCACAGTTGTGCCTGCTGCAGGGGCACTTTCAGCTGGGCTTCCTACTTCAAACTTTTCCTTTGAGAGCTTCACTTGGCCCTTCTGTCCTGGTGCCTCTTTCTTTCTTAGCGATTCCCCTTATCCAGAATTCCACGGGGGACCTCAGCACCAGCCTGTTCCCTGGGGTCAGCCACTTGTGACTTAACAGTCTGATTCAAACCCACTGTTGAAGCATCTTGAGTCTCTCACTTCAAGCACTTTATTTGTTTCTACCATGTGGGAGCTGCCACTTCTCCCCTCATACCTGTGGGTATGAGCCCGGTGACTTTCCTCCACAGACCACCCATGCGTGGACTACCCCCTCCAGGCCTCCACAAGGACCCCAGAGATGAAACCAAGGTCCAGAGAGGTCCGTCTGCAAGCAGATGTCTGCTGACCCCAACATGGAACAACATGAGTACTGCAGAGCCCAGACCAGGCACAGGGAGCCATCACCACACAGGAGACCCTGCACCCTTTGGAGATGCACCCCCCCTTTGCCTGAGGGCCTGGTCCTCAGAGCTGCCCTTTGGTTGATCGAGAGTGAGAAAAGTGTGAGAAGGGGAGGGGAGCAAAGGCAACCGCTTCCATCCTGCAGTTTCAAAGTTCTGGTTTCCGCCCTCAGAATATAATAAATGGCTGCTGAGTTACTTGACATGGAGCTAAAGTCTGTAGGGTGAATTTTCAGAGCAACGCACAGGAAATTATATGCACAATTACTGTTGTTAACAGAGCCTGGGCATGTAACTCCCTGCACAGCAGGCTGGAAATCTTCCCCATGCATGTTTAATGGGGTTTGGGTTGCTACATTCCTAGGGCTGTGTCCCTTTTCTAATGCCTAGTGTCCTGGATGAAACAAAGGAAGTACTGAATGTAAAAGAGATTTTATTTTGCTATTAAAATAATATTCTCTTGATCTGCAGTCTCCCTCTAATGCCAGAGAACTTCTTGCCTCACTCAGTGATCCCTTAACCTTTCTGTTCTGTGAGAAAAAAAAAAAGAGAGAGAAAAAAATCACAGCTTTATTTATTTATTTTTTCTTCTTCTAAATGTATTCCACATAACCTGCTCATCAATGTTCATACAAATGAGTATGTACGTGTTCATACAGGCAGCACAGTTATTCTAGTGATGGATGTTGTTGAAATAAGTGTAAGTCATAACACAGAAAATTTTCGTCTAAATCTTAATGCATAAATGCTTCTGAGTAAATAATATATTTGCACATCTTCATAGGGAAATGGATTGTATGTGCCATTTCACTAATCAGGCATGTATTTAAAATGTCTCCCTGCTCAGGAGATTATTAATGTGGTATTTAAACTTCAGTGCATCGTACACTAGGAAGGGTCTGTAAATTCAGGATTGTCTTTTGCCTCCATGCTGTTTATTTAGGTTTATGGACCATAATTGTTTTCCTTTTCCCCCGAAGAAGGTTATCATCTCCCGCACCTAGATCAGTTCAAATGGACCTTAATTATCTTCAATAAAAATTAAATTACTCCTCTAAACTAACAGTTTTGCAGCTAAAAGGGGCTTATAGTTACAGCTGTGCCGTCTTATTGATTGAAATTTTCCTCTACCCACGTTATGCTTGACTCTCCAGCTTTCTGCAAGGTCTGCAGGCAGAAAGCAAGGTGCTGTAAACTGAGATGAGAAACACCAAAGTAAAAACACACACACATCAAATATATATATATATATATATATAAAGAAATGCAACAAATACATATACAAGTTTCTAAAAGGTTTCAATCATTCTAAAATTGCACATGATTGCTCTTCGGCTCCCCAAAACACTTTCATCTAAGAGCAGAAAAAAGTGTAGCTTTCTCAAGTTTTAAAAGCATTGTTGGGGCATGCCTAATAGATTCGTCTAACTCTGTATGTCTTGATATATGCAGCACGGTTGACTGTATTCTCCTTAGCATAGATCTTGAAACTGTAAATAAATTTTTGAAGTAAATAGTCACTTGGTAATTGCTTAATGAAGTATCACACACCAGCAGTTCTGAATACAAAAAAAAAAAGTTCAAACCTACCGTGTGGTGTCTCTTTTTCCTGGAAATGGGCTTTTACTTTTAAACTTCTGTTATATTTGGAGAGAAGTAATCCCACGGAAAATGATACTAGTACTAATAGAGAACATATTATCTTTCATGTGGGTATTTTTTTCATGTTTAAGGTTTCTTTGTTATTATCTCAGTAGCAAGACTCTCCACACAGTCTTAGGCAGAAAATCAAAATATGCCTTAAAGCAATAATCTTTTAATAAGTATCAAATGTCTTTCAATAAGATAAAAGAATTCTGTAGCATGCTTACACACACACTCATACACTGACTTCACCATTAATCTTATTTTATACCTTTTCAACAACATTTCGGGGAATAATTTTTTTTTTTTTAACCAAGGCTAAACCCTCCTCACAAATTTGAGATAATTAAATTTCTTGATGCTACTAAAAATTCTGTTCAGATTGGTCTCTCCACTTGTTGGGGCTCCTTATTCAAAGGACTTTGGGAGATGGGAGCATCTCCTATGGCCTCAGACATTTCCATCAGCCCAGATAGGGGTGCTGCTCCAAACTTCATTATGACACCAACTTGGAGAATAGAGTCTTTTTGCATTGATTTTTCAGGAGTGTGGGATGGAGCCAAATTTCAGGTGAGAAAGCGAGATCCTTTGGAGGAGGTGCAAGGAGCCAGCCTCATTCTGTTAAGGACACAGAGGGACACTGGGCTTCACCATCCAGGGCCAGACTTGACCCACACAACTTTAGGTTCCTATCCAGGGAAACTAAGTTAGCAGGTTAATGATCTGAGGTGCCTTGTACAGGTAGTGGGGACACATGGTGGGCAAGATCCCTAAAAGTAGATTGGGGAAATGCCCCACCAGTCTTCTGCCAAGGAGGAAAGGGATGAATGCAACAGGCATGGTTAATCTGCAAGTGAAAGCGGAGGAGGTCTGGACCGCCACTGTTGAGGGGAACAGGTTCAACCTTCTCCTTCACTAATCAGGAGGAAGATATTGCACGTTCTTAACTCTCATCCTGCCTTAGACTTTGACCTGGTTTTTGAGAGGAAGACAATATTTATCTGCATCCGACATCAGCATGAGCTGTACCTCCCAGCCCCGCTGCTTATCTGCGACTGACACGCAGGGCGCAGTGCTCGCTTGGTGCTGTTGGTGTGCACGTGCCTTGTGCTCGGCATCTCTCCTCCTCATGGGGAGAAGCTGGAGTATTCCCACCCTGCCGAAAATAAGCATGGAGAGGAGGTGCTGCACTGCAATGCAGAGCTGCTGTATCCTCCAGTGTCTTAAATGAGGCCTTGAGGGAGTGAAGGGGGAAAAAGTTGTGGTTTTTGTAAAATGGTATCTCTTGCACCTTGGCTTCAGTGACAACAATCCTCAAGTTGCCTCCATGCCACGGGTTAGGTTGTCGAAGTTGTTCTCTTTCCTAATGCTCCTTATGACAAATACCCCTAATTGCTTCTTATTTTCCTACTTTCCCGTGCCTCCTGGCTAACACATCTGTCTGTAGCCTTTATGGTTTGTCCTTTCAAAGCTTGGCCTCAGTCATGTCTATCCATGTTTTCTGTTTCTTACTAACTCGAGCATCCCCTACCCATCTTCCCATCCCTCTGCACCTCCAGAGCAACAGGCGGGCACTAACCAGCGGCTTCGGAGACCGAGCTCTTCACGCCTTCCCCAGCAGCTGAGCTGCACGTTGGCCCGTGCCTACTAAACCCGGTGCATGAAGGTGCACGACTTTCCACTCTTTGAATAACCCAAAGCAATCATGCCACAGTGAATCTGAAAATAGAAATGCTATCACCGGCTACTTAGAGGAAAACACAGTGAAAGGAAAAAGAAAATGAAACCAAATGTGGTTTGTCTCTTTTATGGAGATGGGTCCAAATTCCATACCTCCTGAGCCAGACCTCCCTTAACATATCTGGTGGTGCTAATTTGAGTTGCGAACTCATGATTACATTTTTAAGAAATCTACATATTAGTGTTGCAAGAAGGAGACTTTGAAAGCCTTTTAAGTATCTTTCTCATTAATTTACTTAATCCTCTGATCTTGCCTTCTTTTAAGTTGTTTATTTTTAAAGGAAAGACAAAAGTGAGCTGGAAAGCTTTGTTACTAAAAGAAAGGTTTTAAAAACTGTATGTGATACAAAGTAATTAAGAGGATATAAATATAGGTGTAAGTAGTACACAAACACATGGAGTCGGTGCGCTGGGAGAGCTTCCTCCACCAGCTTTAAAGGGAAGTGGTGGACAGGGTCGCAGAGTGCAGGCAGCAGACCTCTGCCTCAACCACAGTACAACTTTGCCTTCTACACATTTATTGTCTGTCTTCAATAATTTTTAAATACTACAAGACACCAAAATAAAAGCTTTTTGTAGCGGAGAAGGTGGAACCAAATTCCACATCTGATGGGAACTTCAAAATTTTCCCATTTTTTTTTTTGTTCTGAGGTGTTTTATGAAAAATTTCAAAAGTGACCTGAGATTTCAGATTCCTGCACTTCAGGGTGCTCAGCCTGGGATGTGGAAAGAGATTTCTTTTTCAGAAAGTAAGTTGCTCGACCATCTCTGGAAATCAGGTTCCCTCCACAATGCTCAGCACCCAAAAAACCCCCACCAGAGGCACCCAGAGCCATTCATTACTTTTAAAGATTTTATTCAGCTAACCAGGACAGGGCAGGCCTGAATTTTGGATGAAAGAAAACTTAGATGAGCAGGGAAGTTATTCCCCAAGGACTATATCCTCTGCGATACTATGAGCCAGCAACCCCCGTAGCTTTCAGCATCTCTCATGATCAGACTGGATGTCTTTTGCCTGAGGCTGAAAATCTTTTCCTCTCTAAAACCAAAGAGATGTTGGCTGTGAGTTATGATTAGTAATAGAGTCCATTTGTGGTGGGGTGGGGGGAAGGGGAGATGATGGACCCAGAATCATAACATTTTATGTGCTCGGCGTACTTCCAAACAACCGTGGAGGACTGCCCTGGTCTGGGTAGGTCACCGCTTGAGGACAAAAACTAAGAGAGAGCAGAGGGAACAGCAAAGGGAGAACAAACAAGCAAATTATATGCAAGTAGCCTGCATTCTTTGTAAGTGGCATAATTGGAATATAGCAGGTTGAAGGATAAACTCAGGGAGTTACACCATCTAAAAGGCCACCTGGAAGAAAGATCAAGATTGCTAGGGTGAAGTGCTGTCAGGAAAACAAACCCGAATGAGCGTTGGCAAACCAGAGCGGGAAGATATCCAAGTGCTTGCTCAGAGCATCAGCACCCAACTCCTCTCACCCGTAGAGCAAGGGGATGGCAGCACAGTGGTGCTGACAAGGGTGTCAGACGCTCATCCACGGTCAACTCTCACCGGCGTGTCTGGGTGAACTGCTGAGTGAAAATGTTCCAAATTTGGAGGCCCAGAGAGGGGGTAAGTTGTGTTTGGCGGGGCTCTAATTGCATCCTTGCATTACTATGCAATTAATTGCTGCCATGGCCTGCTCAAGAGGAGGGAGCATGCCAGCTCCGTTCCTGGGCAGCCCCGGAGGCTGGAGGAGCTCGTGGCTCTCGCTCGGGGCGGTGACCTGCTCGGATGGCTCTGCGGTTCTCCTGCCAGCCCTGCTGGCAATACCGGTCTTCCCAGGATGATGTGCTTTTCTCCTGCAGTGTGATTCTCTTAGCAGGCTTTAAAAGTTTGAGAAATTGCATCGAAAATGTAGGGCAGGGAGAACACATGGATTTTCACCATTTTCATGTATCTTAGGAAAGAGATGACTAGAGAAAAATGTGAGCCCAGTTTTCCACAGCATTTTGTATAGCTGCTTTCAGTGCATACCTCAAAAGGAGGCAGCGTCTTGTGGAAAATACGTAATTCTGTCAAACTACAGAGGGGAAAAGAAGAATAATTTTGCTCTTGCTTTACAGATCACTATAGTTCTGATGTCAAGAATAGCATAGTAAAGTAGCACAAGTTCCTGAATGAAAGGAAAAGCATTGTTTGACCCCCAAAGTGGGATGTGTTCCTCATTTCTAATGTGTCCCTCGCTAAATCCTTGTCTGTAGGGGAGAGATGGGAAGGAGAACAGATTTATAGTTCCCAGTGTCTGGGATTGCAGGCGTTGACCTCAGCTTCATCAGCTGATGTCACGGGGGTCTGGGGTACAAAGAATGGGCGCAGAAGAAGGAGGCAGAAGAGAAGCTCCCTGTAGCTTGCCTTGTTTAACCCTAAACGGGGCACAGCCAAGAGCAGCACAGGGTGCTGGTGCAGCAAGAGCGGCAAAGATCACTGCTGGCCAGCCTGCGGGGAGGGAACACAACGGCAGCAGCAACAGGGATTTTTTCTGGGCTTTCCTGAGGTCCCAGGTGTGGGCTGGCTCCTGGATTCCTGCAGAAGATTCCTTTTATTTCTGGCCATCCTCCCAGTCTCCGGAGGAGTAGCTGCAGCACGCGACAGTTTTTCCAAAGCATGTGAGTGGCAGACAGCCCTTGGCCAGCCCAGAGGTGCACGCAGCCTCCGCTGGAGCACATCTGGGTAAAAACTAAGAGAGTAAGACTGGTTTGGATGTCTGTGTTTCATCTGGAAACCCCACCAAGGGCAAGAGGAGCTCAAAGTCCCTGTATCTCTGAGGTCCTCCATCCTGGGCATCCGGTAGCTGGTGCCACTTTTGTGCTGCTGGCAAGTGGTCTATCATAGAATAGGAATCATAGAATCATAGAAATCATTTAGGATCACTTAAGTTGGAAAAGGCTTTTGAGATCATCAAGTCCAACCATGAAGACTGTGTGTGGCCTGACTCCCGTTGTTCATTGCTTCCTCTGCCTAGCACAGCCCACTTTGGGCTTATGGGCAATGAGGAGGTAGAGGGCAAGGACGAGCAGATAGGTGGGGGGCATGTCTGGTTCCAGGAGATGTTTTGCATCTTGGTGGTGGTTTGTTTGTTTTTGTTTTGGGGTTTTTTTTTTACAAATACAGACATTTGCATAAACATAATGCCATGCTGAAAAGAAGAATTGTGTATACGTCACCTCAGTGTGTGTGACTGGACCCACAAAAAAACAAGGTTCCCTGGTTACATCGAGTGGTAACAGCTGGCACGCAAATTTCTCGTGTGCACCTAAAAATAGTCATAGGTCAGGGCTCTGGAAGAAAAGAACCTTTTTCCCAGCCAAGCCTTTTTATCCAGAAGTAGAGGAAAAGATTTTCTTTATTTGAGTCGTTAAATTACTGCACACAGAAAGTCGCCACAGTGAAGCATCTTCCTCACTGTTACAGCCTGAGGCACCAAGAGGATCCAGTTCAGCCCTTTGGGAAGATGCCGATGGCAGTGGGTTTTAAACAGGGATTTATGTCACATGGAATGAGTAAACTGAGTCCTGCTAGTTGAGCAGCTCAACAAGTTATCACCCACAACCTGCCTGAGAACTGAAGTGTCTTGCTACGGCTTGGCAAAGTTAACACAGGTTTGAAATGATGAGGAAAATTGTGTCTGGCCTATTTTAACTTTTTTCTTTTGGGGCCCTTTTGTTAGCTATTTTTCCTGCTGTGTTTTTGCCCAGTCCCATAAACGAGCCAGGCACACGTTTAGATTTGATCCATTCATCCATCTTACAATATCTAAAAGTCCCTTCCACATATGATGAATAGCCAGGGCCGGCCTGCTGTTCTGCCTCGTCGCCCCTTTTGGAGCACAACCTTTGCAAGGGATTTGAGGTGGGGTGGAGTCTGGTTTGTCAGGGAAGTGATTATCTTAGGTTTCGTTTTACGGAAAAGAAAGAAGGCGAACAAGAAGGGACTGGATGTTATTGCCCCCCTTCCCCACCCCACCCGCTGATGTTGAGCTTTGCACCTCCTTACAAACCGCATGTGACTCAGCCCCAGCAAACTCCAGAAGCTGAAGTCCTTGGATCGATGCGATCCTTACCCTTTTGTACCTTCTCCAGAAGACGCACGCACATCCCAGCCCATGCTTGTGTGTCCAGAAGGGCTGAGCTGGGCACCTCTCCAGAGGCAAGGCCAAGTTACGCTTTAGGGACGGAAGGCAATAAAGACTAAATAGTGTTTACCTTATGTTTCTCATTCACAGCCTGCCTTAAATCATTTGTAACAGGGGCGGGGGGAGAAGGGGGATGATATTGGGATTGTGTGCAGCCCGAATGCCAAGAAGTGCTTTCGCCTTCCCTGGAGATGAGCTCTGTGGAGCCCTGCAGGGTGTGATCTCTTATTTGGTAATGTGAACGCAAGGAGCTGAAGCACAAGCAACAAGCGCAGCAATAGCATTAGATCAGGGGATTTGGACTTCACTGTGGTCCCACACCCAAGTCAGGCACAAAAATACACAAGCATACATTCACAGATGTGCACATGCGGGTGCTCGCAAAGGCTATTTTGATTGAAAAAAGGCGAGAAGTCACTGTTTCTATGAAACGATCCACTCTTCAGGAAAGCAGCAGTGTGCTGCGAGTGCTGGGACTGCAGAACCAGACTTTCTGTGGGAGCCAGTGTGAGGTCTCTCATTTGGACTCCCTTTTATTGTGATGGTGAAATTAAAATAGGTGCCCCGCTCCCAAGCAAGGCATCAAAGTATTCCTCTTGTATGAAGGATTGTTCAGAAACAACCCACAGGCTAAGATCCAAACCATATTGCTTCGCACAACTACATTTGCCAGCGTTGCCTTGACTCTGTTCCAAGACAGCTTTTGTGTGTGGGTGCACGTGTGGTCATGAGGGTGTTGTGCAGAATAAACAGGTACCACCTTCTCTACCGCACCTTTGAACTAATGTATTCAAAGGCTAATGCATAAGCTCCAGCAACAGATGAAAAATTTAGCATAAAAGCAAAGTGAAATCACCTTCAGGAACTTGCCAGTTGGACCATTTAGGAGTCTGAACGGGTATTGATTTGAGGCAAATATTCTAAAGTTTGCATTACCCTTTGAAAAGTGCTAATGTAGTTCTTGTCACTTTAAATTAACTTTAGATAAGAGGGACTGACAGAAACATGAAGATGTGTGAACTATATTTGACTGATATTCTGTCAAATATTGCATGGGGTTATGATCCACAACTTTTCCCATCTGCTGCTCAAACCTGAATCCTTGAATGCACAATGGATTAATTACCATATTTTGTTCTGATTTCACTTAGTAGTATAAAAGACTGAATGTTAAATGTACCCTTACCTGCCTTCTTTTTCTAAGGGTAAGGTATATGGGTAAGGGGGGATTCTTTAGCAATTTTTCACGCCTGCGTATAATGATTTGCTAAGTGCACCTCTCCTCAAATAATTAGATTCCCAGAAGTTAACCAGAGTAACATAGCACTCAGAATTTCATTCACTCCTTTCCTTGTGAGAATTTTTTTCCCCCTCAGTAATAAAAGCAATGAGCGCTGATGTAGCATGTTCCATCTGCTGCACTTTACAAGCAGCAATATAATTACATGAGGCTTTGCCATGAGGTATCATTGCAGAAGGATACGGCGTGGAGCAGTGGAGGTCAACAGTTTTGACTGATGTTCTGTTTCCTAGAAGGCCTGGCATTGATTCCCCAGAACCACCTGCCCATCCCAACAACTCAGACTGACACTTGGCAAACTGGCCTGCCCCTTTCCGCAGCCGGATACCCAGAAAGCTGGATGTCTTAAATTAAAGGCCCCTTTGAAAATAGGGGTAGTATTAACTTGCCAAAAATCCCTGAGTGTTTCAGTGACAGAACTCTGAAGCCTTTAGTAAAAACTCCTTTTTCTTCTCGTGTCCTTTTCTCCCAGTACTATTAGGATGAGCTGAGTTATCTTGACTTCCAGATGAAGGAAATAATGTCCACTTTAGTTGATATAATGGAGAAGTAAACCCTGGTAATCGCCCGTTCCTTCACTTTGCAGTGTCCTTAACCCATGTATCTCTTGAGTATTTTTTTCTTTAAGAGAACACTACACATTGCAGTGACATCCTGGGTTACATTCTGGTACCACACCACTTAATGGATAGGAAACATTTCTACGTGTGTCTTGTTGACTCTCATGTTCCCGTGACGGTGAGAGAGTGTGGCTGGCCAGAAATAAGCAAGCTCGATGATGGTGTGAAAGGAAGATTGAACGTATGAGGTTAGACAGACTTGTAAGATGGAGTAACAAACCCGTCTCTTATTACAGTGAAGTCCCTTCTGGAAACACTTCATAATAATACACTGGGGAGTAACTGTGCACCCAGTCCTGCCTTTTATATGTTTTGTCAGTTTTGGGGGATTTGAGAATAACATTGCCTTTCTCCCATACAAGAATATTACATAGATTCCCTCAGACATATCCATAGCCATTCCTCCACACATTATTTTTTTTTTTTAGTAATTTTTTTATGTCATTATTCTGTCTTCAGTCCTTTTCTTATGAAATCTCCAAGCCTTGATTTTGGGATTCTTTGCTACTAGTTCCTTTCTGTGACTACTGAAAGTGGGGCACAGCAAGGAAAAGTTCTACATAGGAAACACGTCTACTTTGTTTGGAAGAAGTGTCTGCTATGAAGGTGCAGGCTTGTCCTTCATATCTAGTTGCCTTTAATCCTGAGGGGTGAAGAGGATGGAGAATATATTATGTGAGCCCAAGGAAGGAAAAAAATGGGACTTGAGATACTCTTGGACTATATTAACAAGTTCTCACTCTTTGGCTGAAAGTTAGTCCTCAATCTGGGTGCATTCCTATCCTCTTCTGATAATAAGTAGGTAAATGGCTACCAATATTAGGAAGCACATAGCTGGTAGCTACAGGACAGCTAAAGGGATCAATAACCCTTCAAACTGTACTAGGAAGCACTTGGCTGATGATGCCATCCAACACCAGCAAATGTTCAGGTGAGATTTTGGAAAACACCCATCCTTAAACTCACTCTGCTTCTGTTAAGTTGATCGCACTGAAAGCTGACGCCTTAAACTCTCTACTGAGGGGGTCAAAGGAGAAGCCTTCTGTTTTAGTGTTGCATTCTGTCTTCTCTTCATCTAACCAGCATCTGGCCCAGCTTAAATAATATTTGTTCTGAGTGGTGTAAGGCCATTAGCAAAACCTTAATGGGGACAAGGGTTGCAGCATTGGACCTCTATTTAGGGAATCTATTCCAAAAGGAAAAGGTATGATGTTTCTTTAGACCATCGTGCAACTGACATAAAGATTAATGAGGGATAGACAAATGCCCTTGCTCCAAAGTCGGCAAAAAATAGAAGGTTCTGTTTAAACTTTTCAGAATGAATTACAGTCAGATGCTGACTATCAAGAAAAGAAATGAAATCTGAGCTGAAGAGTCTGGAATAATTCTCTGGGTCTTTCCCCAAACCTGTCACTCTTTTCTATGGAAATGAATATTAAAGGGTAACAGAATTTGTAAATCCACAAGTCCTGAGCTTGTGAGGCAAGTTGGGGACTCAAAGAAAGATCGCTTAGGAGCTGCAAAGGTAGTTGGATATCTAGAAAATACCGGTATTTCAACCTGATTAATGGATGTAGAAGGGGAAAAATATTTGGATTTTTATACCTTTTTTAGAGAATCCAGATTGACCTCCTGGAGCTGGTAGAAGAAAGATCTGTTCTGCTGCAAATATCTTCAAGCATATGATGAAGGCTAATTACTGTGAGTTACAAACACAGCTTTTTATTTTAGCAAGGAAATTCAGCTCCATTTGAATTGTTTAGGCAAGATAATTTAATATTATATTCACATGTTGGTTTGCAAAACTACAGATTGTGTATGTGTGGGTGCCACAAATATGTTTACCTTGTGGAAAGAGGTCAGAACATTTTCAGAAATGTTTAGTGGGGAAAATCAGAGGCAGGTAAGAATGAAAACCAAGTAATGATCCATTGCTGTTGCTTCTTTTTGAAGCAAACCATTGGAGCACTGTAGACCAGCTCCCTGCTATGTTCCAGAATATGTTCTACAGGGTTGGCTTTTTTTTTTAAACCTTAGTTTTAACTAACTTTATAGTGTTTGTAAATGTACAAAGTCCTGGTGTTACTCAGGATATACACTGCCAGCAAGTTTCAAGGGATTAGGTCTCTTCTTTAAGGTGGCATTTAACATGGATTCCTCTATCTACCAAGAGATATGGTCAAGTGCTTTACTGTTTAGAAAATGCATTTTTAGCTGTCCTTATGTTGTCAAATATTTTGTTAGTGTCATATTTTCAAATGAACAATTGTTTTCTTTTATAAAAAAAAAATAGCATTGTTGAATTCCATTTTCAAAGTACAAGTTATCATGGGAAACAAAAGATTATTCTCAGTTTAGTAAATTCTTAGGCAGCAACCAATGACCCAGCCTGCCCAAGACCACGCATGCAAGTTTATATACAGAGAGCAAAACCAATAAATGCTCCCATAAATGACTTTGGAGAGATTTCTGAATATTTCTTTCCTTCCCTTCCCCTCTTGCCTCACAAAAGCAGTGTGCATCCTGACAAAAGAGAAACCACAGAATGTGCAGAATGTCAACAAGATCCTGGGGTCTGATTCCCACTAGTTTTGCTGGGCTCGGAGTCGGATTCTTACTGCCCAGAGGAGTAGACAATAGCTTCATTCCTTCTCCCGAAGAAGCAGAAAATGAGGCATTTCCTCTGCATGTTCCCCTGGCCCATCGTGGGACACGCAAAGAGTTCAGACCGCAATACTCACTGCTCACCCCCAGCGATGCTCCCGCTGAATCAGCGTGCGCTGGCTACTCGTACGGCGTGCTCACTTAGACTTCACAGTCATGTGGACGTTCATGAAACCGATTGAGTACAGGTGTTTTTTGCATTGGTAACATGTGAAAACATGTGTTTTCTATGTTGTTTTTTTATAGGAAGGCTTGTCTCCAGCAACCTAATTATTTTTATTTAAGTATTACATCACTCTTGCTAGCACAAGCAAAGTGCCAGCACCCACTCTTTACTGGGCTCTGTAATGTTTGTTCTGTCCTCACCTATCCTCCAAAACAAAGGGGGACCATTTTCACCCTGAAGGAATTTACTGCATGCTCTCCATCTGTGCCGCAGCAGAAGAGACATGAGCCAGTATAATTCTCAGTTCTTTGGCTGTTGAGGTTGACTGTACTAATTCACGCTGCTGTGCTTGGAGCATTCATCTTAAGTCCCCTAAAGACATCCAAGAAGGAGTTGTTGCACTTGTGGAACTACAAACCTTTTTATACCTTTCAACAGGGCTTTCTCCAGATGAGCTAACAGGCCCCCCCCCCTTTTAAAAAAATCTGTGAAGGTAGGAATGATGATTTTTGTCAACATCTTGGAGAGAGAGAAATCTTAGAGGTGAAACAAAATGCTTTGTGTTAGATGTTCTACTGTTTTTCTGCAGCCACATTATTATCTGGAAGATCCCTCATATGAGGTCAAAAGACGAGAAGGAGATTGTGACCTTATTCCTGCAACACCTGCCAGAGAACCCCAGACCTGACTCCAGAACTGGTGAATAACAAGCAGCTTACATGAAGGGCTACAGAGGGAAATTGAACAACAACTTGTCAAAAGACCCACCCAACCCCTCAGTTTCCATTCTTTCTTTTCCAAACAACACTGTGTCTACCATCATTCTGCTCTTCTACCTGTAGTCTCTCTGCAGTGTGTGCCAGGCTGGCTCCTGTACCAACCCTTATTGCCTTTCCCATGCCCTGCCCTTGCTCCCAGCAACTCTTGCGTTCATGCTAGTAACTTGTCTGCCTCTGAGCTTCCTTGCACCCATGTCTTCCTACAGTTTTTCTGTCACCTTCCAGATCACCAAAACCAGAGTTGGCCATCTACCAAGAGGATAATTTCTCATTAGCTGTCAGAATTCTCTCTTTGTTGGATCTCTTCAGTGCCTTCCAGATAGCTGTTGGTTCTCTTCATACGCCACTCTCTTTTGGTGTGACCATTAGCTCTTCTCTCCTGCTGTAAGGTTGTTGTCCGTCTCCTGCTCAGAATCACCGCAAGATCCTGTGCCCTGGTCTCATGCTTCAGACTTTCTCCAGTGGAAATCCTGTGACCAGGCTGACTTTTTCCATAACAAATCCATTGCGTCCGTGCCCAGCTCTAATTTTCACACACTGAACTGTATTGCTCCTACATGAGGATACCCTGACAACTGTCATCTCACTCCCTCTGAAAACTGGTTTCATTTATATCCATTTTTTCTCACATAGGAGTTCACCTTTTCTGGTTTAGCTTCCACCTGTAACAATCAGTCTAAACATCTCCTGTCAGTGTCTCTGCTGACGTCACCTCTTATTCCACCTTCAACCTCTTTGATCAGTCAAATGCCTTCAGTGCAGATAACCAGATCCCTCAGCTTCATGTAAGCCTACGCTTGTTTTCTCTCTCTCCTCCTCTGTGTCTTGTTCATGAGTGATTTCATCTGTGTTTGATTTCAGCTACCATCTTTGATTCCCTGATCCCTCTTTCTACTGTGCTTTGTTTCCTTCTATCCAAGTTAAAGTCTCGCCATGTCTCTGTGATATCTCTTTATGGTGTCCAATGCTCAGTACAAGTTGGACTTGTGCTGGACTGCTCTCTCTTGCATAATTTCTCTGAGATATTCTTCTCCCAAATAATTTGCATGTGGAAGCTCTTCTCATCTGATTGTAACACCTCTTTCTCTGGTCTAACCCTCCCTATCTCCTCTCAGACTTATTCTGAATGGTGCTCGTTTTTCATCACATGGATCACATCAGCTTTCTTTTTGCCTTCCTCCACTACCTCTCCTTATCTACTGTAGCAAGCAGCAGCAGCTTGCCTCTGCCTTCAGCACACTTCAAGGTTTCTTCCCCCTCCACCCATTTCCTGTTCTTTTTTTCCTCAAGACCAGCTCTTGTTCCAGTTGGTCCAAGATGTCCATGTCCATAGCTATTCTTTCACGCCAGATACCCACAGTTCTTGAGTGCTCTGACTTGTTGTCCTTCAAAAATCTCCCCTAGAGCTCTCCTTTGACAGGATGACCACTGAAAACTCAACTGCACTGAGGCCACTGTCTGTCCTGCTGACAGTCTAACTCTTTACCAGCATATCCACATTTCTCTGTAGCTATCTATCTTTTGACTCTCAACTGTAAACTCTTTTCTTTATTGTTATTCTCTGTTTGTGCAGAGCCTTCCACTGTGGGCTCCTAGTCCATGACTCCTAGAGGATATGTCAATGCACTCAAGTAATAGGGAACATGAATACTGCAACCAAGCCAAAGCTCTTGGAAATCTTTGTGAGTCAGGGTGTTCAGAATCTGAACCTAGCTCCAGCCACAAATTTTGCAATTGGCCTGCAACTCTGCAAAAGCTTTGTGTAAAACTCATATTGGAACATCCTTGAAATTAAGGGGTGGTGTTGGAATCCGCATCCAAATTTCACAGCTGTAGGTCACCTCTCAAACACAGATATTTGGAAGACAGTGAGGACTGTGCTGTAAGCAGCTACATCGGCGATGAGATATTGCCGCTGTTTTTTGCCGTCTGTGTTTTTGAAATGCTTGCTACAAGGACAGCTGTGAGGCAGATGCCGTTCTGAGTTCAGATGTGGAATGTTATAGGGTCACTCTGCTTACCTTATCATAAAAGAGCATGCGTTTTTGTGCTCTTCATGTACTGAAAAACAAATCCATGACAAATACTGCATTGTGTGCAAGGGCTGGGGGTGGGGGAGAAGAAGGGAAGGGTATCTCGCCCTTAGGGGCTGCTAGTGCTAGGCACCACAAAAGAAAGCCCAGCTTGTCAGCCACACTTAGAGATACGGGCCCCAGAGTGAGGCACCTGCAGCAGCTTAAGGATGGCTCCGCGGGTGAGCAGTTGTATACCAGGGCCTCGGGTTTCTCGCTTGCCACGCAGAGTCAGGAGGAGTGCTGGAGTGAGGTTGCTGCAGCAGGGGAATCCCAGGGGTATGCAGCCTGACTACATGGGGTGAGGAATTCTCAGATGCTTTTAAAAGATTTCTGCAAGAGGTAGAACATAGTGTGGTCCTAGCCTTTGGTCTGTATTGCTAGGCACACGAAAAACAATACATCCTGAACTGGTGACGGGGGGTAGTTGCGTTACAGGATGTTGGTGCTGGTGTTGCCAGCGGGGCAAAGTGAGGGTTTGAACCTGGAAACTGGATCTTGAACACAGAGGGAGCAGAATCATAGAATCATAGAAAGTTTTGGGTTGGAAGGGACCCCTAGAGGTCATCTAGTCCAACCCCCCTGCAGTGAGCAGGGACACCGCTAACTAGATCAGGTTGCTCACAGCCCCGTCCAACCTGGCCTTGAATGTTTCCAGGGATGGGGCCTCCACCACCTCTCTGGGCAACCTGTTCCAGTGTTTCACCGCCCTCATTGTAAAGAATTTCTTCCTTTTATCTAGTCTAAACCTACCCTGGTTTAGTTTAAAACCACTACCCCTTGTCCTGTCACAGCTGGCCCTACTGAAAAGATTTTCCCCATCTTTCCTATAGGCCCCCTTTAGGTACTGAAAGGCCATAATCAGGTCTCCCCGCAGCCTTCTCTTCTCCAGGCTGAACAAGCCCAACTCTCTCAGCCTGTCCTCACAGGAGAGGTGCTCC
>NW_009260407.1:411265-440978 GCF_000687185.1 Egretta garzetta | reverse complement strand
GATACTGGGGGTTACCCCGACCCAGGTGCAGGACCTTGCACTTGGCCTTGTTGAACCTCATGAGGTTCACACAGGCCCACCTCTCCAGCCTGTCCAGGTGCTCAGAGATGGGGCAAAGACCATTGGAGAGGTGCCAAGCCTCGGGGTGCATGATGGAGGACAGGATCATAAAAAGCAAGTGGGTTTGAAGCCTAACAGGACATGGCAGGAGGTGGCAGAACTAGAAGGTGGTGAGGATTCCTGAACAAGGAAATCTGGGCTGGAAGGTGGCAGATGGGTGTGAGTGATGGTATGGATGGCACGGTACGGAAAGGCTGGTCGCATGACCAAAGTTAGGTCAGGGAGAGGGGAAGCGAGGCAGAAAAGGAGGAGGGGTGAAAAAGCCAGAAAGAAGAAATGCAGAGAATTTTTCTCCACCTGGCTCTCTTCTACACCATGAATAAGCTTTCAAGCCTGAAAAAAAACTTTGCCTTTTGCTTCCCTGTGTCTTTCTTCCCAGTGTCCCCATGTCTTGGAAAATTGGGTTGAGCTATGTGAGGGAGGATATGAGAGAGAGTATGGAAGAAGTCTTACAGCATTGGAATCCCACCAACTTGTCTGGGCAGCTGTTACGACTGATTATGTATGCTATATTCATGCATGCTACATTTCCCATGTTAGCTGCATGGTTTGGAGCCTGCAGTTGCAGACAAAGGGTTTGGGCTGTGTTCTTTCAACTTACTGGCCTGTGGAGTTTGTTACAGGAACAGCTACAGATTCCAAGGGACACGAGAGACAAGAAACAGTGAAAACAGAGACTCATACCTGCTTGCTCGTCTGCCTAATGTATCTGCCTACCCTTTGTTCTTACAGAGCTTCCTTCGTGGTGGGGTCTCTGCACCTCTATAAGTCGAACGCTGAACGTACTTGGCACGGGCATGAATACGGAAACATTGCCCACCACCACATTTGTGCACACAGTTGCCAAGACAAATACAGAGTCGTATCCTGCTGCTATTCAATGCACAGAACTCCTATTAGGAGTCAATGAGAGTTCTGCATAAAAAATCAATGGAAAGATTTGACCCCTTTCAAATGGAGCGATCTGTGGTATAAATTGCGCTACCTTTGTTGTGCACAGAGGATAAACCCCACATTTTTCCCTTGCTATCCCTTTTTGCCAGCATGCCCTTTGGAATGTGTTTTTTCACCCCACTGTATCTAACCAGCATCATGAGATTGTGTTCAATAAAGGCACAGTAAAACCGTCCAGGGTGGGAGTGCCTGGCTGGCTTTTTAAACACACTTAGAAATATTATTGCTGATTATTCATGTGAGCTCTCGGCATGGTATATTTTAAACTACCTTTGAAAAATTCAGAAATAAAATAAAGGTGTTATTAAACGTGTGGGGATACCACCGTTATACGTACAGGTAAAAATCACTGTCTGAAATCACCTCAGAAGGAATGTGGACTGAAAGAAACTGCTATTTTGGCTGGTGGTTTAGAGGATGTTCTATTGCTGAGCTACTAAATAAATCCCCTTTTGCCCTGCACTGCCTCCAGCAAGCCCTTAGCTTTCCCCACTCTGTCTTCCCCACACTGTTTCTCTATTTTTCCTCATAATCTCAGCCCTGATTCTCTTTTTCCCATTCTTCTGAATGTTGAAGTCATGACCTTTGTGGTTTATAGGCCACAAGAGACTGAGCTAAATGTGTTAGCACAGAGTCAAAACAAGTAATAGCTGGCCAATTAAATTAATAATCCATATTGTTACAATGTTTAACCACGGCTGTTTCCTCAGTGGTCTGTTTAAATCACAGCCAAGTCCTGACCTATTAAAATGAATAACTGGAATTATGAGAAACTCCATTTAATAAACACAGCAAGGAACGCAACACAATCGGTATGAAATATTTATTACCACTTTAAGCAGCAGCTAGTTGAGATTTAAGATTGGATTAATGAAGGGGTTTTAATTTCTGGCTAAGGGTAGAAAGCTTAAACCTGGAACATTTCCTCAATTTCCTGGTACGGCTTTGCAATGGGCAAGATTCGAGATGGGAGCGTACGATTCGATTCATGCTTTCCCCTTGCAGAGCTCTCTCCAGACACGTTCGATGCAGGAGGAGATCAAAGCAAGCAGGCTCCAGACAAGTGGCTCAAGTGGCTTGAAAAAACTCAGGGGAATAAGGGCTGGAGCACTAGACATGAGCCTTTGGATTTTAAAATGAGCACTCCTGCCAACCGCCATCCTATGGAGAGCAATGTTAATGGAAGGCTGGTACATTCCCAGTGACAACGGCTCGTGTGCACGCATTTTTTTGCAGTATGTCTCAGGGCTAGAGGAGGGGGAGAGAAAAATCTCTTCTCTCTGAAATTTGTCAGACAAAATCTCAAGCTGGGAGCAAACCCTTATTGTTTCAAATGGCCCAAGTATTGTTTTTCTTAAGTGCAGAACTACCAAGGTTTTGCTATTTTTATTCACGCTGCATGTTCATCTTCAGCGTTTCTCCACTCAACACAAAAGCAACTGTTCTTTGATAGAAATTAAAATGTTGCCAGGCTTGAAAAACAGTCTATCGTGCCCAGGCTCAAATGGGGATATTATTTTTCTTTTGTTTTCTACTCCTTCTGATGTCGTAACTCTGAACAGGTTAGTAACATACAAATCCTGGCACAATGGAGGTGCTTGGAGGTACCATGTCAAGGGGCCATGTAATAATTGCTCCAGGCTACACAGACACCTGGAGCATCGCCTCTGCGATGATGGATCCTTCCCATCATTTCCACCATAATGGTTCCACACCATAGATTGTCATGATCCATCAGAAAGGCTCTGATCCATTAAACAACTGCCCTAATTTGAGTAACTACAGGCTGTTGCCATTGCCTCCAAGGATCTCATTTTCAGCACATGCTGTGATGATACCAAGAATCATACACATTTTCTCCTCCCATCTCTTTTGATTCTTAATGAATAGCCCCAGCCTGAGAGCTGGGGAGGCAGAAGGCTTTTGCACAGCTACAGACGGCAGGGCCACAGCGGAAGCGAGCTCTTCCATGCTCATCCTATAACACATTTGTGCCTGAAGCTGGCAGGACCTGTGACTCAGGGTACTACAGTTTCAACACCCATTCAGCCCCGTGGATAAGATTGGCCAGCAAAACCCTTCACCTCTTATGCTGGCAGCCTCAGCTATGACTCTGATTACATCAACGGCTCTTTCATTTGCACAAGGTGGTGGACAAGCATTTCATCGTGTTCTCAGCATGTGCTTGTCCCGTACATCGAATCGCTCAGCTGAGGGATTTCTCCTGGCCGTTGTTTCCCTGTTCGAGCCAGCACTGATTTCTGCAGTGCAGCACCAGACTTCAGAGGCTGGGCGAAGTCTGAACACCGGGCTTGCTCAGCCTCTGCAGCCAGGAGGGAAAGCAGGCAGGTGATGGTGGTCACTGGAAAGCCAATGGCAAAGACAGGATGGAACCTCAAATTTCTGGGTGCTACAGCTGAGGGATTTCTCCTGGCCGTTGTTTCCCTGTTCGAGCCAGCACTGATTTCTGCAGTGCAGCACCAGACTTCAGAGGCTGGGCGAAGTCTGAACACCGGGCTTGCTCAGCCTCTGCAGCCAGGAGGGAAAGCAGGCAGGTGATGGTGGTCACTGGAAAGCCAATGGCAAAGACAGGATGGAACCTCAAATTTCTGGGTGCTATCTCTTCATCTCGGATTTCTGTTGGGAAATACGTTCACATGAATGCATTAAGTTGGGATATTCCCAGTGCTTTAAATCTGAACTGGATCTTCTTATTTTTTTTTAGCTGGATTCCAGTGTTGTAAATATCTTCGCTTTTCCGCATAATGAAAAGTCTCTGTTAATGAAAGTAGTTTTGTTTCCCCACGTGTTTTTTTGTGTAAGGGTGTCTCCTAAACTGTAAGAAATTAAAGAAATTTCTGTGGGCCGAAGGGAATGAGCTCCTTCCTTCATGAGAAAATTACACCTCAGGCACCTTCCCTGCTGTGTTTTGTAAACATCCTCATGTACGCCAGCGCTCCCGTGCTCACCCACAGGATAAGCAGTGTACATGGCGTGCAGCAACGGTGCGTCTCCAGAAATACATAGCAAGTTATGATGTCCTGAACTGCAGGCAAAAACCAGCATGCATGGACATGACGTGGCTTGGCCTTCAGCGTGCCTGGTGCAACTGGGGACAGCCCTGCCACCAGAAGTGAACTTTGGCTCAGGAAGTTGCTGCACGGTGCATCCGGGCCAGCTGCCTGTCGGAGAGAGAAGCCACGGCAAGCTTTTAGCCAGAGACTGGCATGGGAGAGGCCCTGATAGCCCGCCCGCCTGGCTTGCGGGAACCCAATGAAAATCTGCCAGCCATTACGCCTTCCAGGATCAGGAAGTAAAATTACGGTTATTTGTGTTATCTCACTGCACTTTTATTGGCTTATTCTGTGTTTTCCTTTCTGAGCCTTTAGGCTCCATTTCACATTGCTGTGTCTTGCTGTTCTTTCTACAGTTTCCTTCAAGGCCCCCTCCAGAAAGAAGAAGGGCACAGTCATCTGAGAGGTTAAACCAGAACATTTCTTTGACAACATGTTGCCTCATCTCATTTTCCCAGGTTTCCCTCCTCTTGTAGCAAGCTCAGGTCCTCAGGAAACCCTTTATGTTGCTTACTTACCCAGTACATAAATTTTAATCTGGACTTATGTACCTGCTCCCAGCTGCAGCTCAGCCTTCCTCAGGCAGGTCATCATCTCACCCTGCGCTCCCCACCTGCATGTCTCAGCTGGGTGCTCCCTCCGCAGTTTCAGACTAAATGAGCCATGGCAAACTGAGAAATGTAAATGTTCCACCCCTGTTTGTTGGCCTTGCTCCAGCTGGCATGGGTAGGTACTGTGAGTGTTTGTCCTGTACCCCGTGGGTGTACCCAAGTGGTCCCTGTGACCCCTCACTAGTACGATGATCATCCCAGGCAGATGAAGGGACTTTCCCAAGACCTCACACTGGACATGGCAGCCTGGGACCTCCCTCATCTCAGAGCCTCTTCCACAGTCCTGCAAACCATGATCTCTCCCAGTGTGCTTGAAAGTTGCAGAGCTCTAGGGAACAGGCAGATTATATACAGGGTAGATTTCCTGGAAGCCAGAAATTGATGCTTTTATTTAGGGTTTTAGCAGAATTCCCATGGGAAATGAGAATCTGCTGGGCTACCTTGCAAGGAAATACAAGTGTGAATTTTCCCTGAGCACCCCCCCCCACCCAAGCTAGGGTAATTTTCCTCAGTTTCCTTTTGCCACTCACACTGAGCATCTTCTACTACAGCCCATGCAGTGCAGCATCACGGGCACCCGTGCAGAAGCTGTTGGTGCCGTGCACACAGTATTTTAGAAACCCCATCTCGATAATGTTGCAGGACACGATGCTTAAGGTATCTGAGGTGGCTGGAATGCAGTCTCCTAATGCTGGCCAGCCCAGGGGAGCTGAGCGGTTGTCAGCAGTGGGAAGGATGCCCTGCAGAATTGCTCTGGAGCAGAGAAGAAGCCTGGGAACTCTCTGGCTGGCCACACTGGCACCGCACAAGTCGACCTGAGGAAGAGCTGCTCTGAAGTTTAATGAAGACAATGACGGGGGTTCTGTAGCAATTAGTGGACTTGGACAGCAAGGCAGAAGCAGGTCTCATCCTTGAATGTCGAATAATTTTTCCAAGGTGATAGAAAAAGCACCTGGGCTTGGCTGTGGTGTTGGTCTCCAAGCCAGTATGGTGCTATATAGCATCCCGATGGAGGATCAGTCATGTGGCAATCCAACTTTATTCTGTGCCTATTTCTCCCTATCATCCTTCAGGGATTTTCTCTTCCCTTTAGTATGAAATTTCTAGGAATGCAAAGTTTGCCTGATTCAAGTTGGATGTGAAGTCTTTCAGAGCCCTCACTAGCAGCTTGTTGTTCTGGTTTGCTTGTTGCAAATGGGCTTAATGGAAACATAAAAGACAGGTCAGAGCAAAAAAAAAAAAAAGAAAAATTGTAGAAAGTAATGAAAAAAATTAATCAGACTCACATAATTTAAAGACAAATACTGTTATTTAATTCCACTGTTCTCTTTTGGAGTGTGACAACATAGATGTTGTTATTTTTAAAAGGAAGTAATATGACATCCCAATTAATTTCCTCCAAAACAAGAGAATCTGGCTTACCAAATATAGCCTGACAAAGAAAAATAGAAATTTCCTGATCAAAGATCCAAGAGTGCAGTGCTCCACCTTAAATCCCTCCCACCTATTAGGCCCCCCTTTAGACAAGACAGAGAAACAAATTTCTCACACATCAATGATGCCTCCATAATCAATTTCAAATAGCCCCTTGCATAGGGATGCAAATCTTAGCTTTCTCTTAATAAAGCATTTTAGAAGATGGATGTACTGATCTGATATTATTAAACGAAAAGTGGTCTCTTTTTAATCTAGAGATGCAGGGGCGTTAGTAACAGAGTGAATCAAAGGCCTGGTCTCTTTCTCTTCCTAATTATCAATAGTGTTTTATAATCTTATTAATATTGATACACAGTATACTGAAGATCTGTTAACGTATAATGTATGTGGAGGATAATTAACGAGATCCGAGTCAGATCAATCGCCTATTTGACAGCAAACGGTGTGTGGCTTATAAATTATACATATGCTAGGTATGGCTAGAAATGTTTAAAGTTTCAGTCCAATCCTTCCAGTACAGCACTGGGAAAACTGATGAACTTAAAGGCACAGTCCCTCGCCTGTTAGGTTTATACTGTACACTCAGAGGAATAACTCTTATTTAAAAATCAAAGAGTTCCATTAACTGCCAAGATCTCAAAGCAGCACAGAAAACACACCTTCTCCTTGTGAAGTGCAGCTAAACAAAAGGCAAAATCTTGTAAGAAAAAGGATGATTAATAAAAGTGAGGTAATTTTCCTTTTGATTTCTGAGAGGAGGTAGCATGCAGGATGTTCCAAATGACAGAAATGATCCCACATCTTCACACTGGCCTTTAACAAGGTTAGACTTGCTAGTGCAGTAAATACAATTAATAATCCCAATTAATATTGCATGTTTTGGTAGGTTTGAGAGCATGAAAGCTTTCCACGGATTACTCTTCACTCCCCAAAGCAGACGCGGCATGATGAGACGAAGGGATGGAAATGTGGAAATAAAACTTTCCTTTTTTTGTTGTTGCAGAGCTCCTGATAAGCATGGGGCTGAGATGAAAGGAGATGTCAGGTTTAACAAAAATAACATATTATTATTATTAATAATTTACCTCAGGGGTACGACCCAGTGCAATAATGACTGCTCGAGGCTGTGAAACTTCACCAGTGTTGTGAAAATGGCTCAGACTTGCTCAGCTTTTCCACAGGAGACCTTGGGGCAAGTTCAGCCATGGTGTGAGGAGATGCGATTCCCCAAGGTGGAGAGACTGCCTCAGTCCCTTGTGTTTCCCGTAGGAAGGCTTGAATCGGATTAACTAGCTAGAAATTCTGCTTCCTCTGGAATCAAACTTCTACTGAAGGCAGTGGGAGTTTTGCCTGAGGGAAAATACAGGCAGTGTCATGCCAGATCATGCGTGAGGCAGGATAGACTTCATCCAGTGGCAGGAATCAGCACCCAGTGCTGTGGAGAAGGACATAAACTGGGTCTGCACTCAACCATGGTGTGGATAAGTTCCCTCCACAGCACGTCCCAAACTATGCCCATCACTGGGCCACACAGGGAGGACAGAGTTGGTGGCTGCAGTTGTCTTGGTTGCTCTCAGCAGCACATACCTCGCAAACCTGCCTCACAAGAAAATTTTTCGATAGGTATCTTTGGGTCAGAATCCAGCAAGATCTTGTTTTACCTTACCTCTGAAAACAAATGGCTTATCCACAAAGACAGACTTGGCAGGTTTTTTTGTTTTCCTTTCCGTTTTTTTTCCCATGGACCACTATATAAACTGTATTACTGTAAAATACCCCTCTGTTCTTTGAAGCAAGCCAAATGTTCTTAGTGGCACCCATGACAACATGACAGGCAGCAAATTTAATCAGAGAATCAGAGAATCATAGAATGTTTTGGGTTGGAAGAGACCCCTAGAGGTCATCTAGCCCACCCCCCCTGCAGTGAGCAGGGACACCGCTAACTAGATCAGGTGCTCACAGCCCCGTCCAACCTGGCCTGGAATGTTTCCAGGGATGGGGCCTCCACCACCTCTCCAGACAACCCATTCCAGTGTTTCACCACCCTCATTGTAAAGAATTTCTTCCTTATATCCAGTCTAAATCTACCCTGCTTCAGTTTAAAGCCATTACCCCTTGTCCTGTCACAGCTGGCCCTACTAAAAAGATTTTCCCCATCTTTCCTATAGGACCCCTTTAGGTACTTCCATGTCCTTCTTGTGCTGAGGGCTCCAGAGCTGGACGCAGTACTCCAACTTGTCCCTAAGCACAACCTTTTTTGAAGCTAGAGATTAAAATCCACCCAACTTCCCCCTGGAAACCCAATGATCCTCAACAGCATTATCTGAAATCCAGTTTCCACCAGCTGACCATTTGTAATTAAGCCTTTACCATATGACTGTGTGAGCTTGTGCTTGTTGCAACAGAAGCCCTGATGGGCAGACAGGAGCCCCAAGCCAGCTACTGGTGGCAATACCTGGACACCGCAGAATTGCCTGGTAAAAGCTCTCAGGATTAACAAAGCTTTTCCTGAGTCATCCTTTGTACAGCCCTTGTAGGGCCACCTCAATAAAAGCGGCAAGCCTGTCTGTGGTGTGGCAAGTAAAAGATTTTCCTTGTTAAGGTAAGTGAGGGAAAATTGTTCTGTGTTTTGCCAGGTGTAGTGTTAAATACAGGATCTGTCACAGGGAAGGGCAAGAAAGGCTTGCTAGATTACACAGGCCATTACTTAATGGCCATGCCATCCCTTGAGCCAAGGTTTAAAGTAAATTATTTGAATTACAATATTATGCCCTTTCCCCTGAGAGGTTCATAGGGCTACGCTAGCATGAATGAGCGAATGCTCATAGCCTCCAGATGAGGCAGCCGTGGCATACGGGAGCTCAGGCTGGAGTGCTCAAAATGGCCAGAACTTCAGAAAAATGGACCCCAAGCCGAAAGAGGCAACAGTTTTGATACAAGTGAATTCCTCACAGTCTCTCAAGATGAGTCAGTAGCTAAATCAGGTAAAACTGCTCTGGTCTCCTGACTCTCCAGCACTGTGTTTGAACCATTAGACTCATGCTTCCTTTTGTCCATTAGTGGCTTCATTTCTGTCTCATAGCATTAATTCAGGTTATGCTGCTTGCAGTGCTCCATATAAATGAGTTTAAGACCACACAGGTTCACAGGAATAAGTGTGGTCAGGAAATGCTATTCTCTCTCACTCGCACCTTCCCGTAAAGGATCTACTGGAAGATTTTTAATTGTGTCCCGTCTCCCGATCAAGTTACTGGGGTGGTCACCACCCGGACAGAGTCTGGGCTTCCCTGTCCCCTCAGCCTGCTTCCCCGTCATGCTCTCCAGTTGCCTTCATTCCCGTTTTACAGTTTTTTGTTCAATTTTCTTGACACAGTTTAGCCTTGGTTAACTATATTGAAATAATATGTCAGAAATATTCTTAACTGTAGGTCAAAACTGCTTCTCCAGTTAAGTGCTCTAATCATGCATCTTTGCTGAATCTTTCTCAATGGAAACTCGAGATCAGAAGTCTCCTCTTCATCCCTCTTTTTCCCCAGACAGGGATATCCATCCATGAGTGCTGTGACCATATTTCATTATCCTCCACAATTTCCAAATGAAAAAAAAAAAAAATAATGAGCTATTTTTTCAAACCCAAACCCTTGAAGGAAAGACCAAAGTATCCCATTTGGATATTCACTGGCTAATGCCAGTCCAGGAACCAGTCTTTAAACACTGTTCTGTAACACAAAACACAATGAATTAACGTTAAAGATATAGCAGGAAAATTGAGGTACAAATCAGCTACAGGAAGGAACAAATTAACAGTAGGAAGGAAGCAGCAAGTTCAGATAGCTGGGAGCTGTGCTGGTTTGCAATGCCTGGAATGAAGACATCCCCCTCCTCCCCAGAGCAAGCTCCAGCATGCCCATGGGTTAGGCTGGTCTCATACCGAAAGTCTGTGAGATATTTATGGCCCAGCCAGCATCAGCCTAAGGCCATGCAAACGGAGCTATTGGATCATATTTTGGAGACCTAATTTCACAACACTGAGTTTTTTCATGGAAATATAGAGGATGCATATGTATTTTACAGAGCTTTTGGCTACACGGTCAGCCCTGGAGGAGGGAGACCTGGGTGCCACAGCTCAGCAGGACAGCTGAGCAAGGACCACCCTTCACACCCACCCATCCCCACCAGCCTGGGAAACCAGCCTGGGAAACCAGCCCTATGATTGAGAGACTTGGTGGGTCAAAACTGGAGGTGATGGAGGCAGACTCTGCTCCTCATCCCCAAGGGTGAGATTTGGATCAGCAGCCAGCCTCCAGATCTCCCCGCCTGGGCTGGGAGCTGCTTGGGGAGCTCCAAGCGCCATCCCAAACTTGAAGTCATCAGCTGTCCAGGAGGAGCTTTTAGGGCCAAAGAGGTCAGCTGAGCAGGGCTTTTTCTTCCTTGTCCCATTCCTCCCACTCTCCCCTATACTCTTTTTTTGTCTGCTCTGAATTGCAGTTTAATGCTCATTACCAAGTCAGTGAGTGTTAATGAGCAAGGAAAAGGAGGACATTGAGTGTGTGGAGGCAGAGAGGGGAGGCAAGGGCTGCAGGGAGGTGGCACCACCTCACCACCTCCGAGGGGCGGGTGCTGGAGGCCAAACCTCGATAGGCTGTGTCCAACAGCTTCCTTGCAAACGCTGCCTTCTCACCTACGGGCTTTCTGCTCTCCGTATAGCTCCCAAAAACACAAGGGCAAACAGAGAGGAGAAAGTGTGGAGCCTGGGGTGGCTGGGTGTGAGGGGACGGGGGGCAGGGGTTGCAGCCACCCCAGAGCCCCCACCCTGCCTGAGGCAGGCCCATCATCGGGAAGCACGGCTGCCTGTAAGGATGCTCTTTCCTCAGCTAAACCACACTGAAGTGTCTCCCTGTCTCATGGCCTGTCGAGGTTCTGTCAGAGGATGTCAAAGCACAGACATGACAGTCTTGTGTCCTACCTCTACTACCCCAATTATGTCCCAGTACCTTTCTCAGCAGTTTGTGATTTTACACCCGAGCGGCTGATGCCCTGGCCTATTTCCCTGTCTGCCAACTGTCGCGAATGGAGGTGGGAAGGGTGAAGCCTTCATCAGCCAACACTACGCGGGTGGGAGCAGGGTGCACCGGACCCCCGAGGCTGCCCTACCTGCTTTCACATCATCAGTTTGTTTAGATCAAACTGGTGCAACTTCCCGGTGTGTATAAATCCTCAGGGATTTTGATTTAAATTTTTAAGGTTGAAACGTTTTCCCCTCCCTAAAGAAACACTGTTTTGCAATGAGATAAGTTTAATGGGGAGTCCATAAAGCAGAGTTAAGCACCTTGGCAACATCCAAGGGTAAACCACACAGGTAGTAAATGGTTTGCAGATTGCATCATTTCCTGGAGTCCTTGGCCGGAGTGTCTTTACTTCTTGGGTTCAGGCATGGTGCTTACAATTATATCAAAAGTCAGAATATGTCTTTAAGGGGCTTTGCCTAGCCTGGAGCACTGACGTTTGAACAGAGAAAGAAATGATTTTGAGAGAAGAGGCACATGTCCTGGCTGTGGTCTGGAGGCTGACCCATCCTCTCACGGTATTTCATACTCCTGCTCTGCATCGACTTTGGAGGGAATTACAGGCACTGGCATCCTTCATGCAGAGACACTTTATAATCAGCCTGGACTGCTCTAGCAAATACTAGCAGAGTGTATTAAAGATCCATGCCTTTCCCCCAGCTAGTGCAGTTAACTAAGAAGCTTTACTTCTTGAGTAAAGCTGGAATTTTACAAAAAGCTCATTTCCCAAGTAGGCAGCAAAGGAAGAGAGCAGCAATTTTAAAGGCCTCAGCACCCTGGGTGCTCACTGAAAACTAAGTCCTTTTGAGAATCTGACTGTTAAGGTGTCACCATGGGAGTTAGCAGAAGCATTGAGCACTTGAGAAAAACAGACCTGAGTTTCATTGCCTGCAGGTATACTTACCTAGAGTTTCTTTCTTAGGATAAGACTTCAAGAGAAAGTGGCTCTAACATAGTGGCTTTCTGCTCTCTCCTTTCTTCCCCCTCCCTTCTCACTCGTCAGGCAGGCAGTTCAGCTCACTCAACCACTGCAAAACTATTCTTTTTTTTTTTTTGCCAGTTGAGTTTTCTGCCCCGTGGTGGGCTGTTTCAAAGCAGCGCTGAGCCTGCTGCAAGGGACGTGGTGCGCAGGAAGGAGAGGTGGTGTCGGGAAAACCCTCTAACGTTGGCTCAGCCATCCGCCGAAAGCCCACCCTGCGCCGCCGCGCCGTCTGATCCCACTGAAACAACAGGAACCAGCACTGCTGCTGCGACGGACGGCCACGGAGGCTCTGGTAGCAGCTGGACTGCTCTGAAAAGACGGAATAGATTATGGGTGCTTGAAATCTTTTGAAAAGCTGGCGCTAGGGGAGAAAGAAGGAAGGTGTCAAGTCAAGTTGGCCTAATTCCACTTTAAAATCATATTGTAGCCACTTATGTACAATACAGACGCTATTTTGTTTCCCTTCTTTAGGTAGCTGTGGACTTGAGGGCAGATCAATTGTTTTCTGTCTTTAAATTCACACAGAACCAAAAGAATGATTTTTCCACTCACTTTCTATCTGCCTTCTTTTAGCGAAAGATGCAAATACCCCACAGCGGCTTCGTGCTAACTAAACAAAAGCAATTTCTCTCTTCCTAACAAGACCAGCAAATTAGAAGTTGCGAGTCCTCTTTTTCTACCCGTTTACCACTCTTGTAATCCTCCTCCCTGTCTTTTCATTTTTTTATGAGCTTTAAGCATGCCCCGGATGTCGCCGTAGATGTATGTTTGTACATACACATTCACTGGAACCTTTGCACTCCGCTAATCCACGCAGGTCATGGTGAGCATACAAACCCCAGCCACCTCGCCCCTCAGCAAAGATTTACTGGTCCGTGCAGAGTGAAGACACTATTGTTAAGACTACATTGACCTCTTGAGCGGTATTATAGAATATTCACTCATCTCCTGTGAAGTATAATCATAAATAAACGGAGGCACCTAAATGAATGAAGTACATTTCATGTCACAGCACATAAATTCATTTGCTTCACAAATTGCAGGACACACTGTAACCAGCTGACTCGTTGAAAAAATGCAATACAGTTTTGGAAGATAAACTACTAAGTAAAAATATTATGTATTACACACACGGATACTGAGTTACTAAACATAATACACATATCAAAATGCTGCGTAATAATTGCAAAGCCCCAGACAAACCATTTTATCATGCACCTTTGCCTTCGTGTGTTTTGCTGTTCACCAAGGGTTCAATCTTATCCCTGTACAGTTCACCAGCATTGGAGCTTTGTACTTCTGAAAAGAAAGAGTGAAATTATGGCTGTCATGGAAATCAGTGAGAAAATGCACTTAAATTTAAGGTGGCCAGAATGCGAGTGAGTCCTTGGAAGTCCCCAAGCGCCACAGCTAAAAATGGAGATTTTTTCAAACACGCCAGAGGATTATGAACCATAATCCCCTAGATATCAAGGGGGAAAAAATGTATGCCTATATTGTGATATCTCTGTAATGAATTTGTGAGTCCTATAGCAAAACATTGCTTGAAATTTATTTCCATTTACACTACAACTTTGACCAGCTTACTTCGACTTGCCAACTAAAGTCCTGGAAGCACTGATGCTTGGGTCTATTTTCCACTTCTGTGGCTAAGCCTTCTGAAGTTTTAGGATCTAGTTGCTGTTGTAAAGCAGAGCATGTACATAGGAGGAAGGTCTAACCATTTATGAGGCCACTGACAAGCGCTTCGTACCACTGGAAGAAGAAGATACTGAGCTCTTTGTGAGGGTGGTCAGACACTGGAACAAGTGGTGGAGAGAGACTGTGGCATCTCCATCCCTGGGAACAGCCAAGCCCCCGGGCAACTGGCTGTAGCTGCCCCTGCTCTGAGCCGGGGGAGTTGGAGTGGTCGATCTCCAGGGGTGCCCATTCGGTGTCAGTGTGATCTGTGTGTACCTTAGAACCAGAAGGGGATTAACATTTAGCGTGCTAAAAATTGCCGCATCGTTACATGTAGCAAAATAACGTGATGAGAATGGTGTAACATACGTTGCAATGTTTCTCTCCTTTGAAAGTCAGCGTTTGATATACGGCTGTTAGAAAGCGATATTTTTTTTTAAAGTTAACACACTCTCAAGTACATTTCTTGGGCTTTTTAGATCTCTCTTTTCTTAATGCGCTGAAATGCTAAGCACCATTCCAAATTCATGTCAATATATCTATTGACATCTTTCTTGCTGTTTTCCTCTTCTTCTATTCTCTGTGGTATCAGTCTTGCCAACCGCTCCTGAGATCTTTGGTTATGATCTAGCAAAGCCCTTAAGCACATGCTTAACTTTAAGAATGCAAACAGTCTTTGTGAATTCAGCAGGACATTTTCTTTAACTGCTTTGCTGGGCTGGGGCCAAAGTGCTCAGTGCTCTATATACAGATCGAAATATAATAATTCACCCACAGTTAGTTAGAAAATCACTGCAGAGTGTAAAATAAATTGGAACAGATTTTTCCCAGTCCTTTCACAGAATTTGGCCATGAAACAATACAAAATTCTACCAGCTCGGAATATAGTTTATAAATTAAGGGAATTCAATTCATCAACATATGTCATGGAAAATATCTGGTTTATACACAAAGTTACTTTCACATGCACATTTTTTTCTCTCTCTCACGCATGCACACACACACTTATGAGACTTAGGCCTGCTTGACTCTGTTTCTTATGAACTACGTTCCTCAGCAAATGTCATAACTTATAGCTTCTTCTAAAGTTCAGAAAATCTGCACAAGTTGCTAAGTAAAAGTTCACGATACTTTAAAGCTCTTGAAAGACATTTTGGGGGAAGCTGTACAGAAGTTTACCAGTGGTCTGCAGATAAGCACAAACAAGGCAGGGATGCAAACAGGAGACCAGCCTAGCAGGGGCACGCCAGAAGTGGTATAGCAATATTTACTAGTACATGAATTTTTATATGTTTTTAATTTCATTATTTTATCTAGTCTCTTTTTTAATCTGTGTAAACTTCTGGCACTCATAAAGTCCTGTGGGAAGGAGTTTCACAACTTTACCCAGCTTGTGAAGGGGTACCACCAGACACTTGCTGTTTGTTGTGAACGTGTAACTTGCTTCTTGTCTCATGCAAGAACAAGGGGCAGCGAGTGAATCATTAATGAATAAATCATTATTCACCTTCCCTGTGTCATTCATGATTTTATACTCTCCTGTAACATCCCCCTCTGCCAGCTCTTTTCTCAGCTGAAAAATCCTTCTCCATCTAATCATTGCCCTGTAACATTCTTTGTGCAAAGGAAGGGCTGAAGTGATGGAAGAGGCAAGCTGTCTGCTTCAACAAGGTGCATCTGGGGGAACTTGAACTCCCAGCCTAATGAGACCTGGACGAAGATATTTTGCCAAGTTGTGATGACTTAAACTTTTGCACTGTGGTAGTGAACAGCTCCTTGTGCATCTACTGGAGTCTGCACACTGCTAGTTGTGAGCTCTAAAATAATGTCATATGCGAATGGCAAAAGCAAACCACCCTTCCCTTTAACTGCTAAAATGAGAGAACTCTTAAGTGAACAAAATTTTCTCAAAACTGTTTGTGTGAAGCATTCTGCTGGTTCTAAGAATGAGAGCTTGTGTCTCTCTCTTCGTTCATTTGAGACATAGCAGTGGAAGATTGAACGGTGGAGGTGAGGCCAGTTTCTTCCTTGACATATTTACTTCAAACTTTCTTTGTGGGTTTTTGCATGGTTTGTGGGTGCATGTGTCTCTGTGCATGAGTTCATTGCGCACTGCTAAGGCTTAGGCAAAAGAACTGGCCAACAAACAGCATGGCTACTGAAAACTGGCTTATGCAGTTCGGATGGGTAGCTGAAAACAACAGAATAAACAAACAAAAAAAATCCAGCTTTTTTACGTCATTCCTCTTAGCAGAGTATTGTATATATTCAAGACTGCAAGATTACCTCCAGCTCCGATAGCTGATATTCATGCCTGTTTCCAGATGGTCTTCTCCTCTGATAAAGACAGTTATTGTTAACCTCCTTTGCATTTCTCCTAAGCTGTGCTTATTGCTGTATTTGTTCCCATGGCATTCGTTCAAGTCTGCAAGGCCTAAATCTTGAATTTCTTCTATAATGCTTTGAGACCATGAGATGTATGGCTAAAACACCTTTATTTGCAAGTGTGTTACCTTATGAAAATCAGTTAATCCAATATGAAAATAGAATGAAATCTTGGCTCCATGAATGCCAGCAGCAAAACTCACACTGACACCAAGGAGTTCAGGAATCCACTGACTTCTTCTGCCCTGCCAAGTGCTGCAAATCCATCTGTGCTGACGTCTGTAAAACGAGAAGTGATAGAAACACAAGGATTCAACCTCAAAACATGGTGCTGCTCTCTGGGAATCTGTACCTCTTACTTTGTGCCTCCTAATGGGTATTCTTTCTCCTGTTTTTTCTTGGCTGCTTTTGAGTGTTTCTGCAGTGCCCGTGCAGGGTGAGCGCTGGCTGTGCATCCAAATGTACCAGGTACAGTGCGTCTGCACTGGGATGTTAATGAACGTTGGCATCAGGAGACTGGCAAGGGAAGAGCCCCACAGGAAAAGCCTTTTCTTCAAAAAAGTTCTTCTGTGCCCCGTAGCTGAGGGACAGGGTTTAGTGCATGTCCGATGGGTTGCCAACTTTCGCATCACTGTGCCTGAGAATTGGTGTCCTACTGTCCAAAGTGCTGGTCTAAACTTTGCATGATGGTCTGGAAGTGCCAGCTCTTCAAAACATGGGCTCAGAGGTGCACCTGGTATCTGTTCTTCCTCCTCCAGTGGCTGGGAATCCAGCTTAGTGCACTTGTCTGAATGTGAGTCTCTGGAATAAGTCTCTGCTGCCCCATACTAATAATAAAATCCCATCAGCTTTTTTCATAGGGTTCACCTTAATTTCCTTGGTTAAAACATAGTGTTGCTCCCCTCTGTTCTAGCTGCGGCTCTGCTTCCTTTGTGCAATGTATAAACACAAATATATCCCTCTTGCATTAAGAGGGTGTACTACGAGTATTTAATATTGCGATGTAGGACAGATCAGCTTGAAGGTAACAGTGGGCAGCATGGATACAGATCCTACAAGACTCCAGGCCAGGCCAGCCTTGGTGTGATTAACTACCTTTAGCACTTGGAGCTTAGACAATGGCATATTTAAAGTACATGGGTGGCTTCAATCCATTTCCTAGTGGGCAAGTGTCCACATAACAAAAGCACCGCTAGAACTGGCAATAAGCGGTGCACTGGCAGCTTACCCAGAGCAACCGGCGGAAAGGAACCCAAGACAGGGACACTCTTATGTTTCTTGAGGACATCTCCTAGACGGGTTTGTGACAAACTGATGGGTAAGCCAACTGTCCTGCCACTTGGCCTGTACTGCTAAAGCATTAGCATGGCACCGTTCCCATTCCCTAAAGACACGTTTAATCTTTGACAAGGTACGGTGTTTGAGAGCAGCGCTGTTTACACATGCATGCGCTCGGCTGAGCTGAGGCGCGCTGCACTGCTAATGCCGAAAAATGGCCACATTTTAATCACTAAGCCCTATTTTCTTAGAGGTAGCGCTTTCCACAAAGATACAGTCTATGAAATCCTTTAGTCACAAGAAATAAAGCCAATGATTGATTTGTATTCTGCAATGCACCCTCTGGCTAAAACCAAGTTATAAGTACCAAATGGTTGAGACGGGGCTTGTGAAAGGGCAGTTATGTGAGTGGCACTAGAAGAAAAATGTTAATAAAGGGCAGTCCATTGAACTGAGGTTAAATACTTTCATACTTCTCAACCAACCCAGAAATGTCCCTGAATTCTCATTAAAAAATGTTCTTCATAATCTGATGCTTTACCTCGTTAAGGAAGGGGGATCTTGAGGATCAAGAAATATCACTTCGTTGAGGAGAAATAAAGGTAACAGGGATATAGCTTAAAAAAATCCTTTATTCCTTTCATTCTCTTTAAGCATTTGTCTTGCCTTTTTGTTCATTTGTCTGGGCTTTGTTTTGTTTTTAAAAAGTTTGGGGTTTTTTAAATGACTGAACTTAAAGAAGTTTGCAGGCTTGTCCCTAACTGTGTGCAGGCTCACTCGTGCTCCTGCGGCAGAGCGGAGCTGGGCGGGCAGCCAGCCCTGCCACCAGCCCTGCTCACCCCAGCGTCCCTGCAACACCCCCTGGCAACAGGCAGAGTCTAGGCCCAAATAAGTGTTTGAGGCTTTGGGGTTTTCCAGGCTGGGCTGGAAGTCTCAGAGAAAAAATCCTTGCCGGGTATATTCCAGCACAGTCCCGCTTCCAGGTTAAAAATGGCCAAAATCCCAATATACTGTGAAAGGACTTTACAAAACTTAGCAAAAGCCTGTGGGTGTTTGAGTCGTGGTTTGGGATGTCATCAAGTTTGGCTGACCAAGAGTTAGCTTGCAGGGGCTTATACTAGGCACACAGTACAAAGCTTGGGTTTAATCCAGATCATTGTGTGCCTCACTGGTGGGATTTTGGACCTGGCGCTTTGGTTTATCCTGCAGTTGTGCTACTTTTCAGCTGTGCCACTCCGTACAACCTGGGCTTTGGAACGCTTTGAGGATGCTAACACCTCATCTCTAATTTAAGCACATAGAAAGTCCCAGGGAAGTTTGCTTTGTATTATCATTTGCCAAGGGAAGTGACTGATAAAAATGGTGTGAACTGACAAGCTGAGTCTAGCAAAAGGATGTGCACGTGTTAGGAGAAGCCCTGCAATGGACAGGGGGACGCACTTGAATGGAGATTCCCACTCCGTGGCCAGCAGAGCGCTGACCTGATGCAGCAAATGGCCTGACCTCCAAGAGACTGCTGCAAGGCTAGCGTCTCCCTCCTTAGGAAGGGGTGCCACATCTGTGAAGACCTTTCTCCTGCATTAGGAAACAGCATATACCTTGATTTCAAACCATATACATGATAAGCCAACATTGGCTTTACATTTAAAATTAGGATAAAGTAGCATTTTCCATAAGTGCAGGAGCTCAATACACACTTAGTCACGGTTGGCATGTTTGAAAGTCAGGGCACATTTTATTTTGGACTCTTCTTTACAAAAAGTTTAACCTTTCATTTTTAGCAAATGCTAGATTTCAAACAAGTCTGTCTGTATTGACCGAATAGTGTTTTCTCTGCTACAGAAGTGTTTAATCCTGAGAAAACTCAGATCTGAAAACCCCTTCATTGGCTGAAATGTTCAAAGATTTAACAAATTCAGCAAGTGGGAAAATTAATCTTTGAATAGAAGAAACAATCTGACAAAATAAGCCATAAAAGTAGGTGCCAGGTGTCGTAAGGAAGTTCTTCATGCAGCACTTGCTTAATGTATACTCAAAATGCATCCACTTTTGTTCGAAGATCCAACAAAACATATGAAATTGGGTTACACCAATTCTCTTGATCTATGAATCTTCCACTGTGTCAAGGATAATACACCAAACAAACTTACATGTAAATGGTGTGATAAAATGATCTACTGTATACATTATCATCCATTAATATTGTTGGGGCTAATGCATTTCATCCGTCATACACTTTGTTTTATATTATCCCCACCTTACTAAAAAAAGTACCGTAAAAACTGCTCGGTTGACAGTCGCACAAGCTACCTGCTGGAAAGCAAAAGTCCAAGGACACGTTTCCCCTCACTGATTTACCTGTGGCTGCTGGTGGTCTGGTCGTCAGGAAAGGTGGGCTCTGCTCTGGGCATTGCTCTGGCATCCTCTGGGCAAGCCTCTTCATTTCTTTGTGCTTGTCTCCCGCTTCCCCTCATTGCCGGCCCTATCCCTTGTTTGTAAATAAGTGGAGCAGCGTGTGTTTTCACAGTAACTACTGTGATGGGCCCCACGCTTGGCAGAAGTCTCCAGGCTCTATAGTATAGCATAGGAAGTCAAAAATAGCGATTCATAATAAGATGAGAGACTCCGAGATCGCTCTGACCTTGAATTCTCTGCTGTCTTTTAACAGGGAGAGGGTGAGATTGGGCTGAAACAGCCCCCTCATTTTGTGTAGAGCCACCAATGACCCAGGCTGCATTTGAACCACAGCCCTAGAGGCGAAAGGCTTTGCGTCTCATTGCCAATTCACAGCAAGAACATAACTTGAGCCCACGCACCAATACTAAGCAAGGGCTGAGTGTTACTAATCTTTATTCACATATCTACACCTATTAAAATCACACGTGTGAAGATTTGCAGGACTTGTTCCTTTATTGTAAAGACTGGCCCTTTCATAACGAGTTCTTAAATCAAACAAAAAATGGAATTATCTGCCAAAAAGATAAAAAAAAAAAAGACAAATGCAAGAAGAATACATGGCTTTCTTCCTCAGACATATTGTGCTGAACGGCGTTGTTTGGCTTAAACCGAAACGTTATGTTTTTAGAAGGTTGAGAAGAATGTTTAGACATAATGGTTTAAAAGACTCATTATCACACTTTATTCTCCAATTCATTCTTATTACCAGAAAAGCCACCTCCGCAAAGGCTGCCTGGCAGTGTCCCTCCCGCTGGAACGCTTGCCCTTCTCACGGGCTGCATAATGTGTGGAGGGCAGGATTATCCGACTTGCTAGCCGTCCCTCCTGGCCCACGCGGCTCCAGGACGCTGGGAAAAATCTACGTGGATAAGATCTTTCAGATTCTGACTTTCAGTGACCCTGTGACAGAACAAGATAGAAAACTGCTGCTTTTTAAAATGCCAGGTACTTACTTTTGGCTGCTAACAGATTTCCTCATTCCTGACAGAATTTATAAGCATCCATTACAGTTCTTTTTTTTTTTTTTTTCTTCATGTAAATTATGGGTATTAGTCCCCAAACCCTTAAATTCTTGAGAAAGACCATTACATCCCTCCTGATGCTTGCATCCCCATGGACAAAGCATTTCAGAAGGGAGACCAGGAGGACTGACAGAAGATGAGAGACTGCCTTAAAAAGAATCGTTCTCTGATTTTTTTCAGCCCACAATGGCAGCCAGGAGCACGTGGTGGAAGTTGCTCATCCAGAGCTTTTGTGAGCACAATCACAGTGCTCACAGGCTGTGTGTTATAACTGCAATTGGTCATGATATCAGTTTGAGCCCTTCACTGATACGTGCGCCATCATGCAGAACAAATCTCTTAATTATTGTCTTGCCCACCACACTGGTTTTTCGCTGATGCTGGTGGGAAGTTACCATGGGTAAATCACACCTGTCTGGAAGGTGAGCAGCCTAAAATGTAAAATACTGAGATTTCTTCGCCTACACTCTCTGTACCCATAATTCCAGTCCTACTCTTCCCTCAAAAAAAAAAAAAAAATGCCATTCCTTGAACCATTGCTTTTCCAGCAGAAGCTCCTAGCATCACTTCAATATCTTCACCTATCTTCCCCAGGACCTCAGTCATCTATTTTTAAAAGTCATCTGTAAAGGGAGCTTTTTTGGCTATTGCTATAAAAACACAGCTTCTGGATCCCAGTGGCCTGTGGGGCATGGATGGTTGTTCTGTTTGGAAGGTGTCCTGTCATGTCATGCCAATTCCAAGCCTTCACTTCCCAACACTCCTACAGGCAGCCTGCTTCTTTGTTAGAGGAAAAGAGGACAAAGGGTTTAAGTTTAAAATATATCAATATTTTAGTAATGCTACTTTGTCACTTAAACAAATAGTGTATTTTTCATAAGTTATGCAGTTATGACTAAGAGATGGTCTGCGTGGGATGAAATAAGAAATAATGGTCCATGAAGTCAGGGATAGAAGGCAAAATATCCACAGAGCAATATAAAGAAGTCGTCCCCACTGTACACAGCATGTGGAGCCTGTAATCCTTCTTTATTCATTCTATTTTCTTTATCTGTTGAAATTAGTTTATACGAAAGATATTATAGAAAGTAATGTGGCCTTCCATTGTGTGTATCACACTTGGTAAGAATAAAAGCACTTTGGTTTTATAAGGGAATAAAGATTTAATGATCACTATGAACACACGTGATCAAACTCAAGTAATCAAATCCAAGTCCTGACATCAAGAAAAAAATTCTGATACTAAAACCAAATAGGGCCAGGAAAAGTCTCAAATGTCTTCACTCACACCTGCCATTCAACATCGGTACCCAACTGATGTCAGGTATTAAAAAACCCAACATATTTGTTGCATACACCTGTATTTTTCAGCTGAATTCCCAGAAAACCACCCCAAACTTGGTCAGAGCAGAGCCAATCAAGCAGTTTGCTCCTGGTGAATCTCTAATGAGCGCTTGGGTGCTGGGTTGCTGTGAGTCTGAATGGGCCTCTCAGTGCAGCGGCGAGCTCCCAGTTGATTTTCTGGTTTTAGTGAATACATATTTTCATTTGAAGCCACTGCAAAAATTATTCCGTGCTGAAAACAAGCATTCCTGGATCTTATAAACAAACAGTATAAATAAAGAAGCCAGGCCTTCAAGTGTGACTTTGTTCTAGAGGAACATTAAATGCAGTGCATCACACGCACTCACTCACAGTCACTCTCCCCACCCTCTTTTTAATTTATACTTTCTTTTATTTGCAGGCTTTTAAAAAAGAATTACATAGCATAGCACAATTGGCCATCAAACTGGAAGAAAAAAAAGTAACCCAACACTTTACTCTGAGGTTGGAAATGCTGCAGACAGAAATTGTTAAGTCCTTAACATATCAATCCAGAGTTGTATAATTCACATCCAGAGCTGCTACCAAGTCACGGGGGGGTGACTTAATATGTTCCCCAAAGTCCATTATGTTATCCATATCCAGGAAGATATCTGTGCCAGGGCTTTCTTGAATCAAAGCGATGTCCACCATTCTTCAACTGTGAGCCTGCTGAGATTTTTTTTTTTTTCCCAGTTCCTGGCAAATAGATATCTGGCTCTAGTGCATGCCAGATTGATGCACTTTGCGACTGATCCCTTAATAATATTCAAGTCTCCTAGCCCCAGAACACAAAAGCTCAGCAACTGCACAGATATCTACCTCCAATATCTTTTGCTGATATAAAAAAATCCTATTATCTCCCTCCCCCAAAATGCACTTATTCTCTTGTGCTAGACCTCACATTTTAAACATTTTTTTGGGGCTTTCATATAGGTCTAGCAACAAGCAGATTTATTTTTGGTTTCAGCAAATGTGGGGAGAGGCTTTATGTGAAAGAAAGGGGGAGAGAGAGAAAGAGAGAGGGAGGGAGGAGGAGAGAGTATGTGTGAGTTTTACACTTGGGGGCTACATTACATCTACGCAACATTTTCTAATACATGTATTCATATTAAGATGCCCTACATGACTTCAGTGCTTCCTCCATCATCCACAGCTAGTACTCTTAAGTCAAGTCTGTGTGTGGAGCTGTTTTTCAACTCCGATTAAAAATTCCAAGGATATATTTGTTAAAAATACCACCTATTGCAAATAAAGCATTTTTCAGAAATCAAGAGCTAAAAGCAAACAACCCGGTCTGGCTTGATTTCTTATGTTTTTATTGCTGTACCCTTATGAGACCAAATGGATAGAACTATTTTATAACATTGTGCTGCTGTATAATGTTCTTTAGTTGCAATATCATGATATATTAATACCTACCTACACTTCAGTCTTCAGCAGTTCCTTTTATCTGAACAGATGAGATCTAAGCCACTTTTTTTCAGTCTTCTTTGATTTGTGGACCCCTACATATTTCCTATGAAAAGTATGGCCCCACTTTAGAATTTCCATATGCAGATTGCTACACAGCATCTGCAAACCAGTTTTTCCTTAAGCTTTTATTGGTAAAGGTAGCAGGATCTGTAGGTCACAGACTGAAAATGCTTTTTAAGACCTTATGAGTTAATTACAGAATTACAGAATCCCAGAATGGCAAGGGTTGGAAGGGGCTTCTGGAGATCATCCAGTCCAAACCCCCTGCTAAAGCAGGGTCACCCAGAGCAGGTTGCACAGGACATCGTCCAGGTGGGCTTTGAATATCTCCAGAGAAGGAGACTCCACAACCTCCCTGGGCAGCCTGTTCCAGTGATCCATCACCCTCCAGATAAAGAAGTTCTTCCTCACATTCAACTGAAACCTCTTATGCTTCAGTTTGTGCCCATTGCTGGGCACCATTAAGAGTCTGGCTCCATCCTCGTGACATCCACTTTTGAGATACTTGTATGTGTTGATGAGATCCCCTCTGAGTCTTCTCTTCTTCAGATTAAACAAGCCCAGCTCCCTCAGCCTTTCCTTGTAGGGGAGATGCTTCAGTCCCTTAATCATCCTAGTTGCTCTCCTCTGGACTCTCTCTAGGAGTTCGTCATCTTTCTTGAACCGGGGAGCCCAGAACTGGACACAGTACTCCAGGTGGGGTCTCACCAGGGCAGAGTAGAGGGGGAGGATAACCTCTCTTGACCTGCTGGCCATGCTCCTCTTAATGCGTCCCAGGATACCATTGGCCTTCTTGGCAACAAGGGCACACTGCTGGCTCATGGTCAATTAAACTGCAAACTCCCCAACCCATTAGACCAGCAACACCTCCACTTTACAAAGGTGCTAGCAAATGGACAGAGAGGATCATGGTCTTCTCAAGAACACCCCCACAGGAAGAAATTTTTCCCGGGACACCGCATTTCCAGGCGCTCTGTTAACCTTCACTCTTCTCAGGCAGCAATAGCTCCCTTGGTGTGAACAGCGGGCACAGAGACCTGCAGAGATTTGAAGGCTTCGTGCAAATGAAGCCACTGAGCCTGCGCCCACAGCATGGCTTCACGAGGAACCTTTTGCTGTATTTTCAGTGGTACCAAGACTTTTTAAACTGTAATCAGGCTTTTCCCCTGTTCTTTGGGTGATATAAAAATCACTGCATTCAAGATAATGTGCGTTTCTTTTTTTTTTCTTTTTGTGGTGCTTGTTTGTGATATATGAAGAAGACTTAAAAATCAGTCAGAGCTATTCCTTCGCTGTTTGTTTGCATTGCTACTATAGGTCTTATCTTTCACAGCAGACTACATTGCCACTGGAGTGCTAAAAAAAAAAAAAAAAGCAGGACAGCCCATTAAGTGAAGATCAGAAGTTGAACAAATTGGGAAGCTACTTTTCGTGGAGCTGTAACAATCATCTGGTTTTGCTTATTTGCTCTTAAACCATAACCTTGTGAAATGTGTGGCTGAGATTAAATCATTGTCAAAGTTGCAGCCCCCATGCCCTTCCATTACAATGTGTGAGAGTTCCCCCTGCGCATTCTGAGATAAGTCTGGACTATTTTTGTTAGACTAGTTAGCGTGTTCAGAGCGACTTATTCCAGCACAGATAAGGCAAGTGGGGCTTTAGGATGTGCTAGCTGGTCTTGCTGAAGCTGTATTACAACAGGCTAAGCATCACTTCCTTCTCTACACTGGCAGTTTGGAGTAAATTGGGACATTCTAGTTAAGCTTTTGTAAACAAAAAGAAATAACCTTTTACAGTCCTCAGGTCAAATACTACAGGCTCCAAAATGAACTCCAGCACAGATTCCCAAACTCTGCATAGTAGACCACTGGTAGTCTGTGGGAGGATGGTGAGCCTGAATGTGTTTATTTCCAGTTTGGAGGAATACAGTTGTTGAGTGTAAGATAAAATAAAGAGTAAAAGAAAAGCTAAAGGCAGTCAACAATACGAGCAGGTTTTTTTCTAACATAATTCTTCCAGTGGCTGTAACTGCAAGAGATATGATGTGATCTCAGCTGGAAAAGGAAAAGGATTTGATATTTGTGAGTGGGAGAAGGGGTTCACAGTATAACATCTGTGCAACTACAGCATTAATGTCACTGAACAAGCGGCGCAGGGTCTGGAGGCCCTGGGGCCAGCGGGACTGGGGCCGTCTGCTCTCCCTGCACCTTCCCCGCACAGGCCCTCTGCTCTCTGACACCTCCACTGCCCTCTCCCTGTGGACCTTCCCACCCCTGGGTGCTAATTTGCACCTCTTTTATGGCCATTAAGTTGGAGGATGTAAATATTGTTGATCTCTAAATCTCCTACCACATTCAGCTGAAGCTGATCCATGGTTACGAATGTTACAGCCTGATGAGGTGAGCCACTTTTCTCCGAGAAGCCAAGATAAAAGGGGTGAGATTGTCAGCCAACAAAACTAGGGAAAGTTAAACTTCACATATCTCTCTGATGAAAACCAAGCATAATAAATCTTTTAGAAAGTAAAACAAAACAAGGGCACTCTGTGTTGTTAAGAGAAACAAATCCAGAAGGATTTTACAGAAACTTTTCCGAGTTCTGGTCAAAGTTATACTAGAATAACACACACTCACTTGAATTAATGTTGGTACCAGTTCCAGAGACTGTATCCCCAATGTCACAATCTTGGCATTTCCCTTAAAACCACAGTTCCTGGATGTGTGTCTGTCAGAGTCTCCGTGCTTTCTTTATTGAAAAACGGAAATGTCTGTCCTTTATGGTCTTTATGGTCGAGATTTCAACTAGGGAATGCAAACAGAAGTGTACTGTAAACTGGCTTAATGCTCCAGACAATAAATTTAGGCCATACAAAGACACTGTTTCTGTCGTCGGCTCATAGTTGTTTCCTTCTGTAAAGTATCTTCATTAGAATTGGGGTTCAGCTCTTAGGGATGTAAAACTTGGGTGTGCGGTCTGTGGCAGTCCTTGAGGCGCTGGCTGCAGTCAATGCAGGTACCGTAGGGAGCCGAGGCATCGCACGGTGGAGACATTGGAGCCAGCTGGGAGGAGTCACTCTTTGGGCCTCTTTATTAACTATACAGGACACTCAGGTGGCTGGCTTAAAGCCAAGGGAGGCAAAACATTCTCTGACATGTTACTGTTGCAGATGATCTTCAAATTAGTCTGTTTTCACTGCCCTATCCTGCAATCCTCAAAATACAAGCAGAGCCCTCTGCCTGCTGTGTCCCGCTGATGCCAGGTGAACCTGAAGGGACAGGGACCTGGTCAGTCATGGGTGAGAGAATTGCAGGGAAAGGAGTGAAAGCCACTGGTGACAAAAAGGGCAATACAAGAAGGTACTCTTTTATAATTGTATTTGGTCGGAAATAGAGGAAGATGAGTTTGAAATAGAAACGTGGTCCTTTTTTTTTTTTCCTTTTTTTTTTCCCTGGAGAGGGTAATGAACAACCGCTGGAAGAAAATCTGCCTACAGTGGGAAGGGCTTTCTGACTTGAAATCTTTAAAACCAGGCCAGATGTCTTTCTAAATGAAATACTGCAGCTCAGCTAGGAATGGCAGACTCGAGTCAGGAACCACTTGTTGAAATTCAGTGACCTCTGTAATACAGGACCTCAGAGCTGAAGATCATAATAGTCTCCTAAAAAATCCTACTTTTATTTATTTGTATTAAAGTAGTGCTTAGATCCCAATAACATCTGCTTGCAGGAAAGAAAAAAAAAACAAATTTTGTAAAAAATTTTTTTTGTTAAATCAAAACTAACATTGCTATTTTCTGCTAAACATTGTACATACGCTTAGTAAAAATAGACACTCCTTGCCAAAAGAGCGTATTATATGCATTTTCAAATAAAAAGATCTAGCTTTGTGTACAGAAGGAAGCTCATGGGTTTTGGTAACAGATTCATGCACACGTGACCTAATGGGTGCAACAGGATTTCTGGGCATGTCAAGGACCTGAGGCACAGTAGAAGTTCCCTGCGTGTCCTGAGGTGGCTGTAGATGGTTATTGATGACAGCACTTATTTGTCCAGACAGGAAGATCTTAAGGTCTGATTCTGTAAGCTTTTGGTTATCCTCCCAAAGGGAGTGGGTGGAGTTCACCACTTTTCAGGTCTGAAATCAGGAGGAAGGAAGGAATTTCATATTCCTACAGGACAGTACACTGCTGCCTTACCAACTTTCCTGTAATTGTCCCGTACTGCAACAGTCCATGTTTCAGTCATAAATCGTGTAGCTCTAGGGCCACAGGAAAGTATGCAAAATGGGCTGCAAGTACTGTTTTGGCCATGCTCTCCACTCTTGCCTGGACATAGATTGCTTTAGGTCAGAGGGACAAAGAGAACAGGCCAGAGGACACGTGTATATCGGTAACTGTGCACAGTTCTCCCAGGTCCTCTGTACGCAGAATTCCTCATTCTGGGCCAGCAAAGGAACTTAAAAGACCAGTGCTATTCCAATTTATGTGATCTCTGCTTTCTTCTGCAGCCCTCTTTAGCAAAGCTACAGCCTCAGCTCCCTGCCTTTGAGAAGAAGACTAAGCTAAGAAGGCTGGCAAGGCGGAGAGAGAAGATGGTGCCTCAGGCAAGCAGTGGAGATGCCAATTCTACCACAATGCCTTGAATGCCAGATTATGTCTTCCCACAGACGCAGGAGATGTCCTAAGGGTGCTGTTGCCTGAAGAATTACAGAGCTTCTTGTACAACCATGAGTTGTAAAAAGGGTGAATGGAGCGGGTGAGTGATAGACCTGTGCCTCAGGTAAAATAGCAGACAAAATACACCATGTTTCTTCTTGTGAATGCAGGACCCATCCTTGCCCTTTGTGCCTCCCTAATCAGAAAGAAAAGTCTCCAATGGAGTTTTATATGCCTTGAAATCCAAACGAGGTGCATTTTTTGTGAGACAGCTGCTGATGACGATCTTATATTTGCCTTTTGGTTTGAAATTGCAAACTCCTTTCTGGTCAGGGCCTGGAAGCTCTCACCTGCAAAACAGAGCTCTCTAGGATTGGGGTCCTTGAAAGGAGCTAATAGATCCAGAGGGCCAAGGGGGGAGAGGAGGAGAGTGGCTCCTTGGCTTCCCTTTTGCAGAGGCGTGCTTTCTGAAGGAGAAAGTAAGTCAAGAAAGACTGGCTTGAAGAACCAGAGCAGAAATGTCCTGAGACCTATTGTTTCTTCTTTTCTCACTCTAGTAAATTAAGGATGTTTGGAGTTAACCCTGTAAATTCTCCCCCCTACACACGCCTCCCCATAGTGCTTGCAGGTCCATCCCTTCTGTCTCATGTTTGCAGGGATCCTGAATTAAAGTGGGGACAGGGAGCTCAGACCTTAGCTCTGCTGGAGCTAATTGCAATACTTCAGGCTGCAATAGGTTTCCCAGAAAGGACCCTGTTCCTGTGCGCCTGCCAACCGTGCCTCTCCAGAGACACTATCTAGAGGCACCAGCAGCAGACAGAGCCTCTGATGCAATAAATCTTGGGAGCACTCCTGAGGCGTAGGGAGAGCACTTGATGTTGCTGCTATCCTGATTGTTTTGGATAGCTCATTGTCACCTAATTGTACTGTAGGAAGGTCTGTCCATTCCCTTCTGTCTGCTTATTTATGCCCTCAGGCTATGTAAAGACTGCATGTGCCTGAAACAACAGCCAACGACACAGTCTCCAGTGCCACTCTTTTGGTATGCACTAGCTCAGATTCCTTGCTACAAGAAAAACCTCTGTCTGTTGATAAATGGCAGCATATTTTACAAAAAGAGAGAGAGAGAGAGACTGCTCCGCTCCTTTCGCAGGG
>NW_009260407.1:404560-411083 GCF_000687185.1 Egretta garzetta | reverse complement strand
CAGGACTCCGTCTATCTCCTTGGCTGACTTGAAACTGCTTGATGTAGATGGGAGGCCTTTGCAAAATGAAAAGGAAAAAAAAGGAAGACATATGCTTCAGGAGCTGGAGTAAGAAAAGGAAAGACCAAAAAACCTTTAAAGCAGAATTATTAATCTTAAAATTATTCGCTAGGAAATAGTAAAATACAGTAAATGTCTCATTATAAATGGCCTGGTCAAGCTATTAAAATACTTTCAAGAAGAAGTTAAGAAGAATTTTCCTGAGAACCCTTTTACTTGGTTTATGCTTTAATAGATCAGCTATTAATTAATACAATTGTAAACTTTCAGTGCCAGGAGCTTGTCTGCACACGCAGTGGCATAGTGGCGACTGTGCAAAATACGGGTAACAACCGCTTCCATGGAGAGAAGAAACCATAAGTTCCTGTAGGTTTCTGTAAGATGAAAATCTGTGTTTGAGCCTTCAGTCGCTCCCGGGAAGGGTGCACTTCTTGTGGAAGTGCGGCTGCCAGCCTGCCAACCTGGCTGGGTCTGAGCTGGGTGTTTAACCCTGGCCTTGCAGGAAACACAGTACTCCTTCACCTCCTAGCCTAGATTAAAAGTTCCTGTCTTAGCCCAAAATGACAGTCTCTTGGTCAGCCTTCACTGTCACCCTTACTGACTGCATTATGATGGTGGCCATAGGCTGCTCTGAAGAGCTGAGGTATTTGGGACAGAAAACCATGGGGCAAGAAACAGTGGGGCACTGAAGACCAAAAAACTGAAGAAAAACTGAGGCATGAGGGAATGCACTCACCTGCTTGTGGTCTGAGGATAGGTCAGCTGGGATGTGATAAGGTCAGTCCTATGACTGGAGGTCCACCATGGACAGATACAGGCTCTTCAGGAAAGACAGGCAGGGAAGAAAAGCAGGGGGTGTACCTTTTATATGAAGGAGCAACACAAATGTATGGGAACAGAAGGCAGATTGGTTGGGAGCTTGTGGATCAAGATCAGACGACAAGCCAGGAAGGGTAACCCTGTGATGGGTTTGTTACAGATCACCCGATTAGGGTGACAAAGTCAATCAAGTCTTTAAACAATTTGGAGTCTCCAGATCACAGTCCATGGTACTGTTGGGAGAATTTAACCTTCCTGACTTAGCTGGAAGAACAAGGCAGTGGGATGCAACAAGTTCAGAAGGTCTCCAGAGTGTGTTGACGAAAACTTCTTAACACAGATGGTGTATGGCCAAAGGGTGGGTGACAGTCTCCTGGACCTGCTACTCACAAACAAGAAGTGGACAGGGATGTGATAACCAACCGCAGCCTTGGCTGTAGTGACTACAAGGAGCTCACAATACTGACAACAAGCAGTGGAGCACAAACCTGAGGCTTCAAGAGAACAGATTTTATCATCCAAGTTAGGACATTACAGTCTGAATGGGTAGACAGCTAGACGTGTAAAAGACTCTTTGGATGACCAAGCTCAATGGATACTGGTTAATGGGTTGAACCCGTGGCTGTCCGTGGCAGGTGGAGTACTAAAGGGGCCTATCTGAGGACCTGTCCTCTTTGACATTTGCATCAATGACCTGGAGGAGGTCTCATCACATTTGCAGATGACACTAAATTGGAAAGACCAGCTGACATGCTCAGGGGCAGGGCTGCCATCCAGAGGGACCTAGAGAGGCTGGAGGAATGGGCCAACAGGAACATTATGAAATTCAGCAAGAACAAATGTAAAGTCCTAACTTCTAGTCATCTCATCTCTGTCCTTGGAGGTTTTTGAAACCCGACTGGACAAAACTCTAAGCAAAGGGGTCTGAATTCAGAGCTAAACCTGCTTTGAGCAGGAGACTGGACCAAAGATGTCTTCACGTCCCCTCCAATGGGAATGGTTCTCTGATTATATGGTATGATCAGATAATCCTATGTTGTTAAACTTGATTGTTTTAAGAAGTTACTACCCCTGTGCTGACTCTTGCCATCCATCAGCCAGAACCCCTACAGCTGGAATGCAGCTGGCGCATGTTCATGTTCCTAGACCATTGCAAAACTAATCCCTTTTACCTCATATTGCAACAGACTACAAATGCATACACAGCTAATTACTGCGTGTCAGTTGAAAGGGCAGTCACTTCTGGCTGAGGGCATGCTCGTGGCTTAAAGCTTGCTAGGTTCGTTGCTTACCCCCATCTGCTCTCAGCCACAGCTCACCTACAAGACCACCCTCACTGACGCTGCGTTAGTGCAAGCCAAATCATTCTCATTTTATTATCTGCATCGCCACACCATCCACAAGCTCTGCTTACGGGCCAGTATCCCAGCAAAACCACCCAGCAAAAAGAGGGCCCTTGCTCCAAAGCACTGACTGCCCAAGTAGGCGCCAAAGGCAACAGGTAGAAGAGCAGAGGGAACCAGCCAGGCAGTGGTCTGCAATCTCAGCCGTGCGACCTCTGTGCTCCAGCTCCTTAAATGCCATCTTGTATTTCTTAGATAGTAGAAGCGTACTGCACCTGGCTGGCGTTTGATGTTTGCCTGGGAGCATATACGGATAGACACCTACACTCCAGCCCTTTCCTGTGAAATGAGAGTATTTTGTAAATGTAATGGACTACTGTTTTGGATGGTTTAGAAAACAGAGACACATAAATACAAATCTAAGCGTGATTAGTTTAAGAGTGTCTATTTATAACTAAACATGGCTAAACTTCTTGGGTTTATTTATTTGTTTCTGTTTGGAATATTAGATCTAGTCTGAGGCGATGGCCAGCTATACAGGTGCACATGTATCTCTGTTGCACAAATAAATCAAACTAAAGCAGCCCAGTTCTTGTAGACTGGCATTAGGATAAGTATATCTTAAGAAAGTTCTTATTCAGACTTGGCTTCAGGCAATAAAACGTCATAGATGTATAACTCTAGTGAGTGAAATTTCTAGGGAGCAAATTAGGCTAAAAACATCTTCTAGAGACAGCTAGAAAGAAATCAGACACCACCCAAAAATAAGGCAAGTTATGCAGTAAATGTTTCATTTATTGGATTTCTTCCATTACTATTAGGGTTAAAAGACATGTTGTCAATAAAAATGGTATATTTTATGGAGTGCTCTGTGTTTCAGAAGCCTATTTCTTGTCATTCACTCCTATAGTGCTTGATATCACCTCATGATAAAGTGTGAATAATCCCTGCATGAATGCATATTTCTACCCATTAACCATTTTATTATTAGATAGAACTATTCTGTACAAAAGCAAGAGGTACAGCTGTGGTTTAGGCGCTACAAGGGAAGTATGTTCCTCCTGAGCCATAGCCATGACTTGGGAAGCAGAGTGTAGATTGAAAGACATCAGGCCGTGTTACAGGGCTGAAAGCAAACGATGCACAAGGTTTTTTGGTACCTGATTTTCCAATGTTTCTCCATCAAGGGCAGATAGGAAGCCCACACCTATCGCTCAAACAACACCCCGTGACCTGATCAGTACATGCAACATCTAAAGCCACACAGAAACCCTGCAGTTGCACCACAATCTGGTTGTTTGCCGACATTTTCCCGTTTGATAGCTTCCTTGAGTTTTGACATGTGCTTGTTTTGGTCAATGCAAATGACTGCAGAAAGGAGCCATGGTTTCTGTGTTTTCATGCTGTCATCTTGCCTGCCCTAGAAAAAATTCCCCTCTTTGCTAACTTGGGAAGAGCCAGTACTGGTAAGGCGCTGGACAGATGTGTTTGCTTCGTGCTATTGGAACCTTTTCAATATCGAAATCTTTTTTGACATTCAGAGCAGATTTAATGATCCAAGATTATTTGTAAACATACGGACTCCTTTGAGCTGTAGACTCAAATCCCAGCCTGGTCAACCAGAGTCCTTTTATCTTTCCAAAGTAAATAACTTGAATTTTACACATTGCAACCTACATTGGGACCTTTTGGAGAAGACCATGAAAATGGATGACTCACCCCAGATATGCAAACATTAGCCAGGAGATCCTGCTGGCAGTTAGCAGACCATATTTCTCCAATATAGACTTGGGCCTCTGGTGAGATGTTAAAGATTCCAAAGCATTTTTCATAAAACAATAAATTTCCTTGGCTGCCCCTGGTCAACCCCTTCCTTCTCCAGTTCACCTCAATGTGAACTGGCAGGCGAACCTCACGTGCTTTTTCACCGTTGCTGTTCATGAGACTCTGCAGGATTCTTGGGACCAGAATGTTGTGCCGAAGTGTAAAATGGTGACACCACTGTTGGTAACCAAACCCCATTGCTCAGCATTAGGTATATTGTATCAAGTTGTGAGAGTTACAAAAGCTTGGAAAGAGGCGATTCCACCTCTTCGCCTTTGCTAGAGGTCAGCTTTGGCAAGAAAGCCAACATCACTTGAAGACTGAACTTGAAGCATCTGGCTTTGTCTCGCCAGCTGTTACTTAAAATTGGGTATTCAAACAATAAATCATGTTTCATGCAGTGGATTAGCTTGACTCTTTTTTTTTTTTTTTCTAATATTGTGTTTCTTTCATTGTTAAACACTATACTTTTTTTTAATCTTAAGGTACCACCTGAGAATCCACTACTCATCCGGTGCTATTGACCCCTGGAGAGCTCTCGCTTCCCAGAACATGAAACAGGAACTGTTACATAAAGGAAAAATGATACAAATAAGATACATAAGCTATCCTAAGTGACTTGTACTGCCTTAATTAAACTATGTCAGTTTAGTAATCGTCAGCAATAGCTGGACTTCAAAACCAAGCTGGCTATAAGCTGCAGTTTGAAAATAAAAGCCTAGAAGTTTGCAATAGGAAGAACTTGTTGCCATGAAAGCTAGAAAGCTAAAAGCCTAGAAGTTTGCAATAGGAAGAACTTGATGTTGCCATGAAAGCTAGAAAGTAGTTTCCTCAGCCCTTCGTGGAGCTCCTCCGAGTCCACTGTGGTGGCAAAATTCCAGCTGCGCAAACATGCACAGGCAACGCCTTCCACAGCTGGGGCACAGCCCCTCGGCCTTCCAGCCAGAAGCCACCAGAGCCAACCTAGGACCACCACGTGGCATTGGGGCAAACAACGCCGCGCTCCCTTCTCTCGGTATTTACTGACGTGAGTAACATTGCTTGCATGAGTAGCCCACGTGTATCATCATCCTCCTCACGAAGAGTCTCAGAAATGTTGCTCACACGTGTGAGGCTCAGCAGAATCAGGCCCTTCTTCTGCAACCAGTGTTGGGCAAGGGCTGGGCCTGTCCTGAACACCAACTTTTGATGATGCTTAATAAGGAGTTAGGAACTACACTGGGACTGAAGCAAAAGTATACTTGTTTTTAAAAAAAAAAAAAAAAAACACAAACCAAACCAAACAAACCCACAGCAGATTGTAAAAAGATCTTTGAAAAACAAAACGAAACCGTGCAACTGTTTTTGTTCATTTGGATCAAATTATAACACATGGCCCTGCAAAGTAAATAGGAGTCTGTCACATTTGTATTTCTAATCTCATATTGTTCTGGGATATAAAGGCATTTTTAAAATCAAAAGACAAACAAAAATGGAGAATATTTGTTAAGGTGTCACTCTGCAAGGCACTAGTTAGCAAAGCCAGTAAGTACATAAAATCAGGGGCAAATGGGGAGCGTGCATGCCCACAGACAGCTATTTAGTAAAATCTCTGAAAGTAAAAAGCAAGTTAGTCAAAAGACCAGTGGCAAAAGAAACTGTTCAATGCATTTGTACATTGAGTTAACAGTGAAGTATTTCATTCTTCATGTTTTTACTTGGTGTCTTGAAATAATCCCTTTTCTGTCTCCATATTCCCACTTAGACATTGTTCACAGACTTATTTATTTATGAAGTCTGAAGGTTAGTCCCTACCTGCTGAGACTAATTAGCCCTGTTCTTTGTGTCCTATGCAATCCTGTCTGATTAAATGTACACATTTGTTTTACTTCTTTTCATGCTTCCTTTCACTCTACTTCTGCTTTACTGATTAATATTAAAGTTGTAAGTTGCAGTGATTTTTTTATTTCTATTTTGTCTGTATCTTTCCCTTTAGTATGCAAATTTCTATGTGAACTTTTTAATGCCTGAGAATTCGTGTTAGCCTTGTCGATCTCTGTATTATTATTTTTATTATTCTTTTTATAGAAGACAGTTTAGCTGAAACCCCCAAACTCTCTAAATATTGCATGACAAATTGGCTTTGTTTTGGAAACCCTATGTGCTGAACGGCCCTTGGTATGAGCAGCAGGTTAGATTTCTGGAGGAATGTTTGGATTATTTAGTACAGCCTGTCCCTTGCTTTCTAACACCATTTCCATTAGGCAATTTACTAATTCCCATTGAAATTACTGTCCTTCGCCCCCCTCCCCCCCGCTCCCCTCCTTTTGTTCCTTGCCCATGTTAAAGTTTCCAATTGACTCGTCCATTGTTACAATTTGTCACCGCTGGAAGATCAATTTGTTTTCCCCTTCCCCTCGCCACATTATATTCGGGTAACAGATGCCATTTCTTGCATCCGCATTATTCCGCTCCCCATTTTGTCGCCGGGCAGGCAG
>NW_009260407.1:403377-403711 GCF_000687185.1 Egretta garzetta | reverse complement strand
CACCCTCCTCCTCCTCCTCCTCCTCCTCCCCCTCCCGCGCCCCAGACCTGTTTATTTATGCAGACGTCACCGGGGAGCCCCCGCCCCCTCCTGCATCTCATTAAGTGCCTGGTGTGTTTCTCGCTCCCTGTCAATAATCCCGGATCCCAGACTTCTCCGTTCCTCCGGATTTCGATCCCCCTTTTTCTATCTGTCAATCAGCGCCGCCTTTGAACTGAAAAGCTCTCAGTCCAACTTCAACTCACTCAAACCCGAGCGGCACAGGCTCCCAATATCCGCGGCGGCCGCCCCCCCGTTACAGCTGACTTCTTGGGTTTGTTTGTTGCAATTCCCC
>NW_009260407.1:402973-403262 GCF_000687185.1 Egretta garzetta | reverse complement strand
CCCCCCGTCTATATATTTTTTATTATTATTAATTTTTTCGTGAGTGCGTGCGCGGGTGCGAGTGCGTGGGCGCGCAGTGCACGCCGACCAGCTCCCTGGAAGAAAGAAAGAGAAAATCCCGAAGAAGGAAAGGAAGAAGCCTAAAGTCACTGGTGCAAAGGAGCAAAGAAGAGACATCTCCCTCCCCTCCTCCTCCCTCTTTTCCCCTCCCCAGGAGGAAAGAGAAGGGGAAAAAAAAGAAACTTTCACCTTGGACTCTTCTTTTTTTGGGGCAAACTTTCCCCCCCCT
>NW_009260407.1:397489-401273 GCF_000687185.1 Egretta garzetta | reverse complement strand
TCTCTGCCTCCCTCACCTCCCCCCCGCCCCCTCCCCGGCGCTTCACCAGCCAGGCAGCCGCCTCCTCACCTGGGGCTGGGCCTGGGCCTGGGCCTGGGCCGCGCCGCGGGAAGCGGCCCCGGAGCGGCTCTGCCTCTGTGTGTGTGTGCCCTGCGGTGCTGGGGGGGAGGAAAAACCCGCGGCTCGGAGCCAAGCAGAGGGCCGAGCGCGGAAGCAGAAATCGCCTCGCTTAGCTCTGCTAACAGCAGCAACAACAGCAACAAATAATCAAACAAGTCGTGCAAAATTCCTCCTGGAAGCGTGCTGGCAGAAAAACAATTTGCTGAAAGCGTCCGGTTTTTTCTTGTTGATTTTTTGCTGCTGTTTTGTTTTTTGGTTTTGGTTTGGTTGGTTGTTTTTTGGGGTTTTTTTTTGGTTTTTTTTTTTTTCCCCCCCCCGGGTTCAGTGGCAGGGGTGTGCTTGTCCGAACGCCCGTGCCTGGAGGTCGAGCAAGTTTTAGCCCAGATGCCAGGATCCCAGGAAACTTTGGGGTCTGCTGGTGGCTTTGTAGTCCCAGCTATTTTTCCACTGGTAGCGTCGCCCGCGGTGTGCTCTGCTCTGCCATCAGATTTCTCAAGTGTCACCTTTGCTTTTAAAGAGTTTTTAAAATTTTTGAGCTCAAACGGCTAAATCCACCGGGACTACAAAATACTGCGTGTTCCTACCGATCTGTTTTGCTGCTTCTGGGTGTTTCTAAATCTGAAGCGTCCCCACCACCACCATGTGTGTTTATACACTTTTTTTTTTTTTTTTTTTTTTCTTCTCCTTGTGGTAACACGAGATAGCGAGTTGCAATAATAGCTCTCCTGTTTGGGAGATGTTGAAGCCGTACTAATGACTGAGGGCTCGGACAACTCCGGTGTATCGGATCTACAAGTGGTGTAAAGCATTAAAATATTAAACATCGGGTCAGCCTTGTTTGCGCTTCGGGAGACGTCAGCAGGCGCGGGTGGGTGCCCGCGCAGTTGACAGGCAGGCGGTAGGGAAGGTTCTTCGGACTTCCGCGCGTGGTTAGGGCCGTGGCAGGGGTTTCTTTTGGTAGCTTGTAAGGCTCTTCTTGCGAGGAGGCGATTTCTGGGACAGTAGCAAGGGGTGACTGCAGTTGGCAATTGTAATGACTGGGGGGGGGAGTTCAGGGGCTGAATGCGTTAGATTTTTCCTTTTGAATACGGTCACCCGCATGTATATGGATGATGGTGATAAATTCCAAGTTCTACAAGCACCAGGATCCAGATGGCAAAACAATCTTTGTTACAAATCACTTTGTTACAAATTGTGAAGCTTTGTATTCCTTTTTTTTTTTTTTCGCCCCCTTCCTTTTTACCTTCCGTGCGTCCCACTGTTCCAAGTGCAGGCTAATAGGCAGCACACCTCCGCCGCTCGCTTCTTTAAGCATTTTTTCTTCCTACAGTTCTTTATTTTTTCCTCATTGCTTTTATTACAGATCCCTTTCCCCTTAGCACGTAGAGCTAGGATCCTTCAGCAGTTTGCTTTCCTGGAAGTGTCCTTCCTCCCTTTGCTCCCCCCCCCCAGTCAGAAAAGGCCTCCATAGGAATGTGGGGTTTGTGGGAATTCGAGGTGCGGTGCAAGGGAGCCCAGGTTGGTTTATTGTTGGTGTGGCAGGTGGCCTGCGCCTGGACCAGATGCCTTTGGAAAGGAGAGTTCCACACTCAATAGGCAATTTTCTTATTTCCACAGCCAGGCTCCAGCATCCTTCTCCTATCTCCTTAACCTTATTCTTTCGCGTTCCGTATGCTTGTTTGTTTGCCTGCCACTTAATGATAGCCAGGAAAAATTAAAGTTGTTTATTTAGGCCTGAGAGCAGAATATTACGCAGATTCAGCGGGGGAGCTGCTGTCTGTCACACACTGGGTTTAGGGGGATTCTAGTTCTCTGCTGTACCAGCTTTCAGCTCCAGACGAACTAGAGCTTTCTCTCTCCTGCCTGTTTTTTTTTTTTTTTTTTTTTTTTTAAATACAGGTTGAAAAGGTATAGATGATTCTGCATAATCGCGAGTTTTATTTTAATTTGTGTAGTGTTTCCTGAAGCCATATTTGTTGAGTTGCAGAGCATGCAAGGTAAAGAGGTGATGCAGAGACACAGCAAAATTGCTTTTCCTTTCTTTTTGCTGTTGCAGAATCTTAAAGGTCTGTGGGTGTGGTTTGGGCTTTTTTTTTGTTGGATTTTTTCCCTGTTTTTTTTTTTTCCTTTTTGTTTTATTTGGGGATGTAGCAGGATTATTGTGTTTTGTAAATGTACCTGCAATTGTCTGTTCAAGAGCAAACTCGTGGGCAGCAATTTCTGCTTTCCTGCTTCAGGAATGTGAAGAATTATCAAGTATCATAAAAATCTGCTTATGATGAATAATATATTATCTCCCGAATAATGCTTTAAACACTGCAACCTCTTTGCAAAGCTTGATAGGAATAATTTCATTTTTAAAAGTCAAAGATTTTTTTTTTTTTTTTGCCTGTTAATCTTGCTTTTGATAGAATACTGTGGCTGGCTTTTAGGAATGGACGTGTGCTAAGTAGAGGTCGAGTCAAATAGTGATGCAGTGGTGCCTGTGCAAGGGCCAGTTCCATCCCTGGGCGTGCGGAGGGACCGGGGTAGCTGCCTGCTGGGGGTAGCTAAGGAGAATGTTTTCCTTTCCCAGTTGGAAAAGGACGAAGCAGTGTATTGAATTTTTACCCTAAATTTAGACCTTGGTTCGTGCTTTTGGTGAGCAAAGAGATGCGTTGTGATTTGAGAGAACTCTGCTGGCAGATATTCTGCTTTTTCCTCGTGCTGTTCCATCCTCCTTTCCCCTAAATTGTTGCTTGCTGAGTGCGGCTGTAGGAGTATGCTTGCGTTTGGCCCTGAAGTTTGGGAGTTGGGAATAGTTGTGGTGGAGGAGCAGCCTAGATTTTACGTTCAGGAAGAAACTTTTTTTCTTTAATTGACTCGAAAAATGGATGTTTTCCTTTATCTACTGAGTCAAACAGCGTAATCCTTCCTGATCCAAAAGCTGCAGACCCTGGGCTGGGAAGGGTTAATGGTGGTCCCTTTTTTTTTTTTCCCCCTCCCTCCAATTGTTTTGACAACACTTTTCAAAGTGTGACATTCCAAGCCCTTGCAATACAATGTAATATTACTGTAATTACACAGGTCATTACATTTTAAATAGAGAACAATAAAATGCTTATCGCCCTGCAAAAGAACAGGTGTTCGTGCCCTTCTTTGGTATTTATGCTAATTGTTTTGCATCTCCTTCAGAAATATTTATGGCTGGCGCGTTAAGGTTTCAGTCTTGATGTGACAATATTAATTCTTTACTAATCTTTATGGTTGAGGTTTAATGTCTGCAGTATGGATTATAGTATTAACGTCCACGAACTAGTTTAATAATGTAGATACAACTTAATATGTCAGCACTCTGGTACTTTATGATACATAGCTGTTCAATGGCGAGTAAATTATTCGTTTTCTTCTTTTTTTTTTTTTTTTTTTTTTTAAAAAAAAAAATTGGAACGGACGTGCTTTTAATAAAGTTTCTGGACTTGTGTAAAAACAAGCTGTTAAATAAGAACTGATGATCCGGTGGCGTAAATCAAATGGAACCTCCATAAAGAAACTTTCCTCATGCTTAATTAGGTAGATTGCTGAATCACTCTGCTATAGCATTAGCATAGCTGCTATACAATGGCAAACAGGCCCTGTTTGTTAACTTATTTTCAGGAAAGAAGCCGATTTATTTTTAATTCTC
>NW_009260407.1:397086-397448 GCF_000687185.1 Egretta garzetta | reverse complement strand
CTGGAGCGAATGCCGCATTGCTTAGTCAATCAGCTTCTCTTTAGGGGGCTATGAAAATTAGTTAGAGAAAAGTTTCATGTTTCTGGGACCTTGCAAAACAATATAATGCAGCACTGTTACTGGAGTGTACAGGATAATTGCAGGACTGCACTTCATTAAAAATAATATTTGCTTTGGAAATCGAACAATTTTAATAGGTGCACCAGTGGCTGATCTGTACTGAAAAAAAAAAAATACAGTAGATGCCTTTCCAGGTTTTTTGAATGCATGCATACATGGACTGAGGATGTTGAGAGGGGTGGGTTTTTTTCCCCTCCTTCCTCTTCGTTTTTTGTTTGAGCAAATATGTGCTGATTTGTCAG
>NW_009260407.1:389875-397061 GCF_000687185.1 Egretta garzetta | reverse complement strand
GAAGGAGAAGGAGTATGTTGCAGCTTTCATTGGAGCCTGTAAACCAGACTGTAGGTAAAAATGTTTTAAATTTGTCAGACTTTCACGACTGGGCCCCAAAATCAGATAAAAAATGTGGTGTAGAGAAAAAGGACAGCTGCAGATTTTTTGTGTGGACGTGTGTTTCTGTACCATGACTAAAAACTCTGAGGACCTTTTCCCAGCTGTCTGGGAGTTATGTGGAAGTTGGATTATTGGCAGTTAAGCATGAGACAACCTGGATTTAGCAAATGCTCTCCTACACAGGAAGCAGATGACATTATCCTGGGGGAAGGGAGGAGATCCTTCTCCAGGCAGAGCCTGGGGGGAGACGCCTGCTCCCCCCAGCCTCCCAGCAGCCAAAAATGAGGGCTGGCAATAGGCACATATAAATATAAAAGCGGTGGGGTTGTTGGGCTAGGGTTTTTTGTTTGTTTGTTTTTTAATGGTTTTTTTAAGTAAGTTTTAAAACTTTGACTTCTAATTGGGCACATTTGTGAAGGAAATGGTTAATTTTACAACCAAAGGCAAACTTGCACCTCGACAGGTCTGCTGAAAGAAATGTGCCACAGTCGTTTGCTGGCAAGCACCGCAGGGTCATAAATCCATGGGGTTTATTTACAGCCTATAACACTTATGAATGTTAAGATATTTGACGCCACGCTGGCCTTATAATATCCAAGGTCCACAGACACTGGCAGTGGGTCAAATTTCTTTCACTAATTATAAGCAATGAGAGATGGAGTGTGGTGCTAGGGGGGGAGATATGGAAATCCTCTCTCTCCCCACCCAAAAGCGAAGAATATTTCTGCTGCTCCTCCTCCTCCTTCCAACTGCTGGTTTATGTTTGTGCCTTTTTTTTTTTTTTTTTTTTTACGTAGGCTCTGAAGTTTATAATTAACACTTGCAGTGCTGTAAAGGCTGGGCTGTGGGTGATGGAGCCAGGGACGGAGTTTAGCAGAGCTCGTGCCCTTTGCGGAGGTCTCGGCAGGGCTGTGCGGTATTTCCTAGACACTGGCACAAGCCAGCGTTTGAAGGCAGATGACACCTGGAAACGTCCTTTAATTTTCTCACGTGCCACTGAGCTGGGGGGGGGGGTGGGGAAATTGCATCAGGTTTTATGCAAAAGGTGGGTGATTAGAAATACATATATTAAGACTGTTTGGTGCGTATAAAACAGGGCCTCTTAAAAAGCAGCAAAAGCCCACGTTAAGGGAAAACATGCGCCGAATGAATTAAGGTGTTGAGGTTAGGGGTGGTTTTTAGGGGAGAAGCCCCCTGCCCTGCTGGAAGGGACAGTCTGACGTGGGCGCACAGGTCGGCATGGAGGGGCAAGGGAGCAGGGGGCTGTGCTGGGGGTGGTGTTTTGGGAGGGAGCACCTGGGGGGGAGGCAGGGGGAGAGCGGAGGCGGCTGGGGAGTAATTGGAGGACAAAGGAGGGATGATGGAGCCAGAGGAGAAATCATAGAAACTTGGAGGGGGGGGAAACGCCAGTATTCGAATGGATGTTTGGAGGGGAAGCTTGGGATCTGGGGATTGACTCTTAAGTGTCAGGAAAGTCTGGGGCCGGAGGAGAAACGCTGCTTCACTCAGCAAAGCTCGTTATGCTCAGCTCGCTCCCCATCAAACACGCTCTCCTAGAGCGGACGGTCAGGTTCGAGGTGCTGCTGTCTTGTCTACGCTGGGGTTGTGTGTGTGTTTTACCAAGATAATGCGATTACTCAAATATGCCTAGGTATTACTTTTAGCTTTAATTTCTCCAGCAGTTGATTGCGGGTTCCCCGTAGGTTACTGTTATGCTTGGAGCCTAATTTAAGAAAAAGGCAGGGTTATGTGTGTGGTGGAAAGCTGCTCTCCTTCGCCCATATGTTTTTCTTCTACGAGCCGTGTAAAACCTGACTTAAAAAAAATGAGGGGGCTGTCAAATTGGCCCTTCCACAAATAGCTGTACAGTTTTGTTGAAGGTTTTATGCATTTCCCTAATCAATGGAGCGCTGTGACTTATTAGCCCCCGGGGACAGATCCAAATCCCCCAGCACCGCGCTGCAAAGCTGGTGTGGTATTGTACCTTTTTAACAGGTTATCAACAAGGATGTTCCTCCGGTTCCCAGGACGCTTCCCACCCCCTCCCTCCGGCATCTCCCCCCTCCGATTCTTTCCGGCAAAATCTGTTCAGTCTCGCGCCTTTGTTTTAGGTTGGCTAAACCCTCGACCCTTATTCTTCGTGGGGTCACGCTCAGGCAACCGGGCAGTGCTGAATGAGTTAAGTCGCTGGCTGAAGTTTGGCTTCATGCAACTAAATTTGAGGCCTGGTAGGCATTAGCAGGGCACAGCACATTTACAGAGCTTAATTAGTACGCGCTGTAATTGTTCATGGTCTGCCAGAAGGAGTAATGTTCAGGAAAAGTGGAGTCGTTCTTCTGCAGTCTTCAGTTTTAAAACGATAAATCACTTGCATATTTGTGCAGTGATTCAAATGGAGCTGAGACCTCTCCATCTCAACATGTGGTAAATTGTAAAGTCAATGAATTGCAGATGTAGGGTACAGCAGATTCTCTAAGAAAATGTGGAATGAATGGGGAAGGGTGATGCTATAAATACGTACTGAGAAGATAACTGGGTTTCTGCTTGCTGTGCCAATTATGATGTACTAAAGATATTAGCAATTTTGTTTTAATGTATTTATTCTAAATTTCTTTAAGCTAAATATAGGGGTACCATGTTACTTCACTTGGTGAGGTTTTTGTTAATGCTCCAGAACAATGGGTTTCATATGGAAATGCGCATGATAGCCATATTAATACAAATTAATTCATCATGGGTAATGTTGTAGCTGTTACTAGAAGAGTTTATAATGATGGGACACTTTAAAGTGTGGCTGCAGCAACTTATAAGAAATGTTGAGGTAGAGGATGCCTTTATATTCTAGTTGGGGGAAATACTGGGAATATTATATAGCTTGCCATGGCATTTGGTATCTGCCCGTAATTCCTTCCAACATCGGAGAGACTTTTTGGGTGCATTAATCTGACAGCCTAGGGCCTATTTTTAAAAAGCAAAACACAAACAAAACTACGCTGTACAGATTGACATCGTAAATGCCGTGTATTGTTTTTTTTTTTTTGAATGCGGAGAATGTGTGTCACTCTTACTGCTGTGAAATCTTGTCTTCCTTGGGCTTGGTCCAAGATCCATTGAAGTCAGTGGAAAAAAAGGCTTCTATTAATAACGAAGGGCTTTGGATCAGGCCCCGTGTGTCTTGAACCAATGGCCAACTTCTTCAAAAGTGGGTAAAGGTATTGAAAAAGCCAAACCCAACTAAATGTCATATTGATATATTGCTGCCTCTGTGGCACCCTTCGCTCTTGGAAAAGAAAACCGGTTACGTTTCCAATGGTACTTTCTTAAATGAGCTCCTGCTTCTGCAGTATCTTGACTTTCCCACAGAAGCATGGGGCAACCTGGTAGGATCAGGATTTGGTCTGAGGCTGTGTTGCATGTCAATACTGCTTTTCTAATGTGAGTAGGTGGATTTGTATGGAAGTTGTAAAAGTTAATGATTGTTCTCTGACTCATATGCTGCTGGTTTCAGCAAAGAAGAAATGATGACAGGAAAATGATAGACATTATAGGAGACAAGTAGGCTTTGGTGAGCGGAGAATGGATTTGCGTTGTTTGAAAAGCTTTTGCTGATTGCTGAAGGAAGTGCGAGGAGGGAGAAGATGGGAGGGCAGCTTCTTTTGGGGGTGTCAGATGTTCTGGGTACCAAACTCCTGCAGGTATTTGGCCAGGAAGTGAGGCTGAATTCAGGAGGTGTTAAAGGTCCCATAACCATTGTGTCAGTCCTACTGATACAGTTAGTCCTGCCTAACTGTTTTCCCCTCTTGGCAGAACAGGTTTTAATGCCCTAGGCTCCCCAGGAAGTACGATTGCATGCCTAATGGCTACCAAGTATGAATATATAATTGTGCTCGACCAGTGTCTACCTCACGGCTTTGTAGGGCTCTCCAGAGTATCAGTGGTGTGAAAGATGCTGTATACAACAAAATCAGTCTCTTTTTGATTCACTGGTGATGGTGATGCAGCTGAGACACCAAAAAAAATCCAGGAGGAGGATGTGGGAAGTAGTAGTTAGAAAATGCCAAACTGAAAATACTGCGAAGGGACTTTCTGGGGAATATGAGAGATTCTTGGCTGTTGATACAATAGAAACAAATCGTCCTATTTTAAGAAAGGGAAAAATAGAACAAGAAAAGGTGGGGGTGTACCTCTCTGAGCACATCCAAACTCCCACTGGAGTCAGTGACTCCTTAAATAATGATCTGGAAAAGTCTGAGGCTATAGGCTTTTCTATTCTAGAGACAAGCAACTACATTGATTTCTGTTTTTAACTGATGCAAATATTTAATAAAGGTTGTTTTGGAACTGCTTTAAACCCTAGCCTGAATAATTTTAACTCTGTTAAACCAGTGAACTGGTTTGGGAGCATACACAGTAAGAGGTTTGCATTGGTTTAATTAGATTTAAGAGATTTATAAAACCAGGGCCACTACTCTGACATAGGCAAGGTCTGGAAGTCGGCATATAGATGCTGCATTGATCTACACCCAGGCTGAGCAGACTGCTGTTGAAATTACGCTATTATAAATGTTTGCCAATATTAAAGAATCCAGGGGAGGGTATGACCTTGAATGAACACATCAGAAGAATAAGATGGCAATCAGTGTTTCTACCTTTGTTTTCTCTGGGACATTGGCAAGAAGGTTTTTCTCCCTTTGAAAGGAGTTACAGATTACAGTTGTCTGTCTGGAAGTCAAGTTTTTGAGGTTTTTATTGTTATTAACTAAATGTCTTGGTTTACTTCGATCCCTGTTACGTTCCCCTATGGGCTTTTTTTTTTTAATTCTTAAACTACACCATAAAATGTAGCTTAAAACATGTCTCTGTCAATTTAAAAAGGGAAAAAAAAAAAGGTATTTTACAGGAGCTAGTCACAAACATAACTACTGTACCGGTCACAAAACCGCTGTGTAAAGAATATCCACGGAGCTTATTTTATCTGGATAGCAGCTAAATAACTTTACAATCCCCAGGGTTATTAAAGGCCAAATGCCTGGTATACGTAGTTAGTTTATTTTCCATTGAAATCTGTTGCTCAACCACAGTACTTGAAAGTACTTTGGTTTTAATTTCATAAATATGAAATTAAATTTCATAAATATGAAATTGAAAAGTGAAAACTAAATCCTGGGTGTGGCTGGGTGGTTGTAAATGGGAACTGGCGGTCGCTGCACTGCTGGTGTGCCCGAACGTGGGTATCAGACTGGTTACATGGACACATCGGTGTATATGCATGCGATGTATATTTGTGAACGTATACTGGGTTATCAGGTGTCTATTCAATTTTAATTGACAATATGAGATTCCTGTGGTTACTCTGTGCATAGATTGCCTTGGGGCTCTACAGGGTTTGTGGGAAGAAAAGCCTTGACAAGTTTCCATTAAGCCCTGAATCAGGCAATTGGAAAAGAGGAGAATGAAAGGAGTTGAAAAGAGGGACAAGTTGTTAGTGTTGCATTCTGCGCTTGCAACGAGAAACCTCTTTTAGACAAGAGTGGTTCTCAGGCCAAGAATTTCAAACTCGCGGAGAAACCTGTCCAGAACACAAAAGTTGTTTGAACGGGGTGCAGAATTGTCACAGTAATTAGAGCAATCTCCGTTTACTGAGTGGCAGCCTTTATAAAGGACAGGGGATAAAGGGTTCAAATTCATCTTTCTCTCTCCGATTCACTTCTGATGAACTGCTTCTGTGTGTGTATGTGTATATGGAGGAGTGTGTGTGTGTGGCCACATTTTCAGCTACTCATCATTCGATTGCCCTTGTTTTAAAAGAAGAAGGACTTGGGTTTCTTCTTCCTGCCTCGAATGAGATTTTCAGGCAGTTGGCTTTTATTTATTTGTTTTTTATCACTGCTCTAATTTGATATACAGAAATAAGAGGATGCTTTGGGGAATGCACTTGTGCTGTGCTGGAGGGGGAACCCCAAATATTTCTCAGTCAGTTTTTCTCCTTACTCGATCCCTCATCTTTGACTCTTAGGAGCAGTCCCATTATTTTTAATAGGATTACTTGTGGAAGCAAGAGTAGTGAATGAATAAGGCTTGGACCCTTAAAATTTATCCTCTTGCCACTGCAAGGTCTGTCCAGAACTGCTGAATCAACTGGGGTTTTGCCATTGCTCTTATTAGGAGAAGGATCAGGCCCGTGGATTACGTGAGCCTGGCTCTTGTGAACAAGCCAAATAAAACTGTAAAAATCAGAGTTGTTGCTGTCTGCGATGCTGGAGCGTCCGGAGCCCTCGGTCTGGGCTCCTTTTGGTCAGATGCTACACAGAAAAAAATGGGAGTGAATGAGCAAGCGAGCAGTGCGGGTATTCTCGCCCAAAGAAGAAGATGTGACTGCTAAATTTCCCATACGCCTTTACTTTTAAAGAAAACAAAATACTAAGCTCCTTGATTTTTCTTCAGTAATCATCCTGAGTGCAAAGTTAGTCATTTTGATGTCCATTTACTTGGGTGTTTAGGCTTTGTGTTTGCCTTTTTATTTGTTCTCCCCAAAATAATGTAGGATCTCTGCTTTGTGAAGGCTTGGAGGTAGTGACCTTGGCTATTTTACTTAGTCATTTAGTCAGCGTGATGATTCTCCCCTTCGTTCACCACTACAGCTGAATGCAGAGGGGGAAAGAGGAGCCCTTTAGGCTGATGCCTTTGCTCTGTCTTGTGTTCCTCTGTGCCACGTTGCATTCAAGGCCCCTGGCACAGCTGGTTAGGCGTTGTGATGGGGGCCTGTGAGTGTTGTATGTCTAATCCATCCCCCTTTCTTCTCTCCCGGAGACTTGGGATCGGCCAGCGTCTGCACCAGGTTCCTAAGGTATGGGCCAGAGGAGAAAGGAAGGTCTTGCTGCTGATTACAGAAACATTGTTAAAGCTAATAAATGCTCATGGCTGTGAAAGTCATAGCTCAGAAGTCATGAGCAGTTTTTGTATACAGATTTTTTTCTCCACCTCCACCCCCTCAGTGAATTTCAGCTGGAGGAGGATGATGATGATGAAGAATTTGGCTAGATCTCTTTATATTTTAGCAAAAAGCAGATTTCCCCTTCCCCCC
>NW_009260407.1:382111-388838 GCF_000687185.1 Egretta garzetta | reverse complement strand
AGTATGAAAAAGCTGTGGAAAAATTGCTTGTCTTGGCAAAGCTTGTATTGCAGAAATGCCTGTTGCCACTCAGCAAAGCACGCTTCTGTACGCGCTTCCTCGGAGCATACCTTCCCCTCGTTCACTTGGCTTGTCTGTGAGCGTGGTGCATGAATACGGGAGGGTTTTCTGAACACATAGAAGTCGTCTTGTAGGTGCAAGGAGGAGCTGGGAGATGGTGATTTTCCTGGCAGTAATGCTGAATTGCTTATGCAGTGTTGGAGCATAGAGTTGGGTCTATGTGTTGGGTAACGTCATAGTCAGGTTGAACAACGTCTTCATTTTTAGATGATGCTATTTTGTCTCAACCATTGATGGTTTGAAGATCAGTTGTGATGTCTGCCATCCTGAAAGAGTACCCAGCGTGGTACTAATTGTACCAGGATTAATTGTTGATTAGAATGTACTTGTTGCAAATTATGGACCTCTCTTGAACATGGCTTTCTCAGTCCTATCCCTTGTGCATTATTTTCTCAGCTGGTAATTAATTTCTCAGTTTGGTAATTTGTCAGTAACTGGCATCTCTTCAGTAATGAGTGTCTGTAGTAATTCTCCATCACTAAGGAGTAATTGCTGGCCCTATAAAGTCACTGATCTCTTTCATTTGCCAGCCGGATAACCTTTCCTGTTAGACTGTTATGACCAAGTTATCCATCGCAACAGAGCCTAACTGCATCTACCGTTGACATCCTGGCCACGGGACACATGGAGAGAAGGGGCTGGAGGAAGCTGGTTTTAAGTTATGGTTGCAAGCAGGAGCTCATGACAACAGCAGAAAGCCTTTATCTAATTTTACAGCTACGTAAAATGTAGCTCAGCCTAGAAAAGCAGCTCTTGAGTTTAGTTGAGTCAGCGTTGCAGAGCAGCCAGTGTCCTGTTCTTGCTGCATGGCATTTCCCCAGGCCTGCTTTTCTGCCCGGCCCCATCTTGCTTTTCTGCCTCCCATTAGGGTTGTTTCTTAATGCAGTGGTAAGTGGTTTGGAGGTGCTTCCCTTCCTGGGAGCTGGTGGTGCAAGTACGGTCCTGATCCTGCACGCGTGCCGGGCTTGCCTCCGTGTCAACCCGCTGAAGGATTGTCCACAGCCCATCTGGGTCCGTGCATTTGGGCTTGTAGGATTGCGGCCTAAATTTGTGATCCCAGGGGGGAGCTTAAAACGTTTATTTTGGAAACAAAATACTCAGTGAAGCGGGAAGGAGGCTAACGAGAATACTGGAAACATGGTGCAAATGAGAAGCAAAAGTTTCTTCATTTACACGCCCTGCTATTGCTCTGGCTTGTGGATCTAAGTAGAAAACCGGCAGTTTTTGGAAATCTCATGAGTTGTCTGTCAGTATCTGCACATGCTGAAATACCTTTTAAATTTGTTTTTATTTTTCCTGCTCCTTGAACACGTTGGCTAATGCCACAAGGAGTGAGTTGCATTCTCGTGCTTTTTTTTTTTTTCTCCCTGCTGTTGGAATTGTTTGTTAAATTCCAATTACGGGGCTTGTTCAACACCTGTACAAACCCACAACCATTGTTAAGGGAATAATTTGAGGACAATGGGGTTAACGCAGGTGTACACAAGTGCAGAATTTGGATTGCAAAGCCTCTTTATTACTCCATGTGCATAAGAAAGAGAAGGAAAGAATTCGGCTTAATTTTCAGATCCTAGATATAATTTGTAGGACAAGCATTTGGAAGAAGGGTAAGTGGGGAGGGGAAGAAACGTCTGAACGTGTTCAGACATGGCACTGAACATATATGAAATGGAAAGTTAAAAGGAAATAAACACTACACTCATCTTTCCTCCCTACCTCACCCTCATACCACTTTCATGGAGTCACTTTTCCAGGTACAGCTGCACGAAGCTGGTTGGTAATGAACTTGCACACTGATTGCCTTCAGAGTGATCATGGCTAATTCTGAACGTTTGCGTGGAACCGAGGTATTGGGACACTGTGCTGGTTTGTGGTGCCAGCAATCACTAACCCCAGTTGCACCCAGATACAGTCAGCAAGTGGCATTAGATGTACGTTCACATGGGTATGCTCTGTTTGGTAGGAGCAAAATCAAGGGAGTTGGGCTGTTTGACTCTCAAGATTTCTTTCCTCTGAAGCTGAACATGTGTGTAGACTCCAAAGGTGACCTACTGTCTCGTGTCACCACAGTAATCCTCTTAAGATGGTAAGAACATCCGTAAAAGCCAAGAGGATGAAGTCCTAGAGTCTGTAGGACATCTCCTTCTGCTGTTCTGTGATGTTGATACAGAGACTTACAGTTCTGCTTAACTTCATGAATATCTAGCAATGGGTCATCTTCCTTTGGGGTAATTCCAGTAAAGGCTAAACGATGTTCGTGCAGAATGAAAGCCAAGATCCATGTCCCTGCTGGTCACAAGTGGTTGTAAATTGAGTTCAGTTTCTCTTGCAGTTTCATCTTTCTTCGTTTTCTCTTCTACTCATGGGAGTTCCTCCAGGCAAGGATCAAACTTTCTCTATTATCTTAAGTACTCTGTGCATTTGGAGTAAACAAACTAGTAAGTTGGAATTATTATTAGTGGTTAGATAAATGTTCAGATCAGTTTATCCTTTCAGTGATTCGCCTGTTAGAACTAATCTTGACTGCTACAAATAGGTTTGGTATTTGGCATTTCAGTTTACGTAGGAGGGGAGAAAACGGCCGTTGCCTGTGAAATGGTTCAGAAGTTACTCGCTGTTCTTTTTCAATAAGTAATAACTCGGCTGAGTAGCACGATGGGAGTCTTATATATGGAACTGTTTGATCAAGAGAGAAATGGGTAGTTCCCTGTCTTGGTTATGCACTAACATAGTTGTGCATGCCCGTGTGCTCAGAGGAGAGCTAGTTATCTTCTAAACACTGTCAGGCAACCTGGCTTATACTGGGGAAACAATCAAGAGTTATTTAATAAAGGTTAACATGAAGTTATGGAAAGAAATATTTCTTGCTGATTTGAGGCTGTCCACAAAGTGGCTAAAAATAATCTTTCAATGAGGTGTCATGGTTTGGTCTACTGGAGATACGTATTTTTCTCTTTGGTGGGTAGTGTGACCTTCTCCTGCCAAAGAATTTAGTTGCACTAAGATAATGAGTAGTGATTTGTCCTAAAACTTTAAGTAGATTAACCTTCCAAATTGCAAACTATTGAGGTGATCTTGGTTTTGGCAAGTGATGTAAATTAGTGGTTATGGTAGCCTTTGCAGTTGTGCGAATTTTATTGAAACAAATGAAGCTTTATAGGTGAAAGACTTAATTTCCTCCATCTAGTTGGATAACAATTTTTAAAAGATAATGAAATTTTTTTTTTTTGAATGAGTGTATGTACACCGAACTAATGGAAGATGAAACCGGTGTTGGTATGCTTTTCCTCATGGTGTTTACCAATATAGGTTGCATTTGTTTCTGCTCTTTGCACCCATTTCTATTGTTTTACTACTGTGTTAGTAGCATTATGTACCTGTCTTAGAAGTTTCTGTCATTCAGCCTGTTCCATACCACGTACAGTCACTACAGCATATGTTGTGTTTAGTTTGTTGGATAGCAGCTATAGGGGGTAGGTCATCTTGGAGTTCACTGGAGGCCCTGTTTGTGCAACTGAGTAATTCCTTTCTGCTAAGGTAGTAAAACTAGTTTCTTTTCTGGGAGTGCTTGAACAGGCAAGGTGGGCATTGCCTGGCATCTTGGCCTCTCTGATCCCGACAAAGACCCAGGTCCAGTATTAGCTGATTCTAACTTGCATTCAGGGCCAAAACCAGGGGAGTCTGGCCCTGTGATGAGCGATCCTACTGTGCTGAAAAAGGCCAAGAAGCAATGTCCTATTAGATGACGAAGCCAGACGAGCAGTTAACATCTGGTGTTATTTGAATGCTTTTTACAAGTTGAAGGAGCATGGCCCACCCATACTGAGTCCCAGATTTCAGATTTCATTTATACTTTTGTGCCTGCAAAATGCAGTAGAAATACTTGGTTTTAATCAAATGAGCCCATCGATGTAGTAATAGGTACCAAAATCTTGGAGCAGTTAAAAATGGGAGAGGAACTACATCTGAACTAAAATGAAACTGACTTTTGTGTAGTGTTTTTGGATGGCTTAACGGCTACGAATTTATGAAGATATAATTAGCTACGTTTCAGGGTAACGGTTCACTTTCAACATAAAGCTCTCTTCAAAAGCTTCAATAAATGTTTGCAGGTTTTACACAAGTAGCACTGCAAAACTGTGCTGTAAGCCTTGAAAATAATTAAATAGATCTGATTATGAACCAGGGGTTTGGTGCAGAAATCTGGAACAGATTGATAGGGAAACTATTAATACCTGTTGTATATATAAATAATAATATATTAATATTTATAACATCAGCATCTGTTTATCTATACAATCATAGAATCGTTTAGGTTGGCAAAGACCTTTAAGATCATCAAGTCCAACCATTAACTTAACCCTGCCATCCCACCACTAAACCGTGTCCCTAAGCACCTTGTCTACCCGTCTTTTGAATACCTCCAGGGATGGGGACTCAACCACTTCCCTGGCAGCCCATTCCAGACAACCCTTTCATTGAAAAATTTTTTGTATAGTATATATTAATACCTATAATATATACTTATACGTAAGTGTGTACATATATTAAATATGTACGTATGTGTATATGTAAGATTTTTTTCTGCAGCTTTGAGGTCATGACAACTTTGGAGAATCAAGTGTCTGATCATTTTCTTATCATTTGGGAGGATCTTTTTGGGGGGAGGGCCTGTCTGTATGCAAGAACAGCGCTGCCATTAGGTGCTCTGCTCGGTGGTCACCCTTTATATGAACGTGCCACGTGGTTTCCTCTAGGTGACCTGGTGTTAGGCCATTTAAAGACAGGACTTGCAGCATTTCTCAGCGACCTAAAGCCGTGGACGTGACTCTCTGACCAGGTAGCATCGTTCTCCTGTCTCACGCTTGTGAAGGCACATGCTCGTGTGGGAGAGCAGAGACATTTCTGTTGATAGCGGAGACAGAGCCCCTTACACACAAATTTTTCTGCATCCATGGTAAGCTGGGCTGTGCTCCTCCAAAGCCCTCCTTCAGCTGCAGAGCTACCATCAAGATGTGGTCCACTGGCAGCTGGAACTCCCGCAGTTGAGCTGCTGCTGAGAATTGTCGTGCGCGGAGGCAGGGGACCTGCGGCTTGCTGCTGGCTGGTGAGGTGACGTGGCCTGGCCGGCAGGGACTGACTGCGGGCTACTGGCACGTGCTCTGTCCCCAGGCGTTCCCTGCGCTCACCATGGCTCACCATGGTTTGTGGTGCAGTGGGGTGGTCCTTGCTGGGAAAGTCCTGCTTGAGCCTCGGGTATGTTCCTTGATGTTATTCCTTGAACAAACGTGGGCCTTTAAGCCCAAGTGCTGGTGCCATGGCTGCGCCCTGCTCTGAGGGAGGGCTCGTGCCCGGGAAGGGTCTCCGGGCCTGGGCCAGCCGACTGCCCTGCAGGCCGAGTTCCAGGCCGGAGCCACAACCCCTCAGGAAAGATCCTGATGGGAGTTCGGGCCCATGATATTTAAATATGCCTGTGGTAATATAATCAGCTGCCACCCACTACTCAGCTTCTGAGCTGATCCTAAAATAACCTTTGGTAGCTTGACACATGTGAAGCTTCCCTCCCCTCCCATTTAATCTCCTGTACACAGCCCCAGTGTAATGTTTATATGACAGTCATAAGGAAGGCTCTGTAGGTGTATCCAGGCCTTTTACAGGAGCGTGACACGACATCAGTTTCTCCATTTATCTCCCTGCTCCTTGGCGTTCTTGTCTCTGCCATGCTTTCGGTTTTGAAATGAAGAAAAGTGGTGTGGAGCTGCCCTGTCTCATCGACGGGGTGTGAGCTTCCACTTGCCCAACTTGCTGGGTGCTCCCTGTCCTTTGTGAGGACACATGATTTGCTCTTCCCCTCTTCTCCTTCCCTTCCCCTACTGATCTTCCACAAGAATAACAAACCACGAACGGATGTTAATGGCTCCATGCATATATACATATACATGTATATTTTTATATATATATAGGCTGTCTGGTTGCTGACAAGATTTTATTGGCATAAATTTGGAATATTTACAAGTGGCAATTTCACTGGTGAGATTATGCAGACCAAACTAAATGAGCTCTGAAGGGCATTTATAACACCTTCAAACAACCAGCCTTTTCGTTTATAGTAAAGGGGTTTATATGCATGTGTGTGCACGAATATATATATATATATGTGTGTGTATCTATATGTGTGTGTATATATGTATAAAAATGTAGGTATGTGTCTATGCCTTTTTTCTTTCTGCGAAATACAGAAGTAGCATTAATATTTCTGCTGCTGGTTGTCCATTAAACACAGCAATCCTGGAACGACAGGGAAGCTGTCGTGCGACTGCAGCGTGGGGATGTCTGTAATTAAAGCCACTTTTGTAAAGTGGCATTCCTAGGTGTCAGTCAGGCACCCCTGAAGCTCCTGAGGGACCGTAGGTAGCGGTGGGGTTTTTCAGGTGCTTTGCCAGGGTTTGACAGGCAGTTTCCCCAGTTGGGTGGTAGAATGCAGCTTCTTGGGCCAACCCTGGTAACGCTTCAGACTTGCAGTGCTCACAGAGGGCACGCTAGAAATGTAACATAAAATCCTTGATTTTCTTTGGCCAACAGCTTGAGGGGGAAGACAAGAAGGGGA
>NW_009260407.1:379759-382101 GCF_000687185.1 Egretta garzetta | reverse complement strand
AAGAGCGGAGAGTGAGAAAATGCCCTTTTGTAGTAGATTTAAACAAAACAGTATCCAAGAAACCGGTGGTTTGAAAGCTGTTTGGAGGGTTTGCATGTTAGAAGTAGTCCCAGCTGAGAGACATTGCTGAGCAGAGTTCAAGCAAGGAGGCCAAAGGTGCAGCATAAATATAGTTTGTCAGATTGTTGTTGAAATAAATGAAGATTGTTCCATGGAATAATCAGGACTACGTCTACGGCATAAATGCAGTCATAGAGTGGTGCCACAAAATACTTTATGGCTTGTAGTCATTGTGCCTTTTGACCGGGCAGGAAAAGGGTGTAATCCTGTTCCAATTGTAATCAATGAGCCTTGCTATTGATCTGTGGGAGACTTTGTGAGTGCGGAGAGCGTGGATGGATGATGTGGAATAACGGCTGGGGGAATAAGTCATCGATGGAGTATTCTGTTTATTTAGCTTTGATGGTAGCAAAGCACTTGATGCTCACTTGCTTTGTGATTTTTAATGTATTGTCTTAAATCCAAATGAATGTTTAACAAGGCAGTGCCTTGTAATTTTACAAGTAGCCTTAGGAATTCATTCCTTGTGTAAAGCGTTTTGCACAAGAGGCTGAAACGCTAGGAGAGGTGGAGGGAAGGTATGGCAGGGCGGCCAAGAGGACAACCCGCTTGGCAGCGGGAGAAGGATGACGTCCCTTGTCTGTAGTCCAACTTGCTTTTTAATGTATTTTTATTGGCTAATCAATGTACAATAGGAATCCACTCCCTGGTCAACTTAAGCAGCACTTAATTGAGAAATAAATGATAAACCCATTATGCTTTGCTAGTAGAGAACATTTCAGGGTGATTATGGATGCTCTGCTAAATTTTTTGGCATCCTTTGAGTGAGACTAATTGCCTTCCCTCAGGGTGGCTCCACAAGCTTGGGTCACATCCTGGCCTTGATGAAGCCAATGGGAGTTTTCCTATGGATTTTTTTTTTTAATTATTATCTTGAAGAGGGCTATTGTATACCAGCCTTTGTCTCTCGTGTTCTGCTTTCCCCTGAAAGCAGGACCTACTGTGACCGCCGTGTCTGTTTGGTCGGCTCTTGGCCAAGGCTCTTTGCATGGGGACATGGATGCTCTCCGTGTTTCCGAATCAAGTCCCTCTGCACTGGAAGGCTGGTTTGTTGGGGGCTCTGCCAGGGGACGGCTGTACCAGAAAACCCTCAAAGCTGTGATGGTCCTTTTGGCAGGTCCAGTGCTCTCTGCTCTTTCCAAGCAGCCTGACCTCAGCTGTGCTCCCATCGCTGGCTGCCTGAGCTCGCCTGCCACGGGAGAGTGGTTCCAGCCCAGTGATCCACACAGTGCTGGGACAGGGCTCTGACCGCTCGGAAAAGCTGGATTTTTTTTTTTTTTCAGATCCGGCCTCTTGCCAGTGGAGTTAGCAGTCATAGTGGATATCCATGAGCCCGTTAATGAGGAGCTGGACGAGGGAATGCTGCATCAGATAGGAGCAGGGCAAGCTTTGTTTAATCGGCTTCTCAAGTCCAGTCTCGAGCTACGACAACTGATTTGCAATGGAAGCCGCCAGGGCAAGCTGGGATACAAAAGCCCGAGGATGTATTATTCTGCTTGGCTTTGAGGCTTTGCGCTGGCTGCTAGTGATAGCCGAGACTTATTAAATTAAAGAAAAAAAAAAAAATCCACTTATTAGGTGCTCCGCTCAGTTCCTGCTCACTGTGCAGACTTTTGGCTGTGCTGTACCCAGCGCTGTGTCCAAGGCACCGTCAGCGCCAATCTCCTTTTATGCCAGGACGTCAACCCGACACCTGTGCTCCACGGCTGGAGCTGAGCCTGCTTGGTGATAGAGTAGGAAGTCTCCTCTTTTGAGGGATTATGACCTGGGAAAGGTCTCCCTGTTTTGGAAGAGCGAATAGATCTAAAGCACTGAGAAACTTTCCAGTTGTCTTCATAATTTCTGGGATGCTGGTGATGCTTCCTGGTACTATTTGAGCTTGCCTGTGTGGGGCTCGTGGTCCCCGTTTGCTTTTGCAGCTATTCTGACAATTAGGGGGTTGCATTGCTCTTATTTCTGCTCTGCTCAGCCCCGTGCTAGGGGAACAGGCTGCATGCCATTTATAAATAAATATTTATTATTTTGAGTGGTGACTGATAGAGAGGGTATGTCCTGGCTGCAAATGACTGGCTGGAAGAGTTGGAATCCACCGGCTCTGGGGTGCCAGGCGATGCCCAAGCCTAGAAGTCGTCATTACTTTTTTTCTGTGGTGACCCCTGCCCTTCTCTGCCATGCAAACCTGTGCCTTGTTCCCATGCCAGCTTGACAAAAATAAACACGCT
>NW_009260407.1:353470-379725 GCF_000687185.1 Egretta garzetta | reverse complement strand
GCACAAGGATACAAGTAGCTTCATTGCCTTGTTGCAGATAAGGGTGATAAGGGTCTGGCCTGGAGGCATTGCCCCATACCCACAGCCTTCAGTGGGACAGGAGTAACGGTTGCAAAACAGGGTCCCAATTCTTGCCACAACCTTGTCTGCTGCCACCCCTTCCCTGCCCAGCTCGCCTCAGTCAAGCATTGGGAGCGTGTTGGAGATGCTATGTTCTCTTTCTGTCCATTAGTCTGCTGAGTGGGGCATCGGGTTTTCTTTCTTCATAGCTTGACAGGCACAAATCACTGGATGATGGGCTTGTGTGGGAATTGGTGTCTTTGAGTGGGTTTGGAGTTTTTGATTGGGTGCTCCTGAGATGTTGGGAAGCCCTCCAAAAGGAATGACCTGTGGGACTGATGCCAACTGTACTTTCAGAAGTGACCTGAGACGCTTGGAGCTGTTCCCGGTGTTCAGAATTATACTGAAACACCAGCATGATGAAAAAACAAATGTAGAATTGCTAAATGTATGTTGTCCAAAGATTGCGCGTGCTGTTGTAACTCTGCTAAAAAAAAAAACAAAAAAAAAAACCACCACCCACCCAACAAAAAAGCCCTGGTGGCCCTCTCGTGATTTACTTCAGCTGAGCATCAGGCCATGATGAGTCTGATTTGTCTGCGTGCATAAGCCATGCATCAGAATAAATAAAAAAAAAAAAGTGAAAATCAAAGAAGTACTTGCACTTTTTTGGGGGGGGGCACACAAAAGGCAGTGACGGTATTAGAACAGAAAACATGAACTAGGGACACCACGCAGAACTCCGTAATTTTTTTCAGGGCATTGATTTGAATCCGATTTCAATTTTAGTGTAGAGAAACAGGAGTGATGTTTTCCAGGTTTCCAGTAAGGTTTTAGTGGCTCTGCTTTCTATCTGTGCAGAATTCCCCCTTGCCACCCCTAGAAGGAGAATATTTTATATACCATTACTTTAACTACTTTTTGATCTGAACTTAATCATCATCTTTTACAATGTTTAGGTTAAAGAGGTTTTTATGGCGTTCTGGTATTGGCTTTGAAAATCTTCAGTCACTGATATCTTTGTTGCTCATTAAGTACGTTTTAATTTTTAAACCGAGACTTCTATCTAAATGTTGGTTTCTTTTGGTGGAGATCTTTTTCTAATTATGAAAAGACTTCCTACATTTCAGCCAGCTAGCTGGCTTTTTCAGTTACATGATGTACAGCATCTAGTATTGCGTGCTAGTATATAATTCGAGACAAAATGATTTTGTGGAAAATCTGTTAGAAAGTGCTTTTCCTTTCTCCTCTTCTAAAACAGAAAGAATAAGAGGAAAACTAGCCAAGGGATTGATCATGTTCATAGTTAATAATATAGATACTGACGTATACAGCTGTTGGATATTATCAGGGCCTTGTCCCAGATAACCTCATTCTTGTAAAGGGACCTGAAAACCATGAATGTGGGATTAGATTTACTTGGCCTTAAGAAAAGAATGTTTCTTTTAATTTGAGACAAGCTTTCTTGAACAGATTTGGAGAGGCAAATTACGTCTTGTCTAATTGGCAAAATCAGCTCTCCAAGAAATGCATGGTATTTTTGAACCCAGAACGCATGACTTTGCCTGCAAATATTTTGAACGCTATTATGTGAGCTAGTAGCTGAAGCATTTCACTAAAAATTGGGACTTGTGGGTGTTTTTCCCTATCTCTTCTAATATATCGAAGTCTGAAGCTGAAGCTTTCTAGTGCTGGCTGCCCAAGTGGAGAAGCTCAGGGCTTCATCTTCAGTGGCGCTCAGCTTTTTGTAATGGCCTTCGCAAAAGGTTTGTGGCTGCAGCACCCATCAGAAAAAATAGTCTTTGTTTTAGCATCCGTCCAGAAAATCTCGGACTTTTGTCTCTGCTTGTGTTTGTACAACTGCAAAGCCAGGATAGCTTGCGCCTGCCTTGCAGGCTGCTGTGTTTTGAACTTGGGAATCGGAGCGAGGCTTGTTGTGTGCACGTGAAAGGTGTTTCCAAAGTGCTGCTGCTGTCTTAGGCAAATGCGGCGGCGCAAGCCCGGGTCCTTCAGCAGTTTGCCATTAGCCGTGGTGTAGCTGGAGGGCAGAGGAGCTTGCACCGTCCAGCTCTGCCCTGGGCTCCAGCTCACTGGGCAATGGGATGGTTTTGTGTCAATCGAGTTTCAGCTTTTTTTCCAGTAAGTATTTGTTGATTGAAATTGAAGAATTGTAAGCACAATTCATCTTAGCGTACAGAGAGCAGCGGGTGCGAGCAGCGCTGACTGGGACCAGACATTGACATACGGGCCGTCATCAAACTAATTGTTGTTTGAATTACCTGTTATGATCCGATGACAAATCTGCTTCGCTCCTGCCACTGGAGCAGAAAATGTAGCTTGAATTGGCGTGATGTTAGCAAGTGTAAACTGTACTTCAACAAGATGGATAAACCCAATTATGGGGCAGACCTGTAGAGAGAAAATCCATTTAAATCTCGTAATGTTAAGCAGAGCTGTGTTTAATTCATTTGGACCAATTTGGGAATGATGTATGAGTGTTGGTGAACATTAGTCAAAGGGAGAAGGGCCGGGGAAAGAGATGCAGTGCTCAGGCAGGATGGCAGAGGAGAGCTGCACCATCTCAGCGGTTAGCACTAATGGCTGGGGAAGGCTAAAATGACAAAAAGATGTACTAACTGCTCGTACGAGCACAGCCCGGTGTAAATGAACCAATAAGAGAAACATATGGAGCAGAAAGAAGGTGTAGTATTTTTCTTAAAACTATTGATCTTTCCAATTGAAAAAGAAATATATATAAATTGAAAGCAGCATTTTGTTGTTGTTTGGCTTTTTTTTTTTTTTCCTGACTGCCACAGAAAGTGTGGTGGATTTTTTTTTGATTATTTTTTTCCCCCCAACTTCTTGGGCTTTTTAAAAGATTTGTCAAAACGCAAGGGAGGGGGCAAGATTTATTTTCTTTTCTTTTTTTCTATTATTATTTTTTTGTGAACAAAGGGTAGGGACTGATCACTTCCTCGCAGTTGTTCTTAGCGCTGTGATTGCTTTGTGGGCTGTATTCAATGTGTGCTTATTCAGAGGTTTTCCAGCTACGGCTTTCCTTATTTTAAAAGAAAATTAAGCGCTGCGTTGTGCAGGCAGATTGATTGACGTATTCTAGAGGATGCGGATGTTGTACAATAATGGCCTAAGAGGCTGTCACTGCTTATTTACTGGTTTAATACCTAAAATGTGTGCGCTAGGCAGTTGTCAAATGCCGCGGAAGATACAAGCGAACAATCTCGCGAAGGAATTGCTTTGGCAAGACGGAGGGCTTGAACAATGAGCGTACTTGACTCTGTTGTTTGTGGTCTTCAGTGGGTTCCAGCAAAGCTAACCCACATGCACATGTTCTGTCTCATTTTGGACACACACACAAAAAAAAATAATCGTCTTTTCTTATGTTACTCATTTAAGGCCTTTTCCACGAAACGTAAAGTAGTGAATAAAGAGGCAGCGTTCTTATTTGCATCCCTCTCTGCCTGTGCGTGTCTTGCCATGTATCCGCTCGCTCCCCTCTCATCATCACAGCGCTCTGCTCCGTGTGGCAAATATCACGGAGAAGGGAGCCTGCCTTAAGGTGTGGGTCAGCCAGGTTTGGCTTTTGAGGTCAGATAGTCATTTTGTGACACTTGTAGGGGCTGCTAAAGCTGGAGTGAAATAACTGGCTGCTGATGTGTAGAATTTAGGACATCTTCCAGTGATTCCTTGTTTCTGGTACACTTAAAAAGCTCTTTGCGATAGCAACAGTGATTCTGCAGGACTTTATTTAACAGGGTGGTCTTCGTTTTCAGTCATCTGTACTTCAAAGCATATTAATTTTGTAAGGCATGATTTCATTTTGATATCTGTTAAGCTATTAAAAATCTTTTCAAACAGTTTTATTTCTGTACTTGGGACTCTGAATGAATAGCGCTTCGGCATAACGAAGAGAGATCCAGCAGTTTTTGGGAAGGCAGGTACACCTCGTTCCTCTCTCGGCCTGAAAGTCCATTTAGCCTTGGTGAGAACAAGTTGAGAAAGGCTTGCTTTAAGGGGATCAAAGAGATCTAGCTGGAGGTTGTTTAAAGGCCTTAGGTCTAATGCATGTGTCCGTCACATCACCTGGACATAGTGGTGCCGGGGAAAAAAGGTGGTTTATGCCTTTTGTTGTATGTGGCTAAGTGGTAATGGTAAAAGGAGGGGTATAATTCGCGGTGAGCTGTGCCATCAAGGTGTACCGGTGTTACTTAAGAGGGTCTGTGTGTAGGTAGGTCCTCCTGGAGAGCCTGGGAGAATCTGCATTAAAATGACGATGTATAACACGCCGCGAGTGTCACACGAGCTCGCTTCTGGCACTGTCACTGTGGGCGAGCCCCGTCACTCACCCCTCCCCTCGCTGCGGGATCAGCAGGGACAACTAAAAAGCTCTGGGGACTTCATGGTAGCTACTCTTACATTGTCAACACTTCCTCTTCTAATCCCTGCTCTGAGAATAACCAAATATTCAGACTTAGCAACTGTTTTTCCTGCCTAGTAACTTCATCTCCCACAATGTCTGCCTTTGGAGAATGTGTCTGGACTGCCCAGTGAACCACTCCGTGTGCGTGAGTGTGTCTGTGTGTGTGGTTTCTTTTTTTTCCCCCTGGTGGGTCATTCTTTTTTAAGTCCAAAAAACTGGCCCGCTAGCTGCTATGCTTTAGAATTGCTTAATGCTGTATTTAATTATAAAATTGTTTTTATTAAAATTTTTTTTTTCTTTTTTTAAACTTGAAGTACAAACACGAGGAATCGAGGGCCTTTGGTGTCTCGGTGTGTGTGCATTGCACAGGAGTGCTGGGTTTATGCTTAATTAAAGGGTCACTCTTTGTGGATTGAGGTGGCCGTCTGCGGGATCCTAGATGCTGACATAGGAGGGTATAGATCATATTGAATGTGTGTATTATACGGATGTAATACATATCCTGCGACTGCCGCTTCAGAAACATCATTCAGGTGATAAGGATCTTGGACGTGGTGTTGTTTAAAATGGGAGGAAGGATGCAGAAGTTGTTGAACCTAAAGGGCTGAGATGGCTTTTGAATATTACAGACAATCCTGTCTTCCTTTTGGCTGGTGGTCCCTGCCTCAGTTTGCCCACCTATGAAATAGGAGTAAAACACTTACTTAATACTTAACCTGAGGCAGAAGGCTATATTCTCTGTATTTTGGAAAATGTGCTATCTTGAGGTGGAAAAGACTTTGGAGGAGTGGGGTTAAGGTAAATAAAGAGCTGGGGTTTTTTTGTTGGTTTTTTTTTTGTTTTGTTTTAATACTCCCTTCCCCTGAAGGTTTTTTTTTTTTCCTTTTGACTTCCTAACAAAATCATATGTAAAAACATAAGCTGCTGATTGATTATGCCAGCTGACAGTTTGTCAGGATGGGAGCCATGTATTTGGACTTCTCTTTCTTTTCTCTCCTACCAGATGCTGATTGTATTCAATAATTATGTATATGAAAGAATTTTCATTATGGCATTGTGGTTTCATGTTCTCAGAAGCGTTTGGAACGGGGTAGCCATGAGAAGCCAGATTGCATGACACATTTCAGGCTTTGTTTCCTCCTGACCACATGCACATTTTATTTTTTTTTTTTCCTCTTAAAGTTTGAGCAAAAATTGTATTGATTCTAGCAATCTCATGGAGAATCCCACTCCAAGTCAGCAGGGCTATAACCCACTGGATATTTTGAGTTTTTAAAACGCGGTTTTACTAAGGAATTTTTTTTTTTTTTTTGTTCCCCCTGTGCTACCATAGTTTATTCCTGCTACAGCGCTCTGTGGTCCAACCAAAAATTACAAGAAAATGAATATGTAAGGCTTGGGCCATATACAACACCGAGGACTTGGCCTGTGTTTACAACCCTGTACGAGACTGTACTCACACAAAAGACTTGTTCTCAAGATTGGTCTTGAAGTTTAAACAGGTTCTACCATTTCTAAGCACTCTTTCAGAGCAGACTGCAGGTTTTGCTGTGTTGGCCAACCTATTGTAATTTTTAGATGTTAAACTTCCATTTTTATAACAATAGAATGTGTTTATTTTTGAAGGTGAACTATTACCCTAGAAATTCAGCTTTTGTAGAGCTGCCTGTAACCAAATCTCAGCAACAGGGCTGTGAATTTTACCTCAATAATGTATGAACTTCAAAGTTGATCTGGAAATGTGTGATGCTATGGTTATTTGTTGGGTTTTTTCCTAAGAAGAAACAAGCAGAAATGCAAAAGCAAAAAACCACCCTAATATCACAACATGCCAGGGAATAGAATAGCAGATAGTTCTACAACAGTATCAACTTCCCTTTGCTGCTCATATTTAGTATTTTCCCATCTTCTGATTCTTCTGGTAAATGGTATATTTTAAAATGTAAAAGACAAACATGGTTTAAGCATACAGGGCTGGCCAGTACTGCTGGGGTAGGCTTGTTGGAAACCTAACGCTTCATTTTTTGGGGAAAAGTTCAAGCTAGAGACCATAAATATCACAAGGCAACGTTTTGCAAATACATGTTTGAAGGTATTTACAAACATACCATATTGGCTTATTTTTTTGTACCCTATTCTGTGGTTAGACAGTGATTGGAGTCTGTATTATGGTCTTTTTTTTTTTTCAATCAGTATGCAAAATATTGGTTGCATTAGTGTGCGAATTGAGGGGAACCAAATGAATTGGTTTGCTGTCAGAAACCACATGCAAAGTACGTATGGTTTTGATTTCTGCTTTAGTGGTTCTGTTATCATTTTTATTTACAGCGAGAGTGGCTTTTTATCTCTTGAGTTTGTGCTCTTTAGCCCGCTTTGCAACTGAGTTCTTGGTTTTGTGGTTTTTATCAGCAATGTTCAGCACAGCTTCTAGAGTTCTTAATTTTGCTGTTTGCAAGTCCCATTGCTAGCTAGATCTTGAAGCTAGATAAGTAGAGAAAGTGCTTGAGAATTACTGTAGGATAAAATACCTCCCCTTGACCATGACATGAACTGGATGGAGACCGAACATCTCCCTTTCAGGAAAGCTACTTAAGGATATGCCTGACTTTAAGACTCTCGGAGGCTAAAATTGGTGAAAGAGCTATTTCTCTCAGAATTCTGTACACATCCAATATCTCACCAAATCAGGACATAATTCTGATTTTTAAAGAGTTCCATTCAAAGAATTAAAGAAATTATTTAACTTTTAATACAAGAGACTCTTCGAGTGTTACTTTCCATAATGCCTTTGCTTTGTATTGCCTGTATAAAATACATACTGAAGAAAAAAAGCCCATGAGCCTTGAATTTCCCAGCTGAAGGTTGATGAATGTTTAGAAAGTGAAGTATTGGTGCTTTTTAAATTTACCAAGCATGAAAATTCTTGTGTTTTCATGTCTTTGAGAGCAGTGGAAACCTTTTCTTGAAGGTGAAAGCTAATGTTTTTTTTCCTAGCTTCATGCTCCCAAGATCTTGTGCTGTTTAAGAAACATCAAATACTGTTAACCATGTGATCAAATTGAGAAATGGCAATTCTGGTTGCTCCTGTCCATAACCCTGGGACAGTCAGTAGTAGTGAAGGATTTTTGCATCCAAAGGAAAGCAGGGGCTGGATCTCACGTGTACTTGATTCAGTCACTGCTTACCTTCACCTCCTTCCTAATGGTAGACTAACTTTTGAAGGACAGCGTTTCACTGTACATCTCTCTAATTTCATCAAAATCTTGGTAATAATATTGTATTGAGAACTAAAGCCAATCAGTTCACTATTGGTGATGTTTAATAAAGAATTAATGGTGCTTTCTAGTTTAACCTGTGGTGTGACCATAAACACCTTTTGGAAGGCTCTGTCTTCCGCTTGACGTCTTACAGAAAGTCTCCTCTACTTTTCAGGATCTCACGCACAACTGAATTATTGACCATAAACACCTTTTGGAAGGCTCTGTCTTCTGCTTGACGTCTTCCTGAAAAGTAGAGGAGACTTTCTGTATCTCATGCACAACTGAATTACGTCCAGCAAAGCACAGGTGATTCTAGAAAGGACATGTGATTTCTTGAAGACATGCAGGAGTGATCAAGGTGGCCCATGTACAGTTGGGGCCTGTGGGTTGGGGTGGTGGAGGCTATACTGCGACACAACTTACCTCCCCGGGGTTGGAAATCAAAGGACTACACAGAAATGAGCAACGGAATGATTCATCTTATCGATGGGCATGAAATCAGGGGCAGCAAGAAGAGGAAATCTGTAGCCAGTTTTATGCTGTTTTGCTGCATGCCCATTTGTTTTGTTTGCAAGGAATCCTCTCCTGCTTGAAGACTTTATTTTCATTTTACAGCTCTCTGCGCTCTGTGGGCATCGGGACCGTAGTCTGTCGGTGATGTAGCATCGCTTTCACGAGAGTGGGGGTACAGTTTATAGGCACAGTAAACACCTTCTGATGCTTCATTCCAATTAATAAGTGTATAACCCCCTGTGTGCTGTAGAAGGTGATTTTACTTCATCTTCCATGATTAGTGGCGAGAAATGTAGCTTTATATGCACAAACCTGTTTTATAAATTGGAGACTATATTTAATTAGCATTATGCACCCACGGCCACCTCATCTACACTTCTCCCGCTAATCCGTCTCCCTGGGACTCCACCACTCCAAACAGCTCAGTGTCTTCAGCCAGCATTTACAGATTAATAAATCTGCCAGGAAAGCATTACTTCCTTATCTGTTTGTCTGTGGAAATATCCCGAAATGTTAACTTTGACCACAAGCCCGAGACGAGCAATTTTTATGTCTCAGCTGCTGGCAGCTCTTCCTGTAGCTAAAAGTGCCATGATTTCTGAAACCTGATGCTTTATCCTCCAGTACTAGAAACAGGAGCTTAATTCCCCCGGTGAGGGGAGGGACCCAACTTTCCAGCAGAACTAAGCTCATTTGTTGCTCCTGTTATTTCATGGTCACCAGGCTTGGGAAGGCTGGAGGTTTGGTGTATGGAAGTACTCGGTTACATTGTAGGAAGTTCCTGGGATGCTTTCTCAGGAACACTTGTTTTAACTGGGACCTGAATCGGTCTTTGGGGAAGAGATCCAGGAAACTGGTTTTCTTACGTAGTTCTAAGTTTGTTACCCACTCAGAGAGGTAACACCTTACTGAGCATCTGTGTTGCATTTCACAGGTCTCTCATTTAAACAGTTTCCCTTTTCCGTGCCTCCCTTTTTCACTCCCATCTGTTTTTTGGGCAGGGTCGGTCTTTCTCACTCTGTTTGTACCGTACCTAGCACAAAAGGACTCTGTTCTCTGGTGGTGCCTTTGGGCACTGCTGTTAAATAAAAGGGTATAAAGTTTGCATCAAACTTTTTTGCAACCCATCTTGCACAACAAGCTGCCTGTGCCAATCTGTATAATGCAGCGATGGCTCAGATGCTGGATGGTACTGTGTGAGGGAATTGTGGTTTTCTGATCAGAACGGGGCTCCAATATAATGTTGTCAGCCACTCTGGATTGTGGACTTAAGCATAGTTATGAACCCTGCCTCCAAACTCTTGCTTTGTGAACAAATGTGGTTCCTACAAAGGCAACAGTAGCAGTCTTGTTACTTAGGTTAATTAAACCAAAACTGAATAATATTTTATGAAGTAATTCCTTAAATTTTCCTTGCTCTGGGATTAGAGAAAAAAGCTCTTTTTTTTTTTTTCTTTCTTTTTTTCTTCCAAATTGCTTCCTTGAGCAGTAAGCAAGGTCCTATTTAGAATACATGTCTCCAGACAGAAGGTCAGATTCCCTAGAGATAACGTGAAATAACTCTATGTGGATATGCCTTCGCCCCCTAAGGAGAAGGTGAATTGAACTTTTTCTGAGCCCCAGAGTCTCAAGGAAATAAGCCTCGAATTGAAAAGGCTCGGGCTAATTCTGGGGTGGAACTGAGAGAGTTGTGCCCTTCTTAATTGAAGATAGAAGTTGACCCTGTTTAGCTCAAGGCCTTAAGGGCTTCGTGAACCTGCCCCAAGGTGTGGGCTTCGTGAACCTGTCCCAAGGTGTGGGCTTTGCTAGATGTTCTGCCATGTGCTACGAAGGGGTGCAGAGAGGAGGCCCTGTGTAGTCCTGCAGCTGTATTGCAAGCTGTTGGTTTCACTCCGCAGTAGATGCGTGTCCATGGCAGAGATGGTCCGAGGGAGTAGTTTGTGGATAGATGAAGAAAAATAATGGAGAAGGAGGTATGTGGAGGCATCTCTCTCTTCCCTACTCTAGCAGTTATTTATTATTTTCCCTTTGAGTGTTTGCTGGATTTTGCTTCAGTTATGCAGGAAGTTACACAAAACAGTGAATGGAGCCAAGTTATGTATTATGGCTGCCTCAACCATCCTTCTTCTTCCCCCCTTCATACTTCATGTTGGCTGGCTGTTCAATATATGTAAAATTGAGCTAAGATTTTAAAATGAACAGTTGGAGCTTGATAATACTCAGAGCTTGATTAAACTAAGAAAAGCGGAGTGGGTAAAAGATGGCATGGAGAGCAAGGCATCTTCCTATGTTTATCTGGTTGAAGTCCCAAGAGCTTGCGAACCTCCCAGATGGGACAGCCTGAGGTGGTGCTGGTTGTGTTTTACAGGTGGGGAAAGCAAGACATAAGGAGGTTGAGTTGATTTAATTCTTGAAAGGAGTTGATGTGGACAAACCTAGATGTTAAAGACAATGAGCTGAATATGGACTGTTGGCTTCCACATAGAGATTTACGGTTGTCAAAGGTGGGACCACCTCCTTGATGGCCAAATAGTCTGTGCCCATGCCCTGTCTGGTAGCGTTGCTTTCTTCAGCTGGTGAGGGACAGGGCAGGGGCTGGGAGAGCCTGAAGCCACCACACAGCTGGAGTCTGTTAGTGCTGAGAAGTTACTGAGTACTTGCATGTTGGAAGTATGCAGCGCCTCTGGGACACGTGTGAGGCAATGCTGTTTACTTGTATCGACTTGTTTTCCTGGATAAAACTGCACAGTGCAAGCTTGCATCTGAGGCCACCGCTGTTATTCCTGGGTAGTCTCCAAAAGCATCTCAAGGCGTTTAGAGTCTCCTCTCCCTTGCCCGTCATTTCCTTGGTGGAGCACTGCTGACTGGATCCGTGTTGTGGGGACTTAGTTAGGGGCTGCTGGGGCTGGTCAGTAGGCACTAGATAGGTGTTTTGCTGTATTCAATTATACTCTCAACCAAGAAAAATGTATCCAGGTATTGTATTTGATAATAGGTAGCATCAGCTTGATGCTTCTGCACAGCATTGTCACCTCGAGGAACAGGAATATAAAAGAGCATTACAGCTCTTAAGACCCTGCCATGTCCCCTTCCTGTAATTCAAGAGCTAACTATCATCTTAATCAATAAACTCCAGCTTGGAGTCCACTAAAAATAATTTAGTTTAACTGGAGAAAAACAAAGCTTACTGGACCCACCGGTTGATTTTCTCCCAAACTAGTATTTTAGCTGCTCTGATTTGCTCAGGCCCCACGATACTTGCAATGCTTTTCCTTTTTCTTTCCTCTCCTTTCCTCCCCTCCCAACACTCTACAAAGCTGCCTCGAGTAGTCCTCTTGACACGGAGGCTGCAAATGCCACCATGGGCACCTGGAGTAATCCTCAGCTTCATCTTCTGCAGAGCTGTGGCTTTCTCCGGGAGAAGAGCTTTCACGTGGCTAACACAGCCTGCATTGTGCTCCCTCCCAGAAGTACCTGCCTAGGGCACTCCATTGTCTTCTGGGAGTAAAGTCTCCTCCTTGTCGGAGGTGTTACCGCCAAGGGTTTACTGAGTGTCTGGTATAATGCAAACTTCGTCTAAGAGTTGCCTCCGTGTTTCCTTTCAGATTGGGTTTATGACTAGAAGTCATCTCTTTTCTTAAGCTGTTTTTTTTTTTTTTTCCCTTTTGAATTGTGTTAGGCACCTTCTATGAATGATTTCAGAGCGGTGGTGTTGCCTGTCCCTTTTTATACATATATTATATTGATGTTATTGTAAGGATCAGTTTCTGTTGACTTCACCGGAGAAAACTCACTGCTGTCTTTTTCTTGATAGACAAACCCAGTTTGAAGTACCACAATTCCTTGAACAGGGTTTCCAGTGTGATCCCCTTAGGTTCAGCAAACGCAGCATTCCGGGAAGTAAGGGTTTTTGCAGACTAAATCTCAGACAGGAGGATGAGATAAATCTGAAAGTCTTAAAACCAACAGAATAAAAAACCCCAAACAAGAATCCCATTAGAACAGTGATGGTACAGAGCTAATTGACGAGCGTATTTTTATTACGGGATTAGGAGAGCAGAAAAAATCCCGCCTTTTATTTTGCCTGCTTTGTTGTTTCATGTAAGGATATTCCTGACCCTCTCCTGGTCTGTCAGTATCTGGGTTCCTCAAACGGGTGGGTGCTTCGCTTCCCTCCCCTCCTCCTCCCTTTCCAAGTTGTGAATGTTGATTTGGGCAGTTTATTCCTGACTGAGATCCAGCAATTGTTTGAATCGAAATGGTTATTGCAAGTGGGGTGGTGTCGGTTTTTTTTTTTTCCTCTCTCAATGTCTGACAGCCTGTGCAACATGTTTCACGAAGTCAACAGCTGAATCTTTTAAATTACACCCTCTTGTCCCTTGCTCTTTCTTTCTCCCTCCTACTTTGGCTGCAGAGTCTGCTGGAGGGGTGGAAAACAAGTTTGGCACCCACATGGTAGAGAGCACTGATTAGTTCCTAAAAGAAGCAGCAAGTTGATTGCTTGCAGAGATGATGTAAGCCCTTGCTCTGGGGTACATCAGGTTGGATTTCTCATGCTTTATCTTATAAAGCCTAAATTAACAGCTGGTTTGGTTTGAGTTCTCCGGGATCTGACTAAAGGATTACAGTCCGTTCTCAAGTGAGTCAATCTAGTTTAATTTATTTCAGGTCTATCAAAAAAGATCAATCAAAGCTCTTTTGAAAGTAAAGCTGTAATCGGCCTGTGTACTTAGATGTCACTGTTGTTGTATTTACTTTGCTTCTCTGGTGGAAAAATGTTCAGGCTGCAGCTAAGAATGTATTGCAGTGATTTTTTTAAAATTATTTTTTAAAAATACAATTAGATTTTTTTACAAGGTTACTTGAGTTTTGAGAACTGTTGCAGCCTGCAGTCTAACCAAGTCTGCTCATGTTTTTTTTTTGTTTTTGTGAATCCTTGAACTTGAAACTGTACTTGAACTGGGAAGGATCGTGGTTTAGTGGTTAAAAATACAAGTAGGAGTTGGGAATCCAGATTCCTCTGCTGATTGCTAGACCTAAGACATGACCTCAGGCATCTCCTTTAATTGCTGTTTGTCTCAGTTTCCCCATCTGTACAATAGGAACAACAGCATTCAGAGGTGATCTAGACACAAAGTAGCTTGTGTTTACATAAGAGTGCGATTTGGAAATCTGCGTATTCAACTGTGTACAACTCTCCATACACTTTCTTAAATCGGTGGTCTATATTGTCTTAAAGTGTGTAGAGCTGGAAATGACGGTGGTATAGCTAATGCTGAGCGGGGTTGTTGGCTCGATAGACTAGCTAATCAGATTTTAGGGAGCCAGGTTGCCGCAGCCTCCGGAAGCAAAGTATTGAACTAGTATAAAACCTCTCTACCAGTTTCTGTTTTTTAAACTCTTTTGGAGCCTTAGCGTCCCGGCAGACTTCATGCCAGATCAGGTATCAGCTGGCCTCCTGCCACTGACATAAACTCCATACCATGGTCTCTTGTTAATTTGACAAGAACATAATTGAGTGCCCACACCCTAACTGGATAGATGCTGGATGATCTGGTACTGCAGACATGTGATAAACATCGTGGAAACATGGCCTGATTTTAGCAGTTGCACAAGAGTTTGTATGAGTTGGGTTTAATTAATTCCAGAACTGATTTTTAAGGTGCTCATTCCTACACGCAGTCAAGGTAGAAGCATGGCATAAAAAATGAGAAAAATACACTACCGAGGCTTCAGCCAGAGGTAGTGAGCCAACTCGCTCTTTGCCACTGGTCCCCCAGTACTTCCCACTGACTTCCATGAAAGTTTGAGAGGCGCTAGTGGAAGTGAAAGGTTATGAAGCAACCCTTTGGAAAATGGAACGGGTGTCTTGCAAATGTCTTCAGCAGAAGAGAGGTTTGCATGGTAAAGTGTTTACAACTTGGTGCATCCTCTTTCAAGCAGGGATTATCTTGGAACTTTTTTGTGATTGAGTAGGCCATTTCTTGTTCATTTTTACCTCTCCCCTGCCTCAGGTTTAAAAAAAAAAATAACAAAAAAAAGAGGGCAAATTCCCTATTAAGTTGGTAGATTCCGGAACACACTTGCAAATTCAGCTCCCTTCTGTTGTTCTTACCGCCATTCTTTTTCATGTAACTATGAGTTAGAAATACGCGACTGCATTTTCAGCCACTGTAAGTTGGTCTTTTGAGCATGCTGAACTACTAGTGGCAGTTTTGGCGGGCACCTTTGCGATGGGAGCGTCTTGAGATGGCCTTGCCTGTTTCCAGTCCATGTGACAAATTTTTGCTATGACCTGTTCAGGTTCTTGCTTAAGAAAAGCTTCCATATATAATTTTAAATACCGGAAATAAATGGCTTAAGTTCCCTTTATGTTTGAGTCTTTTTGTTCTAGTCCACTTCCCAGCCACCAAGCAATTGTCCTCAGTCTCCTACCTGAGCGAGTGAAATGACTGCCACTCCTCTTGCAGATAAAGAGGATTTTTAAGATCTTCCCTTCACTTTTGTAAAAGCCAGCCGTTCTTTGGGAAGCTGCTCTTCCACGTAGGGACTTAAAAAGAAGCAGCAGCAGACAGGTGCTTGCAGACTGAATATGGGATTCTTAGAGCGGCTTAGCGTAATTTTTTTTTTTTTTTTTTTTTTCTAAAATAGTGTCCATCATACAGATGACAGATCAGTCAGGATGCCACTTGTTCTATCACTGGATGGTAGAATTGAGCGGTGGTCAGGCTGAGTCCCCCTGTAGGAGTTATGGCCTGTCCTTGGAGATTTTTGTACTCCTTCTGGAGATGGATGCAGGTGTGTTTTCCCACCTGAGCATTACTCTTGGGAATATGATTATTAGTCTGATAATCATTTCCAGTAGCTGGTTATTTTTCTTTCTCAAATATGGGGAGGTTTATCAGGGGTTTGAGGTGCGAAGACTGTATCTACTCTCGGTTGGCAAATTGAGGACTACAACAGTGGTTATCGATGTGTATTTTCCACTCTGTTTGAAAGCAAACTAACAATTAGTGAGTAGCTCCCCATTTCTGTCCTAGCCAGTAACCTCCCCCTGTAAGGCCACTGGGTGAGGTCTCCCCTTTTAAAAGCCAGGTTGCTGGGATTGCCTCCTTTTGATCCTCCCCTGCACCTGGACCTTTCCTAATGCCATCCCCCCCATCCCTGCTACTCTTACCTGGGTAAAATAACCAAGAAAGGAGGTTCAGAGTAAATGCTAATAATTGTGCATGTAATGTAATTGGAAGCGTTTCATTGACATGCTTATGTCAGCTGCTTCTTCATCTTAGTGCTTGAATGTACCACTAGACTTGCATTTAGCTTCTTGTGGCTGCTCTTTGATGCAGGTAGGCCATATTATAAATAGGCTTGTTGCTATGGTGAAAATAGGAGTCCTTGTCTGCTGAGTGTAACCTTTCCTACTTTCCTGGACATTGTAATTTCCGTCCCCCTTCCTCTTTTTGAATGTGCCATAGTAGAACAGAATTGTGTTGTCTTTTAGGGGAAGGAATTTCAGTCGATGAGTTGGGTTGGAGGACAGTACTTTCAAGGTGTCTTCCAGAAGTTGCAGGTGGTTTTTGAGGGGTGAGGGGAAAGATTGGAAGTCCCTTTTGTGATGACTCAGCACTGCCAAGAGATCCGTGGGCTTCTTCCCCCCCTCCCTGTCCTCAGGGAGAGCGAGAGATGAAAAAGCCTTCCCCTGCTCTTTCCATTACCTGGCTTCTCTCAGTTATTTTTACAAGGTTAATGCATTGTGCTCAGAGTTTGCATTGTTGTGCCAATAAAACTCTAATAATGATGATAAGATTGACGTGCGCACGGCCAGAAGATGAATCTACGGGATTTAGTTGAGAAAGGAAGGTGTGTGTTTGTCAGTAGCTGCCTGCAAGGTCCAAGGACTGCTGAGGCTCATTTCAAAGGCTTCGGGGAAGGGAGTGCTCTTCAGGGCTGATGGCTATAAAAGCTGAAGATGGCTGTGCCTGTCCATTAATCTGTTGAACTCATTGTTCTCCGTATCCCCGTTTTATTTTGTTATTATGCTGCGTTTTGTGCGAAAGGAACTGGAAAAATCAAGTGTGACTAAGGGCTTTGTGAGGCAGCAAGCTCTTAAGGAGAAAGGAGGAGGGGGAAAAAAAAGGGTGAGACTCTTCTGCTGCTCAGCCATCGAGGACAGCGGTGGCTGCAGCCACCCCCCAGCCCGCCTTATGTGCCTGTACCCCTGGGGCAGGATCTCGGCGGGGGGAGAGTTGCTGCTAAAACACCTGGGGCTCACTCTGTCTTGGCCCCGGCGTAGGCTGTGGTGGTCGCACTGTCCAGCCCCTGTACCCCAGGAACTGGCTCTGGGGAATGCAGCTCAGCCAGAAACCCCACTGCTGCGAAGCCACAGCTCTTGGCTTTCTGCTGAGGGTTTCCCCTGGAGGTTTGAAATAATTTACTCCCCGCACCGTCCACCTTCTCCTCAACATCCCGGCGATGAATCTGTTTCTCATTTAAAGCGTATTTTTCATAACTGCTCTGAAGTCTTGGAAGAGGGAAAACTGACTGCGTTTAACTCAAGTTCAGTTCTTTCCTCCCTGTGACCTCTGCTAGTATTTTTAAATGAAGATGATTTATTTTTTTATTTTTTTTAAAAAAAGGCTATGTCATGCTTCAGCTGTTCTAGGGAAGTTTAGTTGTAGTTGAAAATAAAACCAAGGGGCAGGGTGTAGGAAATCCCATGCACCTAATTTTAGGGGACCTAAATTAGAGAAGTTTGTATTTTTCTCCCCCGAAATGCTTAGGAGCAATTCTCACACCTTGGCCTTGTGTGTAAGGGCTTTAATTCCCTCTTCTTTGTGTTGACCTGAAAAAGCACCAAATTGCTACATGTGTAGGGTGGCATCAGAGGAGCGGGCGGGCTGTGACTAGCTTGTGTTTGCTCCTGTTGAATGAAGCAACCCACAAAAAAATAAACGCCGTGTGTGGGAGAAAGGCCTGTGCTTGCGCCGTGAACCGGTCTCCAGTAATGTGGACTTGGGACTTTTTGTCTGCTGTCATTTTTCCTACACCCGTTATTATCAAAGTGTGGGGGCAGACTGTTGTCACCTTCTTTTTTGTTTTCTCAGTCATCCAGGAGTATTTATCCAGAGGAATATTTTTAGAGAGTGACCCCCTCTCTGAATACGGGCCCTGTTGCCCCAGCATGGCTCTCCCCATCCCCAGGGCTCCAGGTACCACAATGCAGGGTACGGGGCAGTTGTGCCCAGGAGGCTGTGGGTGCTGCTGGGCTTGGGATGCCCCCCGGCTGCCTCGTGCCCCCCGTGAAGCGCCCCAAGGTACCACCTCTCCACCCCAGAACATTGGGGAGGAAAGGCAGTTACATGGTGGGAAGAGGATGTGGGTTGGGATGGAGAGCGAGATGGTGCCTGAAAAGGTGTTGTGTTCCCTGCTCCTGCCAGCATCCTGCTCTTTTGTGCTGGTTGGGCTTCACGCTGGGGCTGCACTGCTGTGGGTCAGTAGCTAAAAAAAAGAGTAAACCAAAGGATAACTTGGGTGAATGACCTGCCTGTCCTAGCAAATTTAGTTTAATTTAGAAGTTTAAAAATGGCCCTGTTATCCGCTAATATTAGCGTTTTGTGTGACCTGACCTGTTATGTTTGTGACCCGAGCGAGGAGGAGAGGGGAAGCGGTGCTGAATGGGGCTGCTGTACTTGAGGCTATTTTTCTCCCAGCCTCAGAAGCAGGACAATATCCCAGAATAGCAAGTGGTGGGGAAGTCGTGCTAGAGCGGGGACAGCCTGCCGTGCCCAGGATGGCTGCAGTGCTGCCTCTTCTGCAGAACGTAGACCCAAGACCCCGCTCGTTTGTCATCACTGATCCCATGGCTGCCGGGTGTCACCCTTGCTGCTGGTGTCCTGCCTGCCCTGGTGGGTCCCCAGATCTGCCTGCTGTCAGGACCCTTGCTCCTGCCTGAAGCCCCATGGGGTGATGGGGTGGCCTTTGCAGCACTGCAGAGTATCACCCCATTGAAGGAGGTAGGCTGGGGATGGCGTGGGGTCATGCACGTGATGCAGAACTGTGGTGTGGGATCTATTTCCAGCTCTGCCACAAACTTCCCGTCTTCATTTTTGGAGCAAATTGCTCAAACTCCTTCTCCCCTGTCCTGCCCATATGCAAAATGGGGCTGAGCATGCTTTCCTCATGGGAATGGTCTTTAAATAGATCTTTGCTTAGAGAGTGCTGTGGAGGCCAAGTTGCTGGACGGGTGCAAGGCAGTATCAAAGTATGACTGGAGAAGGGAGATCATGCAGGAAGAGATGTTTTAAAAAATTAAATCAAAGTACTATATAGTTTGGTTTTTTTTTTTTTTAAAGTTAAAAAAATCTTCCAAGTCTTCCATGCCTGGCTTTTCATCATGAGATTAAAAATGAGTGTAAGAGGAGGACTGGCAATGAAAAGTTATTACAGGTGTCTCCTGAGTATAAAAATGTTGAGAGGATGAGAAGGAAGGGCTTTGGCAGGTTGGCTGATCTTCCTGGTCAGGTCTGGCCGCTTTCCCCAGCTGGGTGGAGAACTCGGACTCTCCGAGCTTCCAGTAACCCAGGTGATATTGACAGTTGAGTTAAATCCATGCCTTGGTCAAGGAGGAAGCTTTTGGTCACCAGTTAAATACTCTGCATTTCCAAAATCCTATCTGCTCACACATTTTGTGTTAATAGCTCCAAGTGCATGAGCACAAGGTTGGTCATCAGGCACCCCACTTCTCCCCCGTTCCTGCACACATGCTGGGTAAGCTTTGGCTGGGGGGATGACAACTGAGTTGTTTCTTTACCAAATTCAGCAGAGCAGCCCACGTGCTGTATGTTTATATTTGGATAAATTTGGTGGGATTTGATTTCTATGTACTGGGGTAGAGTCAAGCATGTGAGAGGGACTTCCCTCACATTAGTCACTCCATCGTTAGCCTTTTTGACTGAAATGCTTGTGATTTCACACTGGGAAGAAGAGAGACTTGGATCCAGTTACATTGTTAGATTTGATATTGACTGCTCTGAGTGGGGGTCTTTATTCTTTACCTGGGTACCAGCAGTATGGGTCTTGCTTGGGTTTGGTGTCACTTGCTTATGGGATAGCGCTTCACTTCTTTGGGGGTATAGTTGTGATGCTGCAGAGAGCCAGTAACAGCCATCAGATCGCTAAGGAAAGTGTTTTCAAGACACATAGCTTTGGTATATTTGCTGCCTGTATTTTTATATGCTGTTTCTGTATCTGGATGGCCTACATCTGATGGTTCCTGGCCAGGTGTATTTGCTTCTATTAGCACTATTTGTAAATCACCTTGGCATTCACCATCTGCCTGAATGGTGTTAAAGAAATGTGAGATGTCTGTCAAAATGCAGTCATCGGCGTAAATTAGGCTCGAGTTTGGGGGGGTTGGTTTTATCACTGGCATTGCTTCTGCCAGTAATTTTGACCCTTATTGGAAAGGAGGAATTAAAGTCATAGAATCGAATCAGAATTGAAATGAAACCAGTTGACGCCAGCTGTGGGCAGCCATGTGATTTGGGGAAATGGGCTTACAGCTGATGAGGCAGAGTCACGGCGCAATGAAAGCTTTTTCTTTCTCAGTCTTTTTGCTCCGGCGTAGCTAACACTCATGTTGCTTTCCAGAGTGTCTGCTGCCAATTGATTTATCCCCTGATAATAGTCTTAAGTTATTTAGGTTGTCTTCTGTAAATATGTGCGCAAGTTGTAACAACAAACAAACAGTGTTTCTGCCACGTATGTTAAGACCTGCTGTAAAGCGTGGGGGAGCGGGAGTGAAAGGTCCGTGCTGTGTTGCTCTGGGGCTCCGAATGTCGGCCTGGGAAATGGTAGGGAAGGGTTTGCCTCTTCACGAGAGGCTAGCGGCGGGTTTGCCAAGAATATTGAGTGAGTGTTAGCAAAGTTGATCTTGCGCTGCCGAGGATATGGTGTGTTTTTTCTTGTTGCTCCGTAAGTCCTGCTTTCATTGGGATTTTGGCGTGTGAAATATATGAGAAATCCCATCTGAGCAGAACTGAAGTGGAAGTGGCCTCACGTCTAGGGTGACAAAGGGTGTGAAGAGCATCTGTTTGATTTTTGAGATCGGCATCCCTTCCTTTTCCCTTTATGAAATCTATATGTTTCTTGGTGTATTGACATCTCTTTCATGAGGGAAAACATTTTCCTATATGAAGAAGATACACAATGCCGTAGGTAGCCTTTCTGCCCCTGTTTCTCGCTGCTGTCGGTAGCGATGACGATGGTGAGCACTGCCCAGTGTTTCACCCTCTGCAGGGCTTCTGAACCTGAGTTTGTGTTTGCCCAGGGAGGTTCAGATGTGGTGGGGCTCTGGAAAGTAAGAAAACTACTTTAAACGCAACAAAAGAGCGAGCCTGAGAAAAGGCGGAATAAACCAGTCTGGTACCAACAAGGTGCGGGTTTGTTTAGGATTGCTGGTCAAGAACAGAACAAAGTTTACCTGCTGGGACACGCAGCTGAGTGAAGAGCAGTGGTGCAGGGCTCGGCGAGGCTGCAGTGAGGATGCTCTGCTAAACCAGTGGTCTCGGGGATGGGGATTTTAATTCTGTCGTGTCAGTGGAAAGTGTAAGGGATTAGAAAATTTGGGATTATCTGCAGGGTCCCCTTACATCAATGTCAGTATACTTTAAATGGATCCATGTCTTTATGTCACTCACGCAACTGGGCACTGTTTAATTTATCGTGGCTCTGTACACCAGACAGTACCTAAAATGCTCTCAGCTTAACATCTGATGCGGGGGCTGAAGCAGAACGCTGTATTGGAAGAAAGCTGGATTGATGGTTCTTTTGCCAAATGAACTTTATGGAAAGAGTTAATTGCTGCATGTTTCATGAAAGCCATGACCTGAGCCTCTGTAGTAAGGTTTTAAAGAGAATCTGCTGTTAGACACCTCCTCACAGTGGATGTTACACCTAGGTGTGGAAAACACTTTGGGACTAAAAAAGGAAAAAAAAACCTACAGGTGTGTTGATTTTTTTTTTTTTTTTTGTCTTTTTTTACAACTTTTGTTGTGTAAAGTTAGTGGTGGGGTGCTAGAAAGGGACAAATAACCATCTCTGACTGGGCTTGCTGATGTGACACCACGGAGGATGGGTCAGTTTTGCACTCATCCATTTTTCAGTTGGCTTGAACTTTTGTCAGTAAAGCCGCAAACTCTCTGGTCACTCTTCGGAGAGTTCCCACCTTGCAGGCATAGCCTGTCTGTAGTCAGGCGTGCACCTTACAGAGCAAACAGGGGTAGTGGGTTTAGTACACAGCATTAGCTTTGAAGCATACCTTTATTTTTCTGCTTCAGGGTTTCACATCAAGTCAAACTCCCTCCTCCCACAATTTCTTCCTTGCCATCTCCCTCTTCTCTTCCAGGTTTCTTATCATCGCTGTACAGGCTAGCAGCTTCTTTCAGCCTTGCAGCTAAAGAGGGCTTTGCTACAGCCGAAAAAAAAAAAAAAAAAAAAGAAAGAAAACCAAGTCCCAAAACACCCAACCCAAACCCCAGGTCCTGTCCTGATGCTTGTCTCTGTGTAACCGAGGCGGCTCAGTGGCCAGGAGATTGCTGAATGGCTGGAAATCGCAGCTATCTTAAGTCTATGGAGGGGCCGTGTGTGCGGCTGCATCTAAAATTTTTATCACCACCACTGCAGGTGAAAGGCTTTCATTCGGCTGTGCTGGTCCAGCAAAGTCTATTTTATTTATGTGCTTCCAAGCCCTTAAAACTTCTTTTAGGCTACATCAGTAGGGAGTTAATAGAAACTTTGAAATAGGAAAAATGCCTGTGGGTTAAGCAAAAACCCAGTTGACCAACTTGAGCATAAAGCTGGTACTTAGTTGGTAGGTCATTTGCTGCGGGGGAGAGGGGAAGGTGGACTGCTGGACCACAGATAGCATTTCCCAGTGGGAAAGAAGTTGTAAACACAATTAGCAGCTCTTAATTTGGGAAGCAGCGTACGTTTTATTTTGCTTGTCTTTGTATATTCTTGTAGAAAACGGTTCTGAGTCTCGCTGCCGTCGGTTGTTGTTTTAATATTAGCTCAGCACATTTATTTGTACATGTGAACTAGAGTAGCACATATATGGGCCGCAATAAAAATAATCACGTTTGGGAAGAGTGAAAATATTCAAGGGTTTATTCTCTGTAACTTCCTTAAAAAAAGCCTAGCAAACAAAAAGTGCCTTCACAGAGAAGTTTGACTGAGGTTTAAAGTTTCTTCCATTCAAGTTCTTTTCAAGAGAAGCAGGGTTTTATTATTTTTTTTTTTTTTTAAAAAAAAAAACCCTACTTTCTGAAAGACTAACATGTCATAAGCACCAGCATACTGCTCTACCATGTTTCTGCTAAATGGGATTATAAAGGATTTAATTCTGTGAGAGTTTGTGTTGCAGGAGGTGACTTTTTACAGTATGTCAGAGCGAGCGGTACGTGACACCCTCCCCTGGTTCCCATCACGTCCCTCTGCTCTCACCTGGGTTTCCCCTGGTGCCAGTACCTGAGCGTCTGGGGTATCTTGGATCAGGCGGAATGGGGGAGCGAGAAGGTGGGTCAGGAATAAAAACCTGACTTGAAGACTGGGTAGTTAGAAGCAAATTGTATTGATTTCTCTTTGCAGGTCTGATGGTTTTGAAAGCCACTTGCTGTGCAGCTTTAAAGCTTTTCCTGCCATATGTGCAGTCAATAAATGCTAGCGACTCGGCCAGCACCGCGCGGGCACTAATCTAGCCATGCCTCGGAGCACCTCTGTGACTTGAAATACACTGCAACCCGCAGGGCTGCTTCGGCTTAAAAGTTAAGCAGGTGCTTAAGTGCTTGGGTGGATTGGAGACTATGGGCACTATGTTAGCTCTTGTCTGAACACAAATGTCGTCTTTACTTTTCTAGTAAAATATTGTCCCTGCCTTCTCGTCTTCCCAGTTTTATCAGTCTTTTTCTGGCTTTTTCCAAGCTAAGTGGTTTTTCTGGCGTGGTGAACACACTGCACGTAGTCTTGAAATGGAGTATGAACAGAAAGGGAGAGTAGCTGTCTGATTGCCATGGAGTGCAGAGAGCAAACTGACTTTAGGAATTTTGGAGAGCCAGCTAGATTGTTACATATTTACTTAATTTTAATACTTTTTTTTTAGAGGAGTCAAATTCTTGGTGATACTAAGAGATTTAGGTGCCGAATTTGAATCTTGGGGCTGTCCCTTTGTAAGCTATCGTTGCTGCCCTCCATTTATCACAAGGAGAAACTATTCTGCCAAGATGCCTCATTCTTGAACAGTGTCTCTGCAGGTAGGAAGTGTGTAAGATTTGTTTCAGTATCTCGTTTTCTTTCTTCCCATCCCAGTTTTAGCAGTTGCTTCTTTGCACACTCATTTTTTTTTATAGCTTTTTGGCTGATACACGGATAATTCTACCTTTTTTTTTTTTTTTTTTTTTTCTTCTCTCCCCTCCTTCCCTCTCCAAGTCCCTCTGCATCCCTTGTAGCTCTAGAGAACTGCCTTGTTTATTGCTGATAGCGTGGTTGATGCCAAGAAATCCTGACTCCTGGTGCATTATCGCGGGGCTGTGACGCAGGGCAGGATCACGTTCCAGATCTAGGTCTTGTTTATCTTGGATCCTTCTCGTGCTGTGGAGCAGCAAGTAGTACTTGACTTCTCACACTGCTCCATCGGCTCCATCTTCTGCGTCCCGGGATTCTGCCGCCTCCTCATGTGTGCCTGCCTGGTCTGCTCGCCTTGTGCTCCGAACCCCCGGGGAGAGGAGGGCTGGGAAGGGAGCTGAGGGATTCCATGAAAAAGCTTTACTGAGAGGCCGGCTGGCCCTTTTGTATTAGAAACTGTGACTGGAGGGTTATTTTTTGTTGTGGTTTGGGTTTTTTTTTTTTTCTTCCCTTCTTTTTTTTTTTTTTTTTTTTTTTTTTCTCCTGTAGTAGTTTGAATTGCCTTTTTAAGAAAGGAGGAAGTGGTCTGGGAATTGGTGGCGTTACCTGGGGTTTGCAGATTCAGAGCTGCCTTGCATCCCCTATTTGCAATCCTGATCCAAGCTCATTTATCATTTCATAATTCAGTTTTGAGGTTTTTTTCTCTCTCCCCCCCCCTTTTTTTTCCTCTCCCCACCTATTTTTTTTCCTCTACATATTGCGTGCCCTGTGCAACAGATGTGAGGATCTGATCCCACTTCCATTGAAGTCAATAGCCAAATTCCTATCGACTTCGCTGAGAGCGAGAGCGAGCCCCTGTCTAGGGAGTGAGGATTAGAGCTAAGTAGGAGTAAGTAAAGTACAATAAAATCAGAATATCCTACTTACTGCTTAATGCCATGAATTCTGTTTTGAAGAATTTCTGTTTTGAATCCCATGGCTTTTTATGCTGGTGAATGCCAAGAGCTGAATTCATGGGGGTGGGGAAGAGGAGGAGCTGACAAGCATAAGAGGGTTTTGGTTTCTAGAGTTAGGAGGGACATTGGTAGAAAGGAATGAAAAACAGTCCATGATTCCTTCATGACCCTGCAGTAAAAGGACTTCAGCTGATGGATGAGGGGCTTGGTTTGGCAGACAGGCTGCGCTGGATCCACTTTTGACCGTGTCAACCAAGTGTCACCATCTAAATCTGGAATGCTGTTGTGTATTATGGGAATATAAATAAACCCAAAAAAGGGCTCAGGAAAGGGACAATAGTTGGACAGATTCTTAAATAAAAAATTTTTATATATATATATATATATAAATATCGCCCCCTTCCTGTCCACTTCTAAACACATGGCTAAAATAAAAATAATACAAAAAATCAAAACAGAAAACCCCAAACCCCCAAACAAACAAACAAACAAAAGACAGGCTGAGGGAGGGGAAAAGTGATTACTTTCTAGATGTTTTTCTGCAGGACCAGCCTTCCCAAAGGCCTCCAGATCTGTTCCAGGGGGATGGTGGTGAGATGTGGCTAAAGCCACCTTGTCCCCACGCAGCCCCTTCTTCAAACAGCGCCTGCCCGGGGGTGTAGGAGCTGCCTGTCCCCAGGGACGTGTGGTGGCCGTGGGCTTCCCCTCCTGCCCAGGGCGTGGTGACACGTGCGCGGGTGTGTGGACTTGGACCCCTTGCAGATAGCAGCATGGCCTTTAGCACTGCCGCCTCTCACAGCCCCACAAGGAAGAATAGGCTCTTATCCTGGCAGGGCAATATTATCCGTGTTTTACAAGCAGGAAGGCTGAGGCGAAGGGTTTATTTTTGTGTGACTCATTCAGGATGGCCCAGGAGCCCGTGGCAGATGCGGAAATTCAATGTCTCGCAAAGCCCCCGTCCTGTGTCGTCTCTCCCCGTCCTGCCCAGCCTGTGGGTTTGCACGATGTACCTGCCGGGGATGCTTTCCTCCTTAGGGATATGCTGCTGGCACCCATCTGCCATCTCTCCGGGCAGCGTGCAAGGTGCGGCTTTGTGTCAGAAGGGGGAATGGGGGGCTGCTGATTTTGGGGAGCGACACGGTACTGCCAGAAAACGCAGCGACAGAGAAACAAGCCCCATTTCTGGGGTCGTGAACCCGGGTCGATGCGGCATGTGGATTTTTTGCTGCACCGCTTCCTCATGTCACCGCTCCGCTAGGATGCTTTCTTCGCTAGCTTTTCCTTTCTTTTTCCCTTCGCTCTCTCTTTTGGCCAGGATTTTAACATATATCACAGGCTGGTAGGCTAAGAGCCTGGGACTTCCCCTCACCACACTCAAAGTCTTTGATCTTTTGCTTTGGAGGTAACATCAAAAGAATGGCTGAGAAAGACAGCCAGCGCTGTGAAGTTCAACGTTCAAGTTAATAGCTTGACTGAAGGTTGTGCTGCATTGCTGGAGCCGGAGTAAACAGAGGCGAGCGCATGCATTTCCCTGGAAATGGACCTTAGTGCTTGCAGAAGGGCTTCGTTTGCATTCACAATTAATCTAGGCCCTACCAAAGGGGCAAGCTCGTTGTTTTATTTCGTTAC
>NW_009260407.1:350962-353377 GCF_000687185.1 Egretta garzetta | reverse complement strand
CCCCCCTCCTGGCGCCCGTGTCCCCCTCCCCTGCCACTTGCTTGCACTTTGTCATTTCTGGGGTTTCTCCATTTTCAAAATGTTTAAGCTAAAGTCTGTTGGCAAAAGATTACCTTCCCTCTTCTTTTAATACTACTACTAATAATAAAAAAAAAAATCTTTAACCACTCCCTGCCCAAGCATACAGTGGATAGTATAGAATTTGTCATGCCAGATTATTTTTTTTTTTTCTTAATTCCCTTCCCACTTCTGTTTGAAATGCTCCTGACCTGTGTGGGCGAATGGCTGCTCCATCCATTTTTCCATTGCCATCTTCTGCTATTTTGGTGGCCTCTATTCTCTTGTGTATGTGTGTGGTTGCTTTGATTCCCCCCCACCCCACCCCCTCAATGCACTGCAAATAAGGTGGGGAATTTTGTATGATTTTGCATGACGGTGCACAGCCAGGCCCTTTTCTGCATGGCTTGGGATATTAGGTGGAAGCTCCTAGGCAGCACAGGGTAGTCCCAAGTAGTGAATACTTTGGCATTGGTGGTAATGATGTTGGAATGAGAGATTCTGAGCGGCAAAACACTGGAGACTTCAGCAACTTCACTGAGGTGCTTGACACTTCTGGAGGAATTGGCCTGATATATTTACAAGTTTAAAGCATCATTATGCGGGATTGATATGGGATATCAGGATAGGGGTTTGTCTGCACTGTATTTTAGTGTGTTATGTATGTGGAATGATTGATGTGAGTGTTAAACTCTACAGTAAAGTAAAACCAAAGGGCTCTGTTTGTTTTCAAAGACATTTATATGAGAGAGATGCACCAAGGATACTGTTAGTCCCGAGACAGAGGCATATTCTTCTTCAGCCTGGAACAAAATAGGAGACACAGTTCAGGAGAAAAGTTAATGGCCTTGATAAACTCAGAGAGGAGGTTTAAAATTACTTTGCGAGTGAAAGTACTTTCTCCGGTACAGCTCAGACTTCTGTAAATTTACTTATAAAATAAAAAAAGTATTAGTCACTGTATTTTTGCAAATTTTTGACCTTTTGAGCAGAGCTTCGGTGTGGGTCTTAAATCACTCGCCAGCGCAAGGGATGGTATTCACAAAGGAGCAAAGCCAATCAGGCACCCAAGTCCTTATGGCTTCTTGGAAAAATCCTGACCTGAATACTTTGCCCTGTTGAGTGAATTAACTGCTCTGAAGTGTGTGGGAGTTCAGGACATTCGTGCCCTCTCGAGGAAATGTGGAATGCTCTGGCGGGTAATGACCCCACTGGATGAGACCACAGGGCTCTTTCTACGGGGACAGTGAGGCGTGTTAATTTTTGAGCCAATTATCATTCAGAAGCGATGGCAAAACATCCAGCTCCACCGAATGACAGCCTGAAGCAGGTCTTGCAGGAGCTGCCGATCTTTTCCTGGACCGAAGGAAGGGGTGGTGGATGATTGCATTGAGGTTCTGCGTTTTTCCTTGGCTGTTCTCCTGCATTTAATAGAATGCAACTAATTATTCTGATTAAACCCATACAGAGTCAGAGGAATTTTTCTACAATATTTGGGCTACCTCTGATAGCTGTCACTGGAAATCCTTCCCAGGAGGGATCACCCCAGGATCGGGGAGGGCAATTTGAGCTCCCTCTGCCCTTCAGGTAGCATCCTACAAACAGTATGTTGCAATTCCCATGTTGCTTATGGGGGGACAGGAGGAAAAGAAGAGTAATTTTCAGTAGATTAGCAGCTATTGTATCATCTCACGTTGCTTAATAAGCCTGATGTTACATGTGAGAGGTAAGCTCCTTAGTGGGAGCAGGGTGGACTGTAATGACCTTTCGTGTGTAGGTCTGTTGAGATGAAAGGTCTCTCCTGAGGTTATCGGGTTAGCCGTGCGGCATGCAGAAACACTGACTTCGCCTTGCTATCCTGCTCAGATGCTCCTCAGTCTATTAATTCTCTTAAAAATCTGTTTAGGAACCTGGTTTTTCTTCCTCTGATTCCACCTAGGACAAATTTGACTTGGAAATAGAACAGAAATTCTGTGTCATGATTTTTAAAATAAATAAATAAGCTATTGCTGTGAAAGGGAGCTCATTGATCCTTACTTGCCTCATTTATAATTACCCTTGTATGCAGTCATCCTACCTCATCTCTAAAAAACAAAAACGCCTCTCAAAACCCCACCAGACAGCTCACACGGCTTGTTGTGTCCCTCCCCACCCCAGTCTCTTCAACCTCCAGAACTTATAAAATATAAGTGTCCACAATAAGATTATAAAATGTTGTAAGATTGGAGCCTTTGCTTTCCTGGCTGTTCAGTAAATAGGTTGGTGTCTCTTGGATGTGCCCTGAGGCTCTGAAACCTGAGGCCTGCCCACATCTTGAGTTCTACTTTCCTCCTTGCAAAGTGCCTCTGGCTAGTGGAG
>NW_009260407.1:345106-350902 GCF_000687185.1 Egretta garzetta | reverse complement strand
TTTTTTTTTTTTTTTTTTTTTTTTATTGACAGCTGTAACAAACCTCGCATAGCTACTGGGGTTTTTAGCAGTTGCAGGTAAGGCTAAAACCTAAAATATTCATTTGACACTTGCAGGTCCAGGGCACTTAGCGCAGGTGTGTGAAAGCTCCGGTGCTGCCGGTTTGTCGTGGCTCTCCCTGCGGGCTGGTGGGGGGCCAGCGTGTGCCCCCATCCTCACCCTGAGCCACGGCGGGGACCACCGGGTCCCCTCGGGATCCCCGCTGTTGCCCCAGCGCCTGGGTTGGGCCCTTGGCTTTGGGAGAGCAATCCCGTAGATGAGTGCTCTTTTGCAGGCTGGCTCCTGGGTGGTCCAGGGCTGGGCTGTCATCTCCTGGAGCCTTTCCCTAGGGGTTCCTGCCCTCCCCTCCGGCATGGGCTTGTCGCACCCCCAGCTCTCACCCTCCCGTAGAGGCAAAGTGTGAGCTGGTGCCGAACTCCCAGGATTTAGCAGTACATAGGCTGCCCTGTGCCGGCTTTGGGAGCGCGAACTGCTGCTCATCCCCCGTCTGTCCTTTCCTTGGGAACACGGTGTTTTGCAGGCGTCCTCAGCCCAGGGGGCTTCCAGGGGTCCCCTCTTCCTCCTGGGCAGCCCTGGCCTCCGCACGCCTCCCTCCCGATGGCTGAGCAGGGATGCCCCGATCCTGGGGAGAGCTCCCATAGGGAGCAAGGCGTTTGCTAATTCTGTCAGAGTGGTGGGGTTGAAGCTGTTCTGCATTTAACTCTGTATGAGCCTGATTTACCTTTCTCAGAGGAGGTGTCGCTCCTGTTACAAAGCCAAGTATGTCTTTCTGCTCTGCTTTCTGGCTCTTAAGTGGAAGTTGTTTTTTCTAGTATCTGCTAAGTTCCTTTAATTTTTTTTTTTTTTTTTTGCATATTCATATCGAGAGAGAGGGAACATAATCTACATGGACAGGCTTAAAAAACACAGTGTTCCCAAACCACAGTCCTTTAAATAAATAAATATAAAAGTTGCCTTGTGGGCCAGCCAGTTCAAAATGCCTGAATGCCTGCACTATATTTAGCAACAGGAGCAACATTTTTGGCTATTTACAGATTTATACGCTCAGGGCTGCTCTGATGACTCCTTTGTTTTAACTTTGGGGCTGTGGCATGAAAGTGTGACAAATGCAAATCTGGGGAGCGCGGGCGTGTTGTGTCTGCGGGAGCGCGGGCTCCGCTCCCCGGGGCCACGAGTTAGGTGTTCGCCGCCGGATTGCTGCAGAAAAGCAACCCTCACCTCTCCAAAACAAACCTCTTCCACAACCACAAGAATTTGGCACATGGGGCAGAGTCCCTCCAGGACATGAGCTATTGCAGAGCTGCTGATACCCTTCTCCCTGGGACAGAGGCCCCCTCCCAGCCAGCATTTCTGCATGGATTTTTTTTTTTTTTAAATTAAGATTATTTTTTTCTCTTCTGCCCACCCTTTGAGAGGAAAAATGCAGACTCATGCATGTTGCTTTTTTCCCTGTGCAGAAGAAAATCTGTTTTTTCTTTTTCCTATGGATGCATGGAGCAGCGTATAGATTTCGATTTGCCCCCCCCCCCCAATTAATTAAAACCAAAGGGATTATTTTGTGTTAGTGGATTGCGCTGTTTGACTTTTGTTTCTAGTCACTTTAGCTCAGGGAGTGGATATGCCAGTATAGTTGTTTTGACTGAGGAAAATTTATCTTTCTGAATAAACAAAAAGAACGTTTTTTCCAAAACTTCTCTGCTACTATATTTTGTATGTCATTGTCCCTAAAATATGCCAATTCAACAAAAGTTGCTTAAATTTAATGCATAACGTACTGTTACTTGAAAACTCAAAATGCCTTTCTGGAGGCATGCCACACCTTTATTTGGATTTTACAGGAATTTGACTTATTTTTATGGGGTGCCTTTTAAATCGGGGGAAAAATAATTCATAGTGATGTCAATTCTGGACCATATTTGTTGTAACATCTTTTCTATCTGCATCTCCCTTAAGAAAAAAGAACATCTTATTTGTTCTTGAGGAAGAGCTTGTGTGGCTGATGATTCAACTAAGAATATTTTAAAAATACTTCATTTAAATACCATAAATGCATATTGCATTGTTTTGGTGGTGCTGGAGGAAACCAGAAAATAAACACATGGGGTGGCTGCCCAGGAACAAGAGGTGACAGCACAGATTTAGTGAATACTTCATTTGTTTGGTTTTGCTTTCATCCCAAATGATTCACTTAGTCCTCCGCCTAAATATAATTCTTCCTACTTAACCAGGAGTCAGCTTTGCCTCTGGCCAGACAGGGTGTCTTTTCCATGGGTATCTGAAGGCAAGCCTTCACCTTTTCCTCCTCTGATGGACAATTGAGACATCCAGCTTGCGTTTTGAAGGGAAATGGGTGCGAGTGGTCTTGCTGGCCCCACCGACTAACGCCGTCGGAGAAGCAAATAGGAGGATTATTGATAGGGGAAACAACTGGTGCCGAGTCCTGGGAGGGAATGTTTCTTTCCCGGCTCTCTAGGAGGGATTTGGAAAGAGCCGTAATCCTGGGTTAGGAGTAATTTGTTACAGCAAGATGATACTTGAGTGGCAGGAGGATTCTGGCGGAGGCAGCGCGAGGGTTTTATTCAGAGGAGTAGCTGGTCCCACAGAAGGTCAGTCTGACACAAATCCTACCCCAGCCCACAAGTTTTGTTTCTCAGCCAGCACAATTAGCTGAGGGGACTCTCGACCTCTTTTACATCTTTCAAAGACATCTCTGCGCATCTGAGCTAAAAGATTACGGCAAGGAATGTGGACCAGGATATGATGCAGTGGAAAGGGTTTGTGTTTTTGGTTTTTTTGGTTTTTTGTTTGTGTGGGTTTTTTTGTTTTTTTTTTTTTTCCAAGGCAGGCTTTCTGAAAAACAAAATAACCTCAACAGCAACCTTCCCAGCTTCTCCTAGGAGGTCAGAATATTGCTGGTTTCAGTGTTATCTCCAGGACTTTTTCCTGAGGTTGCCTTTAGGTTACATTTTCGAGTTAACTTCTTGGGTTTGTTTGAGGGGGAAAAAAAAAGAAAGACAAAAAGTTACCAACCCTGGGGAAAGAGAATTTTGCAAGTTCTTGGCTTTCACGAGGGCCTGAAACCCTTGGAGCCATCTATTCTGCAGTAACCCCTTGTTGCATCGAAGACCCAATCGCACATGGAAACCACAAGGGAGGCGACAGGAAATTCGGTATGAAATTTGCTGGGTTTACTAGAGAGTGGCTCCCGGCAGTTCACCCAGAATTGCTACATCGACAGGAATTTTTGTGGTAGTGATTCGAGTCATGAGTTTCACTTACCCAACAGCGGGAGAAAATATGACTCTTTCAGTAAAACCCCGTTAGGCGACGTTACAGTAACAAGCAAACAGCTAAATTCTCCTGTAGCACCTTTACTCTGGGATCCCACCCACCCATGCCTCTCGTTTGCAGGTACTTCACAGGACTTGAGGTGAGAATTTGGATCAAAGACTGAAGAAAAAAACCCAACCAACCGCAAGCCAGATAGTCTGCAAGGCCCCTTTGGAGGGGCATCTTTGTCCTGCCTCGCCCTTGTCACAGTTCTGCTGGCTTCTGATAGCCGGAGGCAACCCTCTTTTGGCTCAGATTTTCATAGAATCATAGAATGTTTTGGGTTGGAAGGGACCCCTAGAGGTCATCTAGTCCAACCCCCAAATTTTGTAAACTGAGGCTTCTGAACTGGCCCGGCTCCTCACAGAAAGTGTGTGACAAACCTGTGCTTGGTCTCGTGGAAGCGGGGCACAGTGCTGCCTTGCTGAGGGCCGCCGCCACACAGCCAGGCTGCTGCCTCAGCACCCCGCCGGCCCTTCCCTCCTCCTCTGTCCCTCCGCACCATAAGAAGCCAAATCAGGCTATTTTTCCTCCTACAAATAGGAAACACTGGAGAGAACAGATTGGGCAACTGTCAGTCTCTGATGGCAGTAACAAGTGAGGAAGGCAGGTAGGACTGGTCCAGGACAGAGGTGTACACAAAGACAGGCCTCTGTCTGTTTTTTTTCTTCACACACATACATGGAGTGGAAAATGGTACCAGTCCAGCAGCCATTTTGCATCCTGGTCATGTAGAGATGAATGTGAGGAAGAACTTCTTTACTTTGAGGGTGATGGAACACTGGCACAGGCTGCCCAGAGGGGTTGTGCAGTCTCCTTCTCTGGAGATATTCAACATATGCCTGGACAATGTCCTGTGCAACCTGGTCTGGGTGATCCTGCTTTAGCAGGAGGGTTGGACTAGATGATCTCCTGAGGTCCCTTCCAACCCCAACCATTCTGTGATTCTCTGTGACTTTCCTGATGGGCATTACTGCCAGGGTACGCAAGGAGTCTGGTTAATGCTTCCCGTAATTAGGAAACGTGTAATTCCTGCTCCAGACTCCAAGTGGTGGAAGCGAGTGGAGGATGGGGGCCAGTTTTGGAGAGCCTCTTCTACTCCTTACACTACCGCGTTGTCCTGTACTGTGTGGTGAGAGGGGAGCAGGACAGGGCAGATGTGGTCTGCAATATTAAAGCAGAACCAGGCTGGTTGACCACTGAGCTCTCTTACTTTGGTTTGTTTTGGGGTTTTTTGGGTTTCCGTAGAAAAAAAAGGGTTTTGTTTTTAGAAAGGTAGTTGCAAAGCTTGAAGTTGTAGTACTTCCTTGACAAATGGAGTTATGCTCTTAACAGAGTTGGAAAGTTTTAAGGGAGGCAAGGTCCCCCTGGAGCAGTCCTTCCGTTACAATGGAGGTAGTTCAGTGCCGTGATCTTTGTCTCTAGCATGCTGTCAGATATTTTTACTGTCTTTATTTAATGGGGAGGAAAGGAATTATATTTTATAGACCATAAAATGCATTCTTGGACTTCACGCAAACACTAGTTACCAATTGTTCTCTCACTCTGTGGGAGATTGCCAGGAAGAGAAATTAAATGTGAGCCTGTACATCAAATTGTTTGGTGAGTTTTGGAGGCTGGTTTAGCTTTGCTGGGTCTAAACAAGCTGTATCTACAGAAAGACTTCGTTGAAATTTCATGACTGTCCCATTCTTTCTCTCATGGAAGCTCTATGCTTGAGTGGAACAGAACAGGTTGCAGAGAAAATCTGGGGAAAGTAGTTTGAAGATGAAGTAGCTGGTTTTTTGCTGGCTTAAAGTAAGTAGATAAAAAGTTTTTTCTTGCTCCTCGACTGAAATTATGCTTTTATTTGTGCCTGCCTTTTGGAACAGTACTTTGTAGACAACCACATCGTACTCAGCAAGCTTGCTGATTTGTGCAGTGAGGGCTGTGGAGGCTTACAAATTAAATTTAAAAAAAGCAATGGTGCTTTCCCAAGCTCCACCCAGGATCGAGAAACACTGCCTGCAGTTGTTTTGCTGAGATACCATGTGAACTGCAGAAAGTAATGCTGTACTTCTGTGTCACATGAACACTCTTCCTCTTGTAAAGCTAAAAAAAAGATTTTTAATTCCTGCAGTAGCTGATTAGCTATCCTAGAACTCAACTGTAGTCTACCAACCTTGCATTCATTAGAAGAAAAAAACCTGCTTTACTTCAGTGTTTCAGTAGCACTGATGGCAAGAATGCCTTTCATCCATGTCAGAATGAGCAAATAATTATCTGAATTTGCTTGAACTTTCATAGGCAATAATTTTTAAGGAAGCTTCTGGTTATTCTCTTTAGCTCTCTCTCATGGCAGCCTCCCTCTGGGCCCTTATCACTGTATAGAAAAACCGTGTAAGTAGGGGTGATGTGCAGCAGTAG
>NW_009260407.1:339530-345032 GCF_000687185.1 Egretta garzetta | reverse complement strand
TGATTAGGTCAGGATAAAGCAAGTGATCTGGTGCTTCTGGGACGTTCCTCCATCTCCGCTCGCTCTGACTGCTCGCCCAAGAGGGAACTGCAGTTGTTGAGGTGCCCGTGGGGCTCAGACTATTTCTTTCTGCCTTGTTCCACCCCAAAACAGGCACCCTCTTTGCCCGTTGCCTTAGATTGCTCTATGCTTTCAATAAGGCACTTCAAGATCGCAGGATGTCTGCTTTCAGGCATCCCTCCTTTGAGATGATCTCGAGCTATTTAATCGCTAACACATTTCTGTGACTTTCAGGCTGTGGAGGACTCTGCCTTCTCCTTTTTTTACGCCCTAGCAGCGCTTCAGCAATGTGACAAAATATCAAAACGGGCACCTCAAGGTCCCTGTTTCAGGGACTCCTGTGTATTACTGGAAGAGGAGACAAGGTCACTTGAGTTCTCGATAACGGGGAAATTCAAGGCACTAGAAGTGTCTTGTTCAGGAATATATCACAAGATGGTTTGCCTGATACCAGTGCTGGTGAGTTAGTGGCATTTTAAATTGGGAAGAGGACTTAATGCCCTGCGTGCATGTGTCTGTGCAGGTACACAACACTTACCAGTTCCTTTTTTTGTGCAACTTTTTCCCTATTTTTTTATTTCCCTATTATTTGATAATTTATTTTTGCAATGTTGCAATAGTTTAAAGGGTGATAATAGTTTAAAAAAAAGTGGAGATATGTGATAAATACTTCCGTGTTTTACAGGTTCCTGCTTTCATTTCTTGAATGCTGTGGGGAAATCTTTTGTGTGGAAAGGATCGGTCTCATTGAAATGATCCTCGTTGCTCTCATTTTGAGCAGCTCCCCGGTGCCTCGTCGTGGTACATTACATATTCTGTAGAAGGGCTGAACGTTGTGGGTGGTGTCTATTACTTCTCATACAAAAAATTCCAGACATTGCAGATCTGCAAGAAATAGGAGGCCCTTTTAAAGTTCTTTCGGCAATCTCCTTCGGTTATTTAAATAAATCCTTCAGATTTTGCTCTCTCCCTTTGCACCTCCACAAACAAGGTGATAACTGAAGACTGAAAATAAGGGGTTGAGGTAAATTAAGGGATGGAGCAGAAGCTGAGGGTCTACTTTTAAATCCTTAGAGACTTTGCCTCCTGGCTTAAGTGGGGACACTAGTAGCTTGCAGACGTTTCTTTGTAGGTACCAAGATGAATATCATCTTGCAACTATTTTTCTTGTCCAGGGAGAGCAATTACAGCCTCGTTAAGCTCCGTCTTTGGTCCTATCACCTTCCCCATAAATTTCAGCCCTCCCCTCAGGATTGCGCTTTCCTGTGTTACTGCTGGATTATCTCTGGTTAAAATTTGTCTAGATGGCCTCTCTCCCAGAAGAGTTGCTAACTAAATATCGGAGAAACTCCTGACCTTCAAAGTTGACATCCAGGTGTGTACTTCCATGTCATTCTGCAACGCTGGCCAAGGGAGAGACTAACAGCGACACTAGGATCAGAAATATTTCCGCCTGCATGGCATGTTGAGGTCCAGGGAGAAAGCATACCCTCTGAAGGTGGAGATGTGGTCCCATGGTTAGGAGAGGTATTGGAGGCCTGTGGCACCAAGCTGACTCCAGGAGCCCTGCTCCTGCTCATTTCAGTTCCTGGGAGCTAATAAGCACCAGCTGCAGGAAACCCGAGCTGGAAAGTGTTGTGCAGCTTTCCCTCTGTTTAAAAATACAGCGTATTTTTTTTTTTTTTTAATTGCATTTATGTATTTATATGCTGTGGGACATCACTCGTAGGGCATTCCAGCAGTGAAAACAATAGCATGACAAGGGAGCAGCTCCAGGTTGGACGCCAGTGCAGGAAACACCTGCGAGCCCTGTGCCATCCCTTCCATCGGGGCTGCGCCGCTGCGAGCCTGGCCCCGGCGCGGGGGGCGGCTGCTGGCTGTAAGAGGCTGTAATAAACTCCTCTCGCCTTGGATGTGAATTTTAGCTGCTTGTGACCAACTCTGCTGTGAAATCTTAGGAAAGATGTTTGTTTGCCCCGCTGATGCTGAGGAAGGCTGCTGCTTTGGGTGGTATCTGAGGAGGGTGGGCGTGCAGAGCTGCTCTCGGTGGGTCCGTGCTTTGCAGGACCTTCTGGTTGCAGATGGGAGGTGAGGACGTGCTGCTTGCAGGAGTGGAGGGTAAGGGAGGGTTTTTTTTGTTGCCCTTTTACAAAAAAAAATAAAAAATCTGGGCTGTTCAAATCATTTGCCTTTTCCCTTGTGCTGACAATTTAACAGCCTTTTTAAAAGCTTTGGTTTCTCTCAAGTACGCTCACCCCATACGTGTTTTAATTTTTGTGCGGAGGCCTGGAGCTTAACAATTATTTTGCTTAAGCTCTCTGAGACTTGCCATAAAACATTTTTTTTTTTTTTTTTAAACACACACACGCTAATGATCCCCATCAGATCATATTGTTAAACAGGGAATAAAATACTTATGGCAAGATGACATTATTTTAAAAAATGTTAAAAGCAGGCCAGCAGAGCCCATTTCAACAGTTTTGCTCCGAAATAATTTGTGCAGATTTGTTAGAGTTAATTTGTTGAAAAGTTCAGTGTTTGTACAGGCAAGTCCTAATTTCCACGCTGAGACACAGAAGCAGGAGAGGAGCGAGCGTGTGTCCAGCCTTCGCAGGAGCAGGATGGTGGGAACTTCCCTCCCTCCTACCCTTCCCCCCCGGTGCAGGAATGTAAAAGCAGTGTCAGAAGGCTGGGAAAGTCGGCTTCGGATTTTTGTGGACTCCTTGCAAATCAGAGGAACCGTCTGGCTCAAATCTGCGTTTAGGGCCGAGAGAAGAGGATTTCCTGCTATTTAGTTGCTTGAGGAAGGAAAGGATTTACCTCTCCGCTGTAACAGGACTTAATTTTTCTCCTATTTAATAAGAATATCTCAGCATAGGGCAGCAGTAGTAAACCTGCGAAAGCAATCGCGCCTCTTTGCCCTCCCCGTACCGCAGTGCAGCCCCCCCCCCCCCGCCAAGCATCCTCCCGGCTCCCAGCCCCGGCCGATGGCTTGGAGTCTCCCTCCATCGCGAAGGGGGCGGCTGCTGCGACATCGCTCCCTCGGACGGCTGCCTCGCCCGGCCCGCCATCTGGATCCAGTTAGCTCTCTCGGCAGTAGGGCTGAGTCTCATTTCCTCCAACCAGTAATGTTATATAGGCAGTGATCCTGTTCTGCCCTAACATAATTGAAAATTATGTGTATTGTAGACTCGCAGCGCTGAAATGTAGACTCGTAAAAATCTGTGGCTCAGGTAGCCTGTGGAGATTGAATTTGGCACACAATGAAGCTTTTATGTAAAGTAAGAATTATAAGCCACCACATCAATATTGTGTTACAGGCATGACAATTCTTGGATGAGGAGGCCTTGAGTCAGGCTCGTCACCTTAAACAATGCTAATATTTCATACTTTATCAACAGGGCTGGCATTCTGAAGCCAGCAAATTGGACTTTTTTTTAGTTTTGCAAACATCCCGCCGTTGAAGCTGTGGGTTCGTTAGCTTGACGCAGGTGTTGGCAGTGGGCTCTGGCCCTCTCTGTTTATCTGACGGACAGAACATCTCGCCCTTGGCGGGGCCGGGATGCTGCTCTGGATCCTGGCCACTTGGTAAGAGCTTATGGAAGTTGCTTCATTGACCCTTGCGCGTTACTGCTTTCCATGGGGACTGTTTATTTTATTTTTTTTCCCCCCACTGGTGGAAATGGAAACTGTTCGTATGTGTGCTTGTGTGCAAAACTGAGCCCTCTGGGTTTGGACCATTTTTTTTGCTGGGCTCCACGTGCATGTCCAAGAGGAGAAGCAGCTTTGGCTGCGTTTTAGCCTCTGCACTGTAAGACCTCTTGGATCCTCTTTGGCAGGGATGGGTAAGAGAAGGACTTCACTGAGAGTCCAGACTAAGGGCTTTAGAAGCAGAAAAGCAAAGTAGCAGTAAGATCTTCTGAAACTTTCATCTTACACTTAAGCTGGTCAGCCTGGTGTGGGAGCACCAGCACTGAAAGTACAGGCTCTTGTGGAGGAGGTGGAGTAGGAGCAACCGTAACTTCTTGCTCTGTTTCTTCTAAGGGAATTTATTGCTAGTAAAAACCAGCAGAACTGACAGTCCTGAAGGCTTTGTAATCACTGCAATAATTACTGACTGGACGGGGTCTGATGTGAGCTTGCTCATGTTGCTGTGTCAGTCTGCCCTTGGGGCAAGTCTCAGAGAAGCCCACGCATTTCTTGCCCTGTCTTTTAGGACAGCCGCTGACCTGAGCTCCTTCATGGGTTGTCATGGTTGTTGGAATATTCCAGGGTTGCTCGTGACCATGGAGCGGTCATGGAAAAATAAGGGCAGTTGGTTTATTTTGGTGGGTAACGTCTTAGTGGTCATTTCCTGAAACACCACTGGTTGAGCTGGCAGGTTCTTGTAAGTGCTTTAGCTGTGGTAGCAGTAACTTCTCACTCTCCAAAACGGTTGTGGAGTTTGAAACAGTCATGTACCATGAGGCTCACATCCTGTGAGGACGTTTTCTTTGGAAGAAGGGAAAAATACTTCACTAGCTGGCTGGTAAAACCTGAGGAAGCCGGTAGTAGCTGTGACCCCATCAGGACCCTTTCTACAAATTCATAGGCCCCTTTATGTGGTGGTGTTACGATCACTGTCTAAGACAACTGACAGACTTCTAAAAATGTAGCAGTTGACTTGTTTAATAGTGCCATCTGCAAATCTGAAATGTGTCAGATTTCCCCTCAAGTTAAGAAGCTCTCGGTCGGTTTAGGTTTTGGGATCATTTTCTGTGCACTTGGGTTGCATTTTTAAGCACTTTTTTTGAAACCACAAGGGGTTAGAAAGTTACTTTAACATCATCTCAACTTTAAAATTTATGTTGTGGTCACCTATATTGAAGAGCAGGGATTTGATACAAGCGATCAAATGTCTGGAGGCTTACAATCGAGTCGTAAGAGTTAGAAATGTCACTTATGGTAGACTAGTTCTGGTTTGTTTGGGGCTTATTTCTTGTTTTTAAGAAGTGCTGAAACATTCTGGTCGACATTGCACAAATCCCAAATGTGAAGATGAATAAAAACAAGACTTCTTGGAACTTGAGGAACTCATATGGGGCACAAATCCAGAGTATGGGTTTGTTTATTTGCATTCCAGTAGCTCAGAAATCTCAGGCCCGCCAAGCGATGGGAATTGGTAATGCATCCTCCTGCTGACTCCTGCTTTTGGTCGCCTCAGTGCCCAGGGTCTTGCAGCAAACAGGCCTTGCATGCTAGCAAATGTTTTGCATACGTGAGCAAATGTGATAGTGATGTGCTGAAAGCATGGAACCAGATCTCCTTCCTTCCTTTATGGAGATTTAGATATGGCTTCCGTTGTTCGCCTGGGGTGGTGGGGGTTGTTTGTGTGTGGTTCTCCTTCAAGATTACTCTTTAAAAAAAAAAAAAAAAAAAAAAAAGGAATGGGAAAACGTAACT
>NW_009260407.1:329892-339487 GCF_000687185.1 Egretta garzetta | reverse complement strand
TGTTTTTAAAAAAAAAAAAAAAAAAAAAGAATGGAATGGGTAAACGTAACTATTTCTCTAGATGTTTCTAGGAATAGATCTGTTAGGTCAACCAGAGTCTAGTGCTAAATAGGATCTTCTGCAGTGGCCTGATCTACGCGTACAGCTGCTTTTCTTAGTTCTGGGAGGGGGCTGAAGGTATGTGGCAGTATGCATTTCTTCCAGCATGATATAGGGCTTTTGGAGATCACGTATTAACCAGTACGCCTAATTGGCACAGTGTAGCACCATGCAGAGAGGGAAGCTTGGGCTCAAACTATATTTAGGTGTACTGCGCAGAAGTCTGTTTGGGCTGACTAATTTCTCTGTGGGGCTGCTCTTGATCAGAATTGAGCACTTCTGATACAGCAGCCTGGGTACCAGCTCAAGACTTCACCTATTTGGTGGAAGCCTTGAGCTCCGCTGTGCAATTCGGCTGCGGTGCAGTGGTTCCTCCTGTGAGTTTAGTGAGAGGACATGCATGCCCAAGAGCAGAAGTTTTAGTCAATATTTGATGCTGGTTAAATCCGTGGGAACATTCTGCTTCTCCTTGAAGTGTAGTTAAGCTTTTTTTGCTTTTGAATCGACACCTCCTTACACTGCAGACTCGCTGCCTGCGTGTATTCAGCCTATCTGCTGGTGACAGTGACATAAAGAAGCGGTGGCTACCCCCGAGCGCCTTGGCCAGCCCAGCTGAGCTCGAGTGCACCAGGCTGTATTCTGTCTTGGACTTGATCAGCTGGAGAGCTTAGTAAGTTTGGCCTTGTAATTGAATAAGTTATCCTGTGCAAGTCCGCTAAAGGTTGTCCCACGTAAAGTTTCTCTCCTGGTGATGATGAGCAAGAGCAAAATAACCCGTGATGACTTCCAGAAACAGTGAAAAGTAGGGAAAATAGGTGCTAAGACCCAGCAGCGCTGGGTCTTTGTGTGGTAGACCTCTGCCTTTAGGGCTCATACAGTGCTGGGAAGCTGGAGGAGTTGACGTGGTGCATTTGTTGAAAGAAGGCTGACAGATGACCCATTAAATAATGAGATCATACTCTTAAGCCACGATACATGTTTTCCCCTCTCCTGAGGCTGATAATCCCCCTTCCCCTACTTTGTCCCATCCTCTCCATGGTTTTGGTATTTTGCTTCTGTGTGGGTTTTATTCTTCTTCTAGATTTGCTACGATTAATATAGTCAATGTAACACTGTCTTTGCAATCTGCTTTATTTTCTTATTCCTGAACTGTAACGTGCTGGTATGAAATTGCTACGTGTTCTGCACAGATCTTGTCTCCACAAACATGCAAAGTCGTCTTAATTTTTGTTTCAGTTCCTTGCATAAGTTTTAATTTATATCTTTTTACCCATGTTACCTAAGATTTGTTATTTTTTTTGCCTTTCTTTTCTGAACTCATTTTTCTTTCCCCATTTTTGTTTCCTCCATCCAGTATCTGCAGATGAAATGGCCACTGCTTGATGTTCAGGCAGGGAGCCTTCAGAGTAGACAAGCCCTCAAGGATGCTAGGTCTCCATCTCCAGCACACATTGTTGTAAGTAAACGCAGAAAGATGTTCTTCCTTCCACTGCTTGATGTTCAGGCAGGGAGCCTTCAGAGTAGACAAGCCCTCAAGGATGCTAGGTCTCCATCTCCAGCACACATTGTTGTAAGTAAACGCAGAAAGATGTTCTTCCTTTGTTTTTTTTTTTTTTTTTAAAAAAGGCATTTGACATTAATAGCATTGGTTGTCATCAGTTTTCTTTTACACAAACCAAAAGAGAAATACTTCAAACCAAACAAAAACCCTAACGAGCCCATGGTAAAAGGAGGGAACACATTTGCTATTGCTGGGCTGTTTATGAAATTATCATTCATGTGCCTTGTAGGAGAGCAGAGAGTTGAAAAATGCTCTAAATATGCACACTGCAGAATTACTTAGTGGCAGTGAAGTCCAGTCAGGCTGGGTTACAGATCTGACAATGTTGAACTGAAGAGAATGAAGAGACACTTTTGGAAAGCACAAAAATAATAAAACCCAAGCCTGTTCTATGGCCTTTACTAAAAAAATATATCTTTGTATTGCAAAATCTTGAATGAAAGTTTGTGAGAGTTGGTCAGCATTTTACCTGGGTGAAGGCTCAACAGAGCCAAGCCCAACAGAGCCCATGTCCCTTTGTGTTGTGATGACTTCTCATTTAGTATAAAAAGTGTTATCAACTGTTGACTACTTAGCAAAATATAAAATTCTCTTTATAATAAGTAATACTGCTAAAAATAGCTTTTTTTTTTTAAAATTAACTTCTCAGTTAAATTTTCAGTTCTCTGTTAAATTTTCTTGCTTCTATTGTAAAAACAATGTTGCGTTTGAAATGTTCAATACAAATTTGCATGAGAGGGGTTTGGGGTTTTATTTGACTTTCTAAAATAGCATCCACGGAGGTCGAAAAGGGAACTGTTAATTTATGCAGTGTTACGCAAGAGGGGCAGAGCGCATTGGCCCATCCTCGCCCATAGCCGGTGTCAGGGCCATCTGATGTTACGGAGCATTTCAGCTTTGAGCGTTCATCTGGGAAACTTAGCTCTGGAGAAGAATATTTCTTCTGAAATACTTTATCATCAAGTTTTACATTATTTTTCTTTTTAAAACTTTTTCATAACCAATGGATGATAAGGTGAATCCCGGGAAAAGAAACATTGCTCGTTCTTTATCTTTTGTTGCACAGTCTAAAGCTGATGTAGCTGGTAGATCATTCAAGGCGCACGTTCGTTTTGTTAGAAATCTAAAATCATAGTAAACATTTTTGAGGATCTTCTTATTCTATTGTTGTTTCTTTAACTTAAGAAGTTTCAGTCCTTTGCTATGTCTTAGTTTTTAATTTAAAAAGAAAAAAGGTTTCCTGTCTTCTGGAGTCCGTAGCTTCTAAGCCATCCCTCAGTAACACAGAGAGCGATGGGCACAGGACTGGTATTTGCTTAGTCGATACCTAGCGCTTGTTGCTTCACTTTTTCAGAATGACTTTGCTTTTTCTTCCCGTCCACTTGGACTGCCACTGGAGGAAGAGATCAAAGAAAAGATGTTTGGCTGGTTATTTAGAAATCCACAGCCACCAAAACCTGCTCTCATCTTATTCTTAATAAGAAATGAACCAAAGTAACTTCCTTATTTTAATTCTTTTTTTTTGCTGCTGTGCTGGAGGGCCAGAATGGGGACGGGAGCCCTCCTGGGGCTCTGGGACCAGTGTGGCAGAGCAGCATCGGGCTTGCGGGGGGCAATGGCGAGGGAGCCCGGAGGCTTCTCCTGGCTGGTTGCAGCCTGGGAGGGCAGGCTGGGTTCGGTGGGTAGCTTCTCTGGGGAGGGCAGGCTGGGTTTGGTGGGTAGCTTCTCTGGGGAGGGCAGGCTGGGTTCGGTGGGTAGCTTCTCTGGGGAGGGCAGGCTGGGGTTGGCGGGGAGCTTCTCTGGGGGGGGGAGGCCGGGGTTTTGCTGGGGAGGGCAGGCTGGGTTTGGCAGGTAGCTTCGCTGGGGATCACCTGTGCTTAGCAGTGCTGAGCATTCGCTGTCCCTGAAGCCTCCTGCCACGCAGGAGAGCAAGTGCTTGCCTGTAAAAGCCAAAGCAGCTCATTGGGCTGGGGGGCTGATTGGGGTCCCAGCTCCCCTGGCCCTCTCCAGCCCCTCCACCTGGGTGTGGGCGAGGTGGAGGCGAGTGGACAACACAAGCAAACAAAACAAGGGGAATCAAAAATCATGATCATTTTGGAAAATAAAGAGAAACCTGTTTCCAGGGAGGCTGAGGTTGATCTGCCTTGTATTTTGATCATTTATGGGGTTCTTATGGGTCTCTTTAAAAGCTGTTTCACTCTGCTATTCAATAAAAAGCATATTTACCATAGCAACCACTTAGGCCGTGAGGAACATATACTACATCCGAGATGGAGGCCACCTTCCAAAAGAGCCACAGCTGGCATTTGTAATGTGATCTTTTGTGCTACTTACAATGTTGGAGGGAGAGGAGGAGGAGGGAGTGAGGGGGGGAGCAGTGGGGTTTTGGGGGGTGGATGGGTGAGTTTCTGCAAGGTTTAATGTTTATTTCTAGCAGCAAACTGTTTTGCCTTGTTCTGTTAAAATAAATAAATAAGGGGCAGCTTTTTCCATCCTTTTTCCTGGCATCCGCCCCAGGCCACATTCATTCTGTGGAGTAAAAATGGTCTTATTTTTGGTAAATAAAGTTAGAGCGGGTAACGGCATTCAGGGGAGCTGAAGTGGCTGCAGATGCCAGTTGGCCTGGGATGTGTCAGGCTTCTCTGGTGTCCTAGTTTGTCACTGCTGTGCCTGCCCACAGCACCTGGGACCTGGCTGCTCTTACATGAGGCTCTACACCCATTTCTGTATACATGAAAACACGATTAATCTTTTTATGGAACAATGAGGGATATTTCATGGGCACGCTGATGTTCCTGTGTGAGTGTAACGTATAGGGATGGAAACTGGTTCTCCAACCACATTGCTGTGTCTTGTCTACCTGCCAAGTGTACCTATGCCAGTTTTTCGTCTTCAAATCTGTTCTGCTGCCCTGAAGATCTGTAGGAAAATGCTAACAACTGCAAATAAATCATTTCTTATCTTTCCCCTGTGTCTGAAATGAGGATTTGAGGCTAATCTCTATAGGTGGATTACAAAGAGAGGAGAGTGTGGGGGGGTGTTTTCCCCCCACACCCCCCTTCCTTTTTTTTTTTTTTTTATTCCTTTTCCCTCACCTCCTTTTTTGTTTCTGTTTTTTCTTTTTTAACGTCTTGCTTCTCAGTGCTTGGCTGTGACTACCACGAGCTCTGTGTCAGGGCTGCAGCCTTTACGCCCAGCTCGGATGAAACTCCCCTTGGCTTCAGCACGGGTTTTTAGCTTAATGACTCAAGGCTGCAGAACATGGCCGACTATAATGTCTTAAGTAAAGTCTGTACTATTTGTCAGCCATCCTCCTTTCAGATTTGTTTAAGAACATTAAGTTAAGACTACAAAAATCGAAGCAAAAGACCAGCATGAATAATTTGGCTGGATTGCCCCCAGTGCTGAGGGCTGGGTTAATATTGCTTTTCATGGTGCTTGAGAGAGTCTCCAAGGCCCATAATGAGAAACAGAATATTAAACTGAAATTATGTTCAGCATGTCTTGAGGAAGGTACAGCATGAGGCTTCATTTAAGACCAATGCATTTATTTGCATTTAGGTGCTTCACTCGTCTTGTAAGACTCTTGCATCTTGCTCTGGCACAGTCATGCTGCTTATCTGTGTCCAAAGGTGAAAGAAAACTGGGGGAAAAATTGTTTTAATAGTATGCTATTAAGCTTGCTAGGTCAAAATTTTGAATTCAGCCTGCGGATAGTACTATTATGAGGCTGGGAATTTTTTTTTACGGGTTTTCTTGGTTATTTCCCCTCTTTTTCCTGACCTTTGATTTCGTCAAAGGTATTAAGACTTTGTAAAATGGTTTTAGCAGGAAGTTTTTGGGTGTAAAGCAGACCCCAGCTGGTACCTTGCATGCTCCTCTAAGTGGGTAGGGTGCTAGTTGTCCAAAAATCCCATGTTCAACGTGCACCTGAGCTGCTCCATGCGTGTGCTGCCAGTGTGGTGGTAAGGATGAGATCTGGGTGTCCTAGGGGTGGGATTCTCACATGAAATTTTTCTGTTGTGGTGTGGGCAGGCAGGTGAAAATGAACCCGGTATGTCTGCACAAAGATCTCCGAAATCTGCTCACTACAGAAAGCAAGCTCTTTTAAAACCTTTTTAATCGATGCATGCATTCCGACAACCTTATGGACAGAAAGTGCTGTTCTTCCCTGTTCTCTGCAAAGTTCTCCAACTCAGCCATACCCTGTTTTGGGCAGGACTATGGGTGAAAGACCAGGCCCAGGTCCCTGCCTCGGCTGTACCAAGACTTGCATTTAGCTTCCTTTGTACCAGGCAAAAATATTCAGAACCCAAAATGGTGGTGGTTTGGTACAGTAGATTTCTTACAAAACAGTTAAAGGTTTAAAAAAAAAAAAAAGCTGCATTTTCTTCTGCAGGGAGGCCTTTTGAAGTAAATGTAAATGTTACCTTGGGGGAGGACTTCTGGTACTATTTGGCCTGGGTTTTCTAATATGTAATGAACACAGCCATAAAGTAGACTAAATCCCCAAGAACAAAGAATCACTATGCAGTAGTGTATCTACTTTTTTTTCTGTTGCTTAAGGAGGTAAAAATGTGTTTTCAAAACATAATATGACAAGCAAAACTGAAGGCAAAACCACCTGAAACGTGCTCTCTATTCTCAGCCTCTTCGATGTGCGTGGAGGGCGGGTGTCTGGGACCACTGGGTGGTTTGGCGGGATCAGAAGTAGTTTCCCAGAGCAGTTAAAGCTGTGCAGCCTGCCCTGCTTGGTCCCTAATTTCTTTGTCTTGTATGGTTTGTAGTTACACATTTCGAAAGAAGAGACAAATACCTACAAGTAATTATGAGGTTTATCTTAGCTAGATTTTAAAATTCACCTACAGCATCCTCTCAAACAGGCCAGAAGCGGGGTGCATCCAGACATATGCATGGTCCTGTATGTATGGAGCCATCTGGAAGCATAATCTTGCAACTTCCACTTGCAGTGCCCCAAGAGGGCTTTTAAAGCTCTCGCTTTGTTTGTCTTTACTATTTTGTTGTAGAGAGGCTGTTCTTCCTCTGCAGTAACCTCTTGAGATGTTCTTGGACTTCATCCCGCGTGTGCCCATGATGGGACACCTTCTTCCCTGCAGATCTGCAGGGCAATCCTCTGAGTATGCAGACTGTGGTGAGAGTTGCAGGAGGATGGTGGTGGTGTAGAGGGAAGGAGTTAGGCATCATCCATGTCAGTGCCTGGTGTTGAGAGGGGCATATGCATGGGGAGGAGGAGAAGACTGCATGTTTGAGCTGCACTGGTACCCTAGCAGTCTCTGATGGCAGGTAGGTCACACCTTGGTGCATGGATCCAACACACAGATCCCTGAGACTCGTACCTGTGCAGACTTAATTGGAAAGCTCCTTCAGTGGCTCTCTCCTTTTTAAATACTGCATACTTTATTTGGCTAATTGCTCTGGCAGTTGCAGAGTAAACAAAATGTTTCATTAATACATGCCCAAAAGTGTGCAAACATCTTGTCCTGAATTTTCGGAGCTGCATGGAATTAAGCCGCTGAACAAATTAAACTTACTGAGAATTTTGTGGCTAAATCTTTCACCACTAATTCCTTTTGATTTTTCGTTGGGAAGAATTGTGTTTAAAAAAAAATATCTGTGTCCAAACCTGAATGTTTAGGGCTAAGTATAGAATTCATCTACCAGCAGCCCAATAAAATTATTTTGGATGCATTCCTATAAAACACAGACATTATATTCAGTACCAGTAAATATGAATGGGAAGCCTACTGCTTGGTTTGCGTCAAGCACAGAAGAAATGTGGACTCCTAAAAAGTAATTCACTTGGTAATTTGATCTGTTTGCAAAATAGTTCAGGCTTTGAGGGACTGCTTCATGCCGTTGTGTTTACTCTGTGGCACAATGTCAATCCTCTGCAGACCTTACTCAGGTACTGGAGGTAACCCCTCAGCTTTAACGTCGAGACTGGGGAAATGTGCAGGCTTGTACCTCTGGCTGGGGAGTAGCGCTTCTGCAAACATCAGTCAGCACTAAAGCACTTTCAGAAGACACCTTGGGGCTGGATTGGCAGCTGGTATGAATTGTCATGCTTGGTTGTAGTCAGGAGATCTGTGAGTAGCTCCAAGAACTCTGAAGTATTTGGATGTTGGGATATTTCAGCTGTGAATAAATGCTGTAAAATGTATAGTACTGCCAACCCCAATTGTTCTTGGATCATGAGTCAGGCCTCAAAAGATCATGAGGATTGGGGGGGTGTTGGTGTTGGTTTTGTTTGTTTTCTGTTTCTTAAATAATACATTTTGTGTTCTCTTTATTTGTTCTCTGGTTCCTGAGCCTGCAGGGTATACGGGTATACTCCGCTCGTTCTCAAACTTTTCTCTACAGCAGTTCAGGAGCTTGCTGTGTGCTGTAAGCGGAGGCTGAGGTTCTCTAAATGCTTGACTTCAAGGCTACCACAGTTTAAGAAAAAGATAAAGTATTGCTAGACTGGCTACAAATTCATAGGAATTGGCAACCCTAAAGGAATTGTGGCCAGCAGGAGCAGGGCAGTGATTGTGCCCCTGTACTTGGTGCTGGTGAGGCCGCACCTCGAACACTGTGTGCAGTGTTGGGCCCCTCACTACAGGAAAGACGTTGCGTTGCTGGAACATGTCCAGAGGAGAGCAACCAAGCTGGTGAGGGGTCTGGAGCACAAGGCTGATGGGGAGTGGCTGAGGTAACTGGGGGTGTTCAGCCTGGAGACCTTCTACAACTGCCTTGACAGGAGGGTGTAGTGAGGTGGGGATCGGCCTCTTCTCCCTGATAACGGGTGATAGGACGAGGGGAAATGGCCTCAAGTTGTGCCAGAGGAGGTTTAGATTGGACATTAGGAAAAATTTTTTCACTGAAAGGATTGTCAAGCTCTGGAACAGGCTGCCCAGGGAAGTGGTTGAGTCCCCATCCCTGGAGGTATTTAAAAGACGGGTAGACGAGATGCTTAGGGACATGGTTTAGTGGTGGGATGGCAGTGCTAGGTTAACAGTTGGGCTTGATGATCTTAAAGGTCTTTTCCAACCTAAACGATTCTATGATTCTGTTCTATGATTCTAAGTGTTGCTCCAGGAGAGGGCAGCTGAGTAGGGGTGTTATGATATGCTGGGCGCAATCTGTTGAGCATCCATTTCTTCTGAATTACCCGGCTGGACTTTGGGAGAACCTGGTCCTCGTTGTCTGTGAGGGCTCTGGTTGATGGGTACCAGGGTGGCTTGCCTTGAGACGGCTGCAGTGCTCCCTGCTCCCAGGCAAGGCCAGTCTTCTCTGACGTTACTGGAGACAGCTCAGCAGGTCCTCGTGAAGCAGTGTGTTTATAGCCCAGGGTATTGCTGTGAACCAGCATCAGTTTTGATTTCCTGGAGGGGCTGTGCTGCAGCTCCTGCTCCTTAGCTGAAGCCCTGAGATTTGGCATTTTGCTTTGTTGGGGCACACCAAAATACATCTGGTATATCTCATTCTGATGTATCTGAGTATTGAAACTCTCTGGGTTAGGGGGAAGCATGACAAAAGCTTGCTCATCAGAGATCCTTGAGACGTAACTATGCTGCCTTCAGTGTGGTTGGAAGGGTATCTACTGCAAGCTTTCCTCTTGTATCTTTTGTTTGTAAAATACCCCCTATGTCCCAAATGCAACACAAATACTAATGCCTTAAGTTCTGACCCTTTCTCACCAGCTAGTTTGGGATGCTGTAAAACTGCAGAGAGCAGCATTTCAAGGTAGAAACCTACACTGGGAAGATGGTTTAGGAGAGAGTATTTTAGCACAGAGGAGCCCAAGCTGTATTTCAGATTCATTCACATGGCAGTTTGTTATGCTGGAGCATGCATGTGAAATTAACTTCTAGGGACTTGTGTGGGCCTAAAATGAAATATCGGCAAGCCATCAGCTCTCCTGCAGAAGAGCGG
>NW_009260407.1:279543-329836 GCF_000687185.1 Egretta garzetta | reverse complement strand
CGGCAGCAGGGTCGGCGCCCCCAGCCGCACGCGGCGGCTCGGCCTTGGCAAGCGGGTGAAGAGCCGCGGCAGCACCGGGTGATGCTGGAAAGCCAGATGGGTGGGCCTGTCAGATCAAAGATGATGTGTACCGAGGGTGGCAGACTTGGCAGGGCCGCTCGCCGCAGGTCCTTCTCCCCACGCACCCTGTCTGCAGCTGAGGTTTGTGGCTGGATTCAATCTGGAGCGTAGAGAAGTAGGTACTGAATAATGCAGCCTGGTTTGGAGCCAGGACCCGTGCCGACTGGAGCAGGAGCAGCCATCGTGTGCGCAGCAGAAGATTTAATGGGTATGATACGGCCCCGGCACTGGTTTTGCCCAAATTTCTAGAACCGCAGTCTTCCCTTTCCAGTACGGCTTTGGGCTTGTTGACGCAGAGCAGAAAAGCCCAAATATGCAGTCGAAGTAGCTGTCTCAGAATAGCTATTCCTCATTATCTCTCCATGCGGCCACTCTTATTCAGCAGTAAGAGGTCCTTTGTGTGGTTTAGCTCAATCTGCTTTGGAAACGGATTAAGCTAAATCTCACAAAGAAGCTCTTAGTGCTGAATAACAGTGTCCACACGGAGAGATAATTCGAAATAGTTGTTCTGCATTTTTCAGTTCACACTTGAGCCCTTGCACAAAAACTTCCCCATGCAGACAAGCCCACTTGAATAGGAACCTCCTATTTTCTGTCTAAACAAGGTCTGTGTGCTGTGTCCAGGTGCTGCAGTAAAGAAAACAGCACGTATTTATCATTACAAAGAAAGGAAGGAAGCTGGCATAGCTGGGCTCAGGACCATTTGTTTGCCAAGTTGCTCAAGCCCAGGATTATTGCTCTTCTCACCATTTCATGTGGTTTGGGATTAGATTATTTATGGGATACTTCACTTTCTGGACTGTATAGGCACCTGTACTCTCTCCTGTGGAAGAAACTGGAGCTGCCTAGTAAGCTACTGCATAAAGAGAGGGAAGGACGCTTTCTCCTCTGTCCTATGCAGACCTATCTGGCAAGGGGCAGACCCCTTTTGGAAAGCCTTTAGAGAGTTAGAGATGTTGCAAATAACAAGGAGTGATGCCTTTGTAAAACAATCTCCCACCCCTAAATCTCTCCCCAGGCAATGTTCTGTGCCTAGTTCCACAAAACTAAGCTAGAATTTTTTGTCAAACAGACTTTGCTTTGAATCCACAGCGGGCTGGTTGCAGGGGTCTGGTTCCAGAGGAGCTTGCCTTGGAGCTTCGCTTGTACCTGACAGATGCTGGTGAGCAAAATCATTCAGCACTTGCCCAAGATGGGGAAACATTGCTCACTCCTCTGTTTTACCCGTGCGGCCAGAAAGATGTTAAGTAACTTTCCCAAGGTGATCTTGAGAAACTGATGACTTCCACATCTGCATTTTAGAGGAAAAAACCCAAACCCCTGAAGCCCTACAGGAAAACCAAAAAAAAAAAAGACACAGAAGTACTTTTTGAAGTCTAAACCTAAAATCCTAACATATATCAGACCTGATAGGAAAACTACTTTTGGTGCTATTAAGACCCTGCATATCCATGAGTGCTTTTGTCAGATGTACCTTAGGTCTTATCTCTTGGAATTAGGAAGTTTGGGGGAGCTGAACCAGTCTTCCTCTCCCCTGGCAAGCAGTAGCTCTGTGGCTAGGCTCGCCTGTGTAGGGATGATGTGTACGTAAGGAGGGATAGGCTGGCAGGGGGTCCTGGGCATGCGTGGATTGAACCCCTATGTGTGTGTATACAAGAGGAAGGGTGCTTTCTGACTAGCCTCCCTGGTGGGATTAAGAAGTAACCAAATCTTTGGGTTTGGTGGGTTTTTGGTTGTTGGTGGATTTTTTTGGTGTGTTTTGTTTTGTTTTCTTTCTCCCCAACTCTACCCCGCTACCTTCTTATTGGTGCAAATTAACGACCTGATGGTGTCCCTGGGCCTTGCAGTGCTAGCCTGCAGAAAAAGGTGGGTCTGTGCTAGTTTCCTAGGAGAGGCGAGCAGTTCTCTAACACGCTTTTTTCCTGTTGGCAAGACTCAAAGACTTCTCGACTACTATTACTGTGGAAACTAGCTTCCCCTTCCCCTTCCTTTTTACTTTTTAGGCCTTGATTCAAGAAATCATTAAACGTGAGCTGATGTCCATCCATGTTCAGGACAACACTTAACTGTGTGCTCGAAGTATTGTCTTGTATAGTGACGCTTTTCTGAGTTGGGGCACTGGAATTGAGCATTTATATGAAATAAAGCCCCTTCCCGAGAGATGCTCATGGCTGCTGCCTGTGCCCTAGCTAGCAAGTACTGAGAAAGGAAAGGGAAGGGAGAGAACCTTCTCCCCTGGAGCTTGTCCTTGTGCTGACATATTTCTTCCTAGGGCTAAGGCGGTAGGAGAAGGAGACACCCTGAAGGAGGGTTTTGGTCTCTTGTTGCTCACCTACCCACTAGGAAATGCATGAAATCTCCACGGGATCCTGCCCTGGCTGGAAGGATAGTATCAGAGAGGAAATACAAAACAACACAATTTTGCCCCCTTGCATGCCCGCAGAGCGCTGCGATGCCAGTATTGTGTGTTATGGGGATGTGACTGCCCTGTAATAAGGAAATGGCTTTTTATGGAGGAAAGTAGAGTGAAGGCACCTGAAAGCCTCCAGACTTTCTTAATGTGCATTTATGACCACGTATGCTTTTCCTGCCAAGCAGCTGCATGGAAGCAGTATCATTAGAAAACCCCAAATGGTTGCAGCACACAGTTTTCCCTGGCAGCAGAACTTCTGTTGCTGCATGTTGGGCACATCCACATGGTTAATTAATATGAAGCAAGCAAGGGTTTGAATTGCTAAAGCTGTAGCTGCTCCATGTTGACTCCCCATCTCGATGCTTTTCAGGCATGCTGAGCTCTTGGGAGGGAAGCCGTTCACTGGACATGAAGTAACCTGCTCCTCATTAAAGGGCTCTGATGGCTAGGACAGGTTACCTTGGGATAAGCTCTGGTGTGAATCTGAGGCATGCCGGTTGCTCCACAATTGCTGCCGGAGGGGTAAATGTAAGGTAGCAGATGCCATTTGGACTGAAGGTGAAGTTTGCTTGCGCCTGTGTCCAGAGCTGAGTGTGTGGCTGGGCAGTTACAGAGGTGCTGTAAGACCTCTGTGAAGCTCACCCTGCAGTAACTTGTTCTGCTTGTCATGCCCGGAGCACGTCCAGGGAGCGTTTGCTCATGCCGTAGATGGACTGTTAAGCTCTGTTCCTGCGTAGGCGATCGTTTGGCCACCTCAGATCGCTGCGCTGGGGCATCTGCAGGATGAGTAAACGGTGAGAAAATGTGAGGGAGCAGGCCCAGCACTGATGGGAGAGGAGAACAACCAAAGAGCTGGTGCCCTGTTTGCTTTCTGGCCAACTCATCTGCTTGTCACCTGGGCACTGAGCCAAGCTCATGGCTCTTGCATTAAACTATCATCCTACTCCTGTTTGCTGGTGGTCAGGATCGGGTGCTTTAGTCTGGGGTTGAAAAATTAGGGACCTTTCTCTTCCCAAGTGCCATCCAAGCCTGGTGGTGACATCTCCTTGTGGACAACTGTTTCACTGCTGTGACTGCACAACAAGCAGGCCGAAGGACTTGGTGCAAATTACAGATAGTTTCATTATCACTTTATGATCAAAATGTGAGGGAGCAGGCCCAGCACTGATGGGAGAGGAGAACAACCAAAGAGCTGGTGCCCTGTTTGCTTTCTGGCCAACTCATCTGCTTGTCACCTGGGCACTGAGCCAAGCTCATGGCTCTTGCATTAAACTATCATCCTACTCCTGTTTGCTGGTGGTCAGGATCGGGTGCTTTAGTCTGGGGTTGAAAAATTAGGGACCTTTCTCTTCCCAAGTGCCATCCAAGCCTGGTGGTGACATCTCCTTGTGGACAACTGTTTCACTGCTGTGACTGCACAACAAGCAGGCCGAAGGACTTGGTGCAAATTACAGATAGTTTCATTATCACTTTATGATCACCTGTATTTAAGAGCATCTAATAGGCAAGCTGCTCTCAGAAAAGCAGGTTGTTGTCCCTGCCCCGAATAGCTCAGGTCCAGGAGAGGTGGGGTCTGTGCAGTGCAAGGCACGGCAGCAGTTTGATTGCTGTACGCGTGTGGTGTGATGGGCACCGTATGTGTGCTCACGTCCCTTTTCTAGAAAGGTAACGTGTTCTGCATATCAGATCATGGCAAAGCTGGGAGCAATGTACAGCTCCCCTGACTCTGAGTTCACAGTCCAAACCGGTAGGCTCGCCTTTGACATGTGTATTTAATACTGTAGTTGTCTTTGCATATTTTGCTGGAGGGGACTAAAGGCAAAAAAAAAAAACCAAACCAAAACAGTTGCTCACCTGTCCTTCAGCACAGGTGAGCTTTGCACTTTTTCCCTTGGACATCTGTGAGATGTTTAAAAGAGCAACATGGGTTCCTGACATCAAAGAGTTAATAGCAGTGAGTGTGGTACAGTAGCTCATTAGGACTTAAACATGGGCTGCAAAGTCAGAAATCTTGATAATTTTGGTCTATAAGGACACTGAACTTTCAACCCTAGTTCAGCAATAATAAATGCCTGTTAAGTAAGGCTTCCTTTTATGAAGAGAGGGTGGATGGATGCATTTCAATGGGCTTTAAAAGTATTGCTACTCGTTTCAGCGTCTGCTGGCCGAATGCATCCGGGCATGGGAAGGCATTTCAAGATCTGCCACAAAAAGCACTTTGAAGTATAACCTTTGTGAGCGTCTTAGCTAAACCTGACTGCAGTTGGAAGTAGCACTTTATTTATTTATTTATTTATTTATTTGTAAGTCTTTTTCTTTTAAAGCTGCCTTAAAAAAAAAACCACAAAACCGAAACCCACAAAAATAAACCTGTGAGCAATTAAATGAAAATGCAGTTTTGAAACTTTGACCCAAAGTGAAAGGTGGTGGTGTATGTTTGGCTTTTGCGTGGATGTTTTCATAACCAAATACTTCGGTGCTGATTTTTGAGAGCAGGGGAAGATGAAGCTGCGCTTGGGGCTGGAGTTCAGGCCGGCGCTCAGGCTGACAGCCCTGCCACCCTGGAGAAGAGGGGCTCAGGCTCGTAGCCATCCTCCAGCCCACACTGGCTGTGCCCCTAGGAATCTCAGTGAGGAACTAAAAACTTTTTAACAGCCTTTTCATCTACCTGTAAAAGGATCCTGCGGACGTTATGGGGACTAGGATTCAAAACAAATCACGAGTGGCTGCAAGTCACAACTTCATAAGTTGCAATCTTCCTTGCCTTGAGTTTGCAGGTCTTGATCCAGGCGGGCTTCTGCTGAGGTCCTGTGTGAAACTCGAAGTAGCGTGCGTGTATGTGTGTGTGTGTTTTACCTCGCCTCTCGGAGAGCACGAGAGACCTCCGTGAAGAGAGTGACAGGGTTTGATATAAACCAGCAGGACTGCATTGCTGCCATTATTCGACAGTAAACCCTTTCACAATGCCATATGCTGTGCATTCCAGCGCAGCGGCGGAGGGTGTGATATAGTTAAAGCACACTCGGCAAACAGGAAAAGCTGGTGACCGCTGTGTGTGCTTTTCATGGAGATAAAGTCAGCCGAGAAAACACTGCTTTGCTCCAAGATGTTTGTTTTACTCCATTACATGTATTTTCTAGTTTGCCTCTGGGTATCAGGAGTGGGTGTGGTTTTTTTCTTTCTTTTTTTAAAATTTATTTTCTTTTTGAAGTTCCTGCCACTCTGGCTTAGTATGCAACTCACTTCCCCTCTAACCCTACCCCAATTAATAATCAAAGGCTATTTTAAGGGACTAGAGGACAGTAATACATATCCTGTACCCCAGCAAAATGTGAACATTGGTATTTAACCTAAGCCTGGTTATTTTCCTGACCATCACTGTGCAAAAGGCATTGCAAAGCCTCCTCAGAGTTCGGCAGTCGCTATCGCAGGGCAGCGAGGAAGGCAGGGGGCTGGGACCAACAGGTCCTCGGATGGGGAGAGCGCTGAATCATAAACACGCCATAGCTTTAATAAAATAAATGAAGTGGAGCCTTTTCAGCCGAGGGCAGACTGTATTGGGGCAAGCCGGGCTTTTAACGTTGGGAGTGAAAATTGACAGGCTGAGAACTGGGACATAAACAAAAATGTCAGTCCCTGGGAGTCTTGTTCACTGGACAATGTCTCAATTGTTTCCGTGATTTTTCGCAGGCAGCAGGGGATAGTGGGAGATTTAACTCTTTACCAGCCACGCAGGCGCTGGAGGTGCTCGCGGAACGAAGAAGTGGCGGAAAAGAGCATTTTTTGTTTGGAAACGATTAAGCATGTCAGTGGGTGATAAGGAAAGGTCACGCTGTTCTCCGCATACTTGTCTGCTGTTCAAGTTGGGCTTTATGCTTCTTTAATTTTGTTTAGGTTTTGCTGCTTGCCTGGAAAACCATTTTTTTTTTTTTTTCCATTTTTTCCCCCTTTTTATCAGGAAAAGTGAGATTATGGGGCAGACTGGTAGATATTTAAGAAGGGGGGAAAGTATGTTTGGGGGGGCTACGTTTTAATTTTTATTAGTATTTCTTCATTAAGTGTCTGACAGGCAAGCTTGGATATTTTAAGGCTGTCTAGATTATTTGGAACAGGCTGAAACATGAGATCGGGAATGCCCTTTATTTTATTAACCGCTTTAAAATTTTGCCTGTGTCTCAAAATAAAAAGCCATCTTCAAGAAAGGCAGAGGAGAGGCAAGGAGCTTAGTTGCCTCATCATACTTTTGCTTTATTTATTATAAAAACAAACACTGAAACCTGTTGCATACCAGCCCTACGTGGGCAAGGTTCAGAAAGCTGTAACTGGTAATTCTTTACTCACCAGATTTTGAATGTATGTTTTGTTGTGGGCGGGGGGGAGGAGGGCGGGACGGCAAACCAAATTTGCTTCTTCAGGGCGCAAAAGCTGTTGAGGTTTATTTGCAGGAAGGTAAATCTGTTTTAATAAAACGTGGGTCTTGCCTCAGTTGACTGGAGTTGAAACATTTTGCAGGCTGGAAGCCAACTTGCTTGGTGTGCAGCAGCCCAGTATTAAAGGTCTGGGATGTGCTGAGGTTGCTTTAACTTAATTTATGGAATGATAATGTATCCCATTTTCGTATCCGCGCATCCTCCGGCTGCTTTGTGTTCGGATGCAAGTTCGCAGCCCCGCACTTTCTCCTGCTTTCAAATTTCTCCTTCCCCTGCCTGCGCGCATTTAGGCGGGAGGCTGGGAGCAGCCGAGGGCTCTCCGCCGCCTTCCTGCCGGGCAGGAAATTGCCTCCGCCATGAATGCTGCACGCTCCCCACGCAGCAAAACTGGGGCTCGTGGGCAGGCTTCTCCCCAGATTCCTAGCTGGGAGAGACGCTCTCCTGTGTGATAAGGATGGGGAAAGTAAGCCGTTGCTCTCCACATGCTTCCCTGTGTGTCTCACACTGTCGGGAGAGAGGGAAGAGGGTAAAAATCACTGCAGTGTCCTCTTTGAAAAAGGCTGTCTCAAAGACCAGGGCAGAGAGGGTGAATTGCTGCCCCTCTCATAGTCCGGCCAGGACTGGAGATGCCAGGCACTGAAGCACACGCCAGGTCCTCCATGGAAAATCTGGCTCCGTATGTGTTTTGAATCGATACTGGTTTCAGAGATTTAGAAAACAAAAGTTGTTGACATGTCGGAGCAGTTGGTTCCCTGCGTAAGTATCCTGCGTAGAGCTGGATTTAATAATTTATAATTAATCATTCATGCAGCGAAATGAATCGCTCTTCCTGTTAGTTAAGGATCACTGAGGAGATCGTGATTTCTCTTGAAACTTTGTTTGTTACTCATGCACCAGTCTCAGCATTTTGCCTTGGAGATCATCCACGAGCTGTTCTTCAGGGCCGGTTGGTGTTGGAGCTCCTCTGAGCAGGGATGGGGAACATGTGATGTGTTTCCGTTCCCTGCATCGAGCAGCAAATGATACTCTTTAATTAATAAAAGTTTATTTTCCATGAAGATTCTCCAGTACTTGCATAAAATTCACTGTCTTGGCAAGCGTCCTTACCACTGAATTAATTTGCTGGTGTAGTCACAGTAAGCAGTTAGATTTGTCAGTTAATGAATTTCTCTTATTTGTTACAGAGCACAGCATAAAACCAATCTAGCTCAGGTTGCACTGGTTTTGTGTGTTATATAAACACAGAAGGAAAGAAGTCAGCTTCAGTATTTTGAAGTATTTTCTTAAAGATGTTTGAAATTTCTACCCCTTTCTAGTCATGAATAACAGTCAACTTTGATTTGAAAACAAACTCATTACTGATAATAACAGCCTACAAGAGATTGCTGCCTCCCTGCTCCTCCTCATCTCCTAGAGAGGCTTAACTGCTGTTCCAGGTGAAACAGGGCTATTTTTCGTGCCATTGCAGAACATGTTCATGAGATGTCTGCTATACAGCTGTACAGCCTGTCTATGTATCCATTTAGTTGCTATCAGTATTTTTCAGGGCCCTCTTTTCCTAGAGATCTGAATTAGCAAATATTTTCTGGTTTAGATGAACCATTAAGTGAGGAGAGATGGGGACACTGAGGAGAAAATGTTCCTTGTAGGTCCATGCAGTGTCTGTAACCTGTCAGGCAAGCTCCAGCTCAGTGATCCAAGATGAACAGCATCTGTTATGTTGTTAGGTGCCACAACAAGGGTTTTGGTGAAGCGTAAGCAGCGGGGCATCTGCTCCGATTTATCTCCCACCCTCACTCTAGGACATGCCTGGAGGAGCCTGTGGAGCTTGGGCATTGTGTGCTTCGTGTCCCTTCCCCTTGCAAGACCTGAATCCAGCTTGTGGAGGTTGGGAAACTAGCAAAGCAAAAAACAGGCTAAGTCACGCTTTGTAAGAGTTGGATGTTGCTTGCCCATCTCCTGGAGTGAGCATGTGCCGGGTGGTGTATGGGCTTGGATTGTATTGGCAACCTCTCTCCTCAATGGATACTTCTTGTTGCCCTGCTTCTCCTATCAATATTGACCCAGCCTGGGGAGATACGGGCGTGTGGTGGTGTTTCAGAAAAGAGCTGAGAGAAATGCTGCTGGTTTTCTGGTTGGGTGTTTGGAGGCGTGATGGATAACTGCCATGGGTTTGAGATCACAGAATCACAGAATGGCAAGGGTTGGGAGGGACCTCGGGAGATCGTCTAGTCCAACCCTTCTGCTAAATCAGGTTCTCTAGAGCACAGGACGTCGTTCAGGTGGGTTTCGAATATCTCCAAGAAGGAGACTCCACAACCCCCATGGGCAGCCTGTTCCAGTGCTCTGTCAGCCTCAAGGTAAAGACACAGTCGCTGAAGTAAGGCGCTCCTTCCCCGTGCTGTCTGCAGGAGAGCTGTACCCGCCTGAAGGGATGGATGGACCCCTGTATGGCTCTGCCCTGCCCTTGCACTGGGTAAATGCTGTACTGGAAATCGCTCCTGTTGCTGTGAGGAGGGAGGAGGGGACTTTAAATCTCCCTCCCTGTTGCTGCTTGAATGTTTTCCTGGTGAAATGTCGGGGTAAACATGTACGTTCAGTTTGGCCGGAGTCTTCCCCGTGGGCCACTTCTCACCAGCATCTGCTGCATCCACATGTGGAGGTGACAGTGGAAGTTCTAGATAATGGTACTTAGCACTTATGTAGCACTTCATGTTTCCAAAGTGCTGTACAAACCCAAGGCTTCCTATCAGTCCCTGGGGGAAAATGGAGCTTGGTATTATTACCCTCATTTATGGGCAGAAAAGCTGAGATGCAGAGAGGTTAAGTGGTTTGCCCAAGCCCACAGAAAGAGTCAGTGTCAGGTCTCAGATTAGCCTTGGAGTTTTCCTGGCGCTTGCTGTCATTGTGCAATCAGCTGGAGTGTGTTGCCCCCGTGAGATGCTCCTTGTGGAGCACTGGAAAGTTTGTGCAAAGCCTTTCGACATGTGCCAAGGAGATCATACTTGGAGACAACGCCAGTTACTTCTGTTTATTGTAATATAGACTTACAGGATATTTTACAAAGCCTTGCAAGCAGCAAAAAGTTGCCTTCGGTGGTGAAAAATCCAGACTACAAAATACTGTTCAGCTAACGGTGGCATCTCATCATGCTGGGGAGGCTGTGAACAGCCGCATAAGCCAGCACTGAGAAGCACTAATCTCCGAGGTGAAGCAAAGCAGCCCTTCAGTATCAGCAACTTTTTGCAGTTTTAGGGAGGGAAGGCACAGCGAGAGGCTCCGGTCTGCAGGAAACAATGCCTCATCTGCAAACAGGTTTGCTCTCGAGGAGCTACGTCACGGTAGCTCCTGCATGAGGATGCTTTTGTTGGAGAATGAGAGTGCCTCTGCCCAGCGCAGAGTAATTCACTTTCAAAGTAGATTAAGCTACATTGGGAAGATGCTGTTAATCTGAAGTTGTGGGTTCTGCATCTGTATTTGATCTAGAATAGATATTCTCCTTTAAAATTGCATTTATATATTCTAGATTGATTTATCTTTTTCATATGGAGACGAGGCCTCATTTCTCAAACTGGAATTTGATTGAGATACCAAAATGATCTGATTATTGGATTGGGATGGCAGGCAACTCTCTCCTAGGTGATGCAGATTTTTGGTTGGGCCATTGCTGATACTCTCTTAGGGTGGGACTGAGGGGACAATATCCGAAGGAGGTTATTTTCCTAGATGCCCAGCAGTTAAACTGGCTGTGGGCTATTTACAGCCTTGCTCTCCTGAAATAAATGAATGAAACTGGGCTGGAGGAACACACGGGGGAAACTGTTATGGTTCCAGAGGAGGCTGTCAGAGCAGTGTCCTTAGGTTCCTAACTCCCTTGGTCTCCCAAAAAGCAAAGCCAGAGGGCTGGCCGGGCCAGGCTGCGGGGCGGGATGGGCTTGCAGGGCTGCCGGGCGGCAGGTTTGAATGCCAGTGCGTCAGCGGGAAACCACAGGGTGTGGTGCGGAGCCGGCGCTGGCCAGGGAGCTGCAAAGACAATGCGTCTGTGGTAGGCATTCCGTGATACTAGAGAGCCCGTGCTAATCTCGGTTTCGTGTGGCGTGGTCTGTTTGGATTAAAATCCAAGGGCCAGGGTTTGGGTTTTCTTTTTAATTTTTGTTGCCAGCTCTGCCATCAGCCAATGTAGCATCTCAGAGCCAGTCATTTGATATCTTTCTTCCCCCAAGACAGCAGGAACGACCTTCCCGCACACATGCCGTAAGGTTGAATTAACACGCATAGGCAATTTCTGAACTTTATACCCAGTTGAGTCATTGCTTTTGTTTAGCGGGCTTTTAAATTTCCATTTCAGTGGTGGAAAGATGCCTCTTCTGAGCTGGGTTTGGTGGCACGTCCTCTACAAATACCTTATTGCAGTGGTGGGAGACCCCAGCAGCCCACCTGGGCAAGAGAGCAAACTCCAAGAAAGCGTTTTGGTCTCAAGCCCATGTGAGCAGTGGCTTTGGGTAACACCACCCCTTTGGCTGAGTCCAGATCATAAGGTTGAAGACCGAGCATGCGTTCTTTGCTGGGGATCCCCCTGTCCCCCTCACATTGCCCTGTGGTTTGTTTGTGCGATACCGTGCGGGGCAAAGGCACCCTTGGTTATCGCTCAGCTTTCTCGGGAGGCAATCAGAGATGTACCTCCGTGCTCTGAACTGTTACACCACGGTGAAGTATGTCATAAGGTGTCCAGAGGTGTTTCCCCTTCCCCCACTGCCCACATGCCAAAATAAATATCAGATATGAAAGTCAAGGTACAGAAGCCAGCTGGATTGTACAAAAGGTCTTGTCTCCCTTCTGTTGTTGTTGTTGTTGTTGTTATTTTTTTAATACAATTTTCCTGATGGGTTGAGTGACTGTCTACAGTAGAATAAAAGGATGGAGAAGAGATTTTGGCATTTCTTTGAGCAGTAGCATGTTCCTTCTTTGAAATCTAGGATTTTTTTTGTTTGCTTTGGGTTTTTTGTTTATCTGCTCATTTGGGCTCTTTTTTTTTTTCTTTTTTTCTGCTTTCACAAATGGAGGAGAGGAGAAATTGTGTGCATGTGCGTGTGGTGCCCTGCCAAGCGGAGAAACTAAGCAGACAGCCTCTATTGCTTTTGCTCTCACATCTCTAACTTAATTATGGGGGAGGCAAGGGGTGTGTTGTGTTTAATGTACTCCATGCTTCCAAAACTCTGCACTCTCGCGTGCTAGGGGCTGACCACTGGCATGGGCTTTCATTAATATTTTTTATTTACCCTGCCCTTCCAGATTACTACTTTCAGTTTGGGGGTTTCTTTGTAACGGAATTCTTTTATTTTTATTTTTATAATTGCTTCTGGATCTACAGAAGTGCATGTCGAAAATCATCTCAATGTCACTAGTCTTTAGTTCAACAAGAACGCTATAGAAACGAAAGGTTCTGTCATCCATCAGATTTTCTGTTCCATTTGTTGAAGATGAAAGGCGAGCGAATTTAGTGCTCACTTTCTTCTCCTTCTGACAGTTATTGATCCTCCCTGGAACTCTGCAATTCGCGCTCTGAGCCGGCCCTGACACAGGGAATCCCCAATTCATTATGTGTGTGCTCACTAGCGCCGCGGCAGTGGGGCTGAGTTGCCCTTCCAGTATCAAAGCCATTTGTTATTTTTCAGCTGCACCTTGTGAGCTGGGATTTTCCCCCCTGCCCTCCCTTCTCACCCCTTTTGCCTTACGAGACTTTTAATCTGGAAGCTGTTAATGTTTGAGAAACAGCTGCTAGAGCAGGAGGGGTTAAGTGATTTCAGAGGCTCTCTTGATTTGTGCAAAATAGGAAATGGCTGAATCTTTTTCTTTGAGACAACGGGGTGTAGGAGGGAGAGAACCTGTAACCTATTAGTTTTTAGTTGAATTTTATTGTCCTGAAGGATGCAAGACTGTCAGGTTAGGGACAGCCCCGCTGTTAAGACTGTGGAGTAAGTGTGTTTATTCGATGGCTTCCATCTCCAGAAATGGGGCTGCAACAATAAAAGAGGGATCAATGTAATGGTGGGAGGTACCATAGTCTTCCATGTCTATTCCCCCCCTTTAATTGAAGGTATGTCTGGATGGATGGGAGCAGAGGCTGATGGGTTTCTCCCAGAGCTGGCCAAACGCAAGCCCAGCACATCGTGTCACAGACTGTAGCTGCCTTTAACCTGGCCAGCATGGTGCATGGGTCCAGGTAACGTGCTGGGCCATGCTCTGCTGTGGGCTCCTGTCTTGTGTGCAGTGCCTGGCAGGGCAGCCTGCGTGGAGGCACCGGTCTTACAGAAACAGATTAGTAGCGCTCAGCACTTTTCCAAAAACTCCAGTGGCTCCACACAGTACCTTGTCTTTTGTGAATGAGGATGATCAAGTCTTACAGTCAAATTTTTCCGAAGCTTATACTTGTTTGATGTTAACAAGAACCTTTTAGTGGAGGTGCAATGAAGATATAATCTCATGGGTTTTGGTTATCCCCAGCTGAGCAATACCAAACCCCATAGCTCTACCATTTGTGTAAACATTCACGAAGTCCATCCTTCTGTCCTCTGTGACCAGCTAGGGACATGTGTTATCCCAGCCCTCCTCCTTCTCCAGGCTCCCTTGTTCTTGGGCTTTACTTAACCCTTGGCCAACAAAACTCATTTCCTACCAAAATCTTACAGAACGGAGGGGAACAGCCTCTTTATAAAGAGGCGAGACCTACCCGGTGTCCCGTGGGTCACAGCGTACCACCCTAGGCCCAGTCCAGGCTGCAGGAGGAGAGGGCAGTTGGACTGGTGAGTGCAGAGCCGATGGTAACCGGGCTTTCCCCTGCTGGTTATGGCTTTGCAGGAGTTTGGCGGGCCCTTAAAACAGGGAGTTTCACATCTGCTTTTGTTTATCCTTTTTGCCGCGGGCAAGGCTGAAAACTTAATAAATTGCATGAAACCTAAGGAAGCATGAATATAAAAGAGTATTAGATAAATTACAGAAGCCTGCCTACCTGTAACATTTTTTTATGACATAAATGGTACGTGTGTATTATTTCTCTATAAAGTACCCACATGCCCCAGCCTCTCACTGAGCCTCTCTTGTTTAAACATTCCTGCGTTCTTGCTACTTCTGCTCCTCAGCTTCCACCTCTGACTCCTCCCAAATGTTAACATCATTCTTCGGTGGCAGGCGTTTAACACACCAGCGCTCTGAAGATGCGATGATGGTTTTTCGAAGGATATTTATAAAGCGGTTTTTAAGTATTTTGGAGGCTCATCTCTGAAGGAGCAGATGAAAGAAAAATCCTTGTAATGCTGGTAGCATATGCACGCTGTACAAAGAATGTCTCAAATACTTTCCTTAATATGTGCCTGTATTTGCTCTAATGTTCTCACCGTTTTCTCAGCCCAGCTCTCCTGGCAGGGGCAGGGATGAAAGGGGAATTGTGAGAGAGAAACAATAAACTTGTAAAACAGACACCTTAGTAAGAGATACTGTAGCTTGAAATATTTGCAGTTCCTTTGTGAAAGAATTGGCATTGCACATTAACCTTAATATAAGTGTAATATAGCATGTATCTGAAGGCAGAATCGAAGAATATGAATTTCTGCGGCTAATGGTTTTTGAATAAATTCAATACAATTGTCTGGCAGTTATTAGCAGGATGTGTGAATCGGGGGCTATGCAACACTGTATACTTTGAAGACCTTGAACTATTTCTACTAGTTAAGAGCTGTTAGATAGAATCCGCTGAAAATTAGCTTCATTCAGTTATCATACAATATAGTGAGCTGTTCTGGCAAAAAGCATTCTCTGCTAGCATTGAGGCAAAATAAATTCTTCTGTTCTTCTGTCCTGAATTGCAGATAGTATCTGACTGGGGTCAGATAACCTGGCTTCTGCACATGCACATGCGTATGTGCCGCCCATACATATGTGTAAGGAGATCTATGCCTAGATGTAAATATTGCCATATAATTTGCATTGCTCTTGTGCCCGGTGTGGGCAGGTCACAGGCACCCTGGCTCTCGCCAGGCACTGACTGACCCTGTCCAAGTGTGTGTTCCCTGCTCCAAAACATTAGTAACGCTGCATTAGAGTGGACTTAATTTGGGCTTATACAAAAATAACCAGTGCCTGTATTATGCAGAATGTCAAGCTGAATATTTGTGATGGCTTTTCCTCGCTTTATTCTGAATCCTGCGGGTCTGATGGGAGGAGAGCATGAGAGAGGATGAGAAGGAATACAAAGGACCAGCACAGTTTGGCCTCCTGCGCGCTGAACGTCACAGTTCAGTGCAAGCCAATGCAGAATTACGTTGCTCACTCGGGTATGGCATCTGGGCTAATTTGTCTCGCTAATTACCCTGGGTGTAGAAGTATGCCGATGCCCTTAACAGTGTCCATGGACCCAGGCTGGTATCCCTACCTGAGCTTTGTGGTGCCTCATGAGCATCTGAGCTTTCCTGGAGCTGGTGACTCGGTGGGACCGGCAAAGTGTAAAGGACTAGGGCAGTAGTATGCTGTCGGTGTACTGGCAACACACACTTTAAATAATTACCTTTAGAAAAGATAGGTGAGTTATTTGTCAATGTCTGCGAACACCAAGTGTGTGTAAGACCAGCTTGTCAACAGTCTGATTCCTTACGGTCGACAAAGAACACCCAGGTCTTCGTAGAGGTTTTATAGGCTGTATTTAGCAAAGACGTTCTCATGGATAAAGCATGAGAAGCGGTAATTTAAGCTAGCACCTCTGGGAGCAGGGCTGAGGGGGTGGGAGAGTGACCGGTACCTGCGGGGGGGTGGAGTCATGAAGGATTTTCCATTTTATACTGAAAATTGGAGCAGAGTGAACTGGAGGAGAACAAACTGGATTCAGACATGATTGATCCTTCTAGGGTGTACAAGGAATAGGGAGAGACTGGATGAAATAAAGCATGGGGATTCTTAGGTAACCTCTTAAGTTAAGGTAACTCCTTAAGCTAAGGAAGCCAAGAAATTGGATCTGGCGGTAAGAAGATTGGTAAGCTGTTGAAATGGATGGCTTTAGACTCCACTGACTGCTTCTGTTTCCTTTTCCTTTCTTTACCTTCTGTATCTGCCCCAAATACTGTTTGGAGTAGTATCACTGCTTTTGTGCAAATAGATGCCATACACTGGGGAGGCAGCAGACAACTCAAGCTTGTTGGCAGGAGTGGTGGGAATGCAAATGTCAATGCATGATTTGAAAAAATCTGGTACTCTTGGAGGGGAGGGGGTTTCCACCACAAGACTGGCTCATGCATTTTCCAATAGGGCCTGTAGACAATGGATCCCACAACCCCACGTGGTCTTTGGCGTATTACAAGATTTCATAGTTGTGGTCACTTCTAATTTGCCGTGCAGACTACTATAAGAAAGCGTTTTGGTTCCTGCCTTGAAGTGTTTAAAATGGAACTTCTCATCCCTGGTAAAACCATTCCAGTAAACGTAGTCACAGTGTTTCACGGGATGTGGACCTCCATCAGTGGCTGGTGCCCCTGGTGTTTGTAGCTACAGGAGGCCCTGTCACTAGGGTGTCATCAGTACTAAACCCTACATGTAGTTGCTTTACCCCCAAGTCTTTTCACAGCATGTGTGAGTTTCAGTATAAAACTCTAGGATGGATTCCCTGAAGGAACTGGAATTTCTGGGTGTTGCAAAGTCCTTATTAGGAAATTGGAAAGATACACTGGTGAGTGTGCCTGTTTAAAATCAGATAGTACAAGAGTTCCCACCATTATTCTCCTTCTGGAAGGATTGCTTGTTAACTAGGTTGGTGTTTCAAATTAGAATGAAAATGGAAAATAATAGTAAGCAAATGATTTTCGTGAAGTTTGGGTATTTACAATATTTAGAAAACAGTAATTGGATAACTCCTCTTTGAACCGGTACCAATGTACCAGTAGATACTGGGGTCAGCTTTTCTATTTCTACTGTCCTGCTCCTTCAGTCAGTCTGAATTTAACTCTTTGCTGTGCATGTCCTAGCAGCTTTATATTTATTTCTTTTTTGTCCCCAGTATAGCCCTGCATAGAACAGTCTAGTTTTGTTATCAGGAGAATGTAGCAATAACAGGCCCCCATCATGCCGCTTGCATGTGGTACCTCACCATTTTGGGTCGACGACAAGTCCTGTCCATTCCAGGCCAGTCACGCTCACACTGCAGCTGAGAACCTTAAATAACTTTTGTTTGTATGAAGGCACTAAGACAGACTTTTGAAAATGCTGGTTGGAACTAAATGTTTTAATGTCCAAAATTAGAGTATGTTGTAATTGGTCTGACATAACTCTTAACAGAACAAAAGCCGCCTTTGCATGGGCAATAAGTCTCGTTAAATTTCTAACAAAGTTCTTAAACTAACTTGTGGGGGTTTGTGTCATTAGTTTTGAAATTCTGGAGTAAATGGTCGAGGAGTACAAGTCCCATTTTGTAGCCCATGGTAATTATTCTCTTACTCTCTATTGTAAGCCTGTGTGAAATATTAACAGTCTGGTGGAGCTGATACTTTCACGTCCTTCGTGACTGTGGGTTGTGGGATCTCTGCTGGGCTGTCAGCTTGCTGTTTTATTGCAAACCAGTTAACAGGATGGAAGATGGAGAATATTTACCTTAGCTGGGGGGTTGGTAAGTCGTGGGCAACGTTATCTTCAGTCTCTGTTTGCTGTTCAGTGTTCCCCTAATAGGCAGACCTCCTTGAAGCATGGCCTAGGGAGCTTTGGAAAGCATCTCGGATGGAAATGCCAGACAGTTGTTTTGCACTTATTAGCAGTTTTTATCCGGAAGCTTTAATAACATCAGTGTAAAATGTTGTTTAACAACTGGCTTCTTTGACAACCGTGGCTCTATTGGTAATGAGGGAGCTTATCTTATGAAAGTGCTGCAAAGAAATCAAGGCGGGGGGGGTGGGGTGTGTGCACGGGTAAATTGCTTTAATACAACTTTTGTTTAATAGAGGGTTGAATTTGTACAACAGATGGATTAGCAGATGAGATTTTCCCCTTACTTCTCCAGTAATTCTTTGGAGAGGGTCTTGACTCTAACCGTCTATCCAAAAAAGAGTCCATTCTCCCTTCTGTAACTTTTGCACGCTAATGACAGAGATGAGTAAAGAAAAATAGCCCATCCAGCTGCAGGCTTTCTAACACAGCCATTAGGTTTCAGGGAAGCAAATGCTGGAGAGAAAAAAGTGCTCTCCAGCAATTGTAATTAAGGGAAGAGCACCAAATACCTGTAGCAATATGTCAGTATTTTGAAATAATGTTGCATCATGTTTTACCTGAAACTTCATTAATGATAGCATAGATGGCCTCTTTATCTTGCCAGCATCTGCCCTATTACTGGTTGAGACTAAGGGCCAGGCATGTGGAGTAATGCTGTTGAAATAGTTGTTTTTGTGTTTTATGCAACTGACAACCAAATTTGGCCTCTGGAATTTATAGTCAACCAACTAAATTAGCTTTGAGCTCACTGTGGGGTTTGTTCTCCTGTAACGCAACAAAGGCAAGCTGCTCAAGGCAGCCTGCAGTAACACTGCCTTGCTTTCAGCTGAGTATCCCTCAGTGCTGGAACATCTCTGATGCTGTAGCTCAGGGTCACATTTCACCTCTGCTTGTTGCTCAGCATCAGAGGGAACTGAGACTCTGGGCCAGGAGCCTCCAACTTGTCATCTGTTGACTTGTGACTGTGGGTGGCCTGTTCCTAAGCAGGTTGTAATATGGGAGGTAAAGATAATTAAGGAAAAGCCTGTTGTTGGTGGACTGACCTTCTCCCTTAAGCCTTCCATCAGCAAATGGAAAAAAGGTTAAAAACTGCTGCTCTGTGTCCATATTGCTTGTCTGAGGAGCTGTGTTTGAATGCTAGGATTGGTGCCTCTTCTCAAGTTCAGTTGTCACATGAATGTTTTCGGTGGCCAAATATCTGCCTCTCCCAAGCAGATGAGAAGGGTGCCAAGGCAGCTGATGCTTCACCCCAGTGTGGTGACGATGTGTGCGGTTTTATCTCCCGCTTCCAGAATATTGGAAGAAACCAGGGGGAATTGGTGCATCCTGGAAAACGCTGAACAAGTGTGGAAGCACATTTTCACAATTGCCAGAAAATGAAGAGAGGATTCACACAGGCTCCCCTGGGTCTTACCCAGTCCTGTCAGCTGTTTGGTACCAGCTGGGGAAATCCTTCTGGTGGCATTAGGGTTGTGAATTCCAGTCCACTCTTTTCTTGGTCATCTGCTTGGAGATGGTCCCGAACGAGTGATGTTGCACCACTTCACCGCCTGAGTCATGGATATGTTTAATGCAGATTCTGTAGGTGGCAGGCAGCCCATTGTTTAAAGAAACAGTTTCCTCCCTCACACAGCCACCTGAAACAAGCTCATGTGAGACTTGATTTTATCAGCCCTCAGCTTTTCTTTTGTTAGCCAGTGTTGTGTTCTTGCTAGGTGTTTCACTGGCGTTTTCAGAGAACTTGACCTGTGCAGGTTGTGGGTCCAGGCTGGGACAAAAGAAAACTTCACTGTTTTCTGCAAAGCCTGTCCAGAGCTGAAGTGAATGGAAAAAAATAAAAGACTGATGAGCAGTACTGGGTCTGCCTCCCTGGGGAGCTGAGTGGGCACAAGGGCAGAAGTAAAATGCATTACACTGGGAAAAAACCCATGCCTTTTGCCTTTGGTCGCAATTCAGATATGATATGGTTTATGTATCGGGCTTTGCTCATGAATTTCTGTGCGCTTACAGTCTACGTCAAACTTGTGTCTTCCCCTGTCATCACACAAGGATGATGATACTCAGAAGCATGAAATCCTCTTTTTTTCTGCTCCTGCAGGGGATGTTCATTTTAGCCCATGCTAGCAGCTCTCCTTCCCTTCCTAACAGAGCCACTTCCACTTTCTCCTGTTGAGGCTGTTGTTACTGAGGCTTCGCTCTTGCAACAGTTCCTTCCAACTCTGTCCCCGTGTTTGCATCCCTCTGCCTGTGCTGTCCTCTCTTGGAGCTGCGGGGAGGTAGGTTGGGGGAAAGGGGAAGAGAGGAAGAATTGTTTGACCCAAACTAGATGACCTCGTCTATCTCCTATTGCTAAAACCTTTGCTTCTTTTGCAGCATTTAAAAGTATATCATTAAAAACACTTTCAATTAAACAAATTTCAATTGAGCATAAAGTATCTTATAGAAAGCTTTCATTTTCTTCTTTTTGGTTACTGCTGTCTCTTGGGTTACCTCTGTGGGATATTGCTTGAAGTCCTCTCGTCTGCCTGTCCTCTTCTGGGGGTCCATGACTCCTTTTGGTGCTCCTTCTCAATTACATGGTACTTACAGCCAAGGGAAGATGGCATGAGCTGTGCGCTTGTTCACAAACCCTCAGCTTGCCTCCCGAGCCTTCACTGCGTTCGGAGCACGAAGACCTGCAGTTCAGCGCCGTGCAGCTGCAGAGGAGGTAAAGCTGTTTGTGGGATTTGATGTTTGCTTCCTGGAGGCAGCAGTGAAAGCTGAGATTTACATCACTTACTTCTGTGATGACATAATCATAAGAGGAGGTGAACTGTACATCTCATTCTGTTTGTAGTATGACATTAATGACAGCACTGAAGTTCACGGTTTTTCTTGAGCAAATACACAATACGCTTACTTGTCCACAAGCGTCCAGAGTGTTGCCTTGTCGGAGAAGGTGACCATGTTTTGGACCTTGACTGTGAAACGTTCAGAGAGGGACAGCAAAAATCTGGGTCTCTAGAGTAACTGGTGTGGGCTGTCCTGTAGCTGTCCCTGTCAGGCACTGTCTCTCTCTGAAGAGGGACATGGGTTGTTAGTATTTCTAAGCCTGCAGTTTCTTGTTCAAACAGGAGCCTTTGTAGTTTTCTAGGAGTCCAGGCTTGAAATCCAACCTATGTGTTCTTCTAACACTTAGCTTGCAACAGCAAGAATAGTAGCTGGAGATGTGTTCATGATTTACAAATGTGCTTTTAGAATTTCAGGTTAATGCTGCCAACCATAATAGGCAAAATAATTTGCCCACACGGTACTCAATGAAGAGTACAAATACTCATTTTTTTTTTTTTATCAAGACCAGCTATTTCCATTGGTACCAAGTGCTCGTGTTGCACGGATGCAAGTGGCCGCGCATGAGCAGATGTAGTAGAGAGTCAGGTCTAGACATTATTAATATTAATTTCACTGCCAGCAACACTCTCAGGGTACTGGATTGTGATCGCTTCAGACGTTGCTGTGCTCTATCTTATCACCTCATTGTTCTGCGAAACTTTTGCATGTGTTCAGAAAGTGGTTTTCTTTTTTCTTGTAGCTGGTAGCGTGACAGTCCCCTCTCTACTTTGGTGTCTGCTGGCACCAAAGCTCCCCCCTGCCAATAAGCAATAAACTCTTCCTTCCTGATTCAAACGTAGTTCAGATTATTCCAAACACCCCTATGTGCTAAGGGGTACTCAACAAATACGTGCACTACTTTATTCCCACTGATGTTTCTACTATTTTTGAGATCTTCCTGTGTTATTATTCTCTCCTACTGAATGGAAGGAGTGATTTCCTTTTTAATTTTGGCTCTAAAGCCCATTCAGATAATGATATTTCCAAGGTATTTAAAGCCAAGCTATCCTAGCACCAAGCTTTGGGATACCCATGTGGATACACTGTACAATACCTAACATATGCTTAGCTTGTGCATTTTAGCCATATGACAGTGTTCTTAGCCAAGTCAATTTTCTGTTCATTTTTTTAATTACCATAATGTGAGACACTGTTTCACGTGTCGTACTAAATTTCCAAGTGTCTGTTCTCTGTTACAGTGCTGTTCTCATCTGTTAAATAGGCAATTTCTTTGGGTAACAACACCAGAAATAAAATGATTTGAGTTTGGCTAAGGCAGCAGGATTCTTGACAGTGGTGCGCCTTGGTCTGGCCCGTATCTCCCGAAGGGTGAATGAAACTACTTACACATCGCACTTAATTTACAGTGCTAGTGGTCTTGTGTGGAGTGGTAGGGGGGAAGAGGGAGTGCCCTTGCAAGGCACGAGAAAATGAATGCGTTGTCTCTACTGCAACCCACAGGCAGAGATAGTGGCTGCAGTCTGCTCGCACCCTTCTGAGAGAGGTTGGTCTGCCTTGCTGCAGCCCCCACCATCCTTCTGCTGAGGGTTTCGGCTGCACTGCTCTGGCTGGGGACCACACGCTTTTCACAGCAGATCTGCGGCAGGTCAGCACACCCAGCCCTTCTTGGGAAATCTGAATTTTGACATCGACCAACCGCATAGGCTGACCTTGTAGGCTCTTCCCTCCTTTCTCCTGGGACGCGGTTGAAGCCCCAACCTCCTTGCCCTGGCTTTAGTACATCATGCCAATGAGTGCAAGCTTGGCACTTTCACTGAAGCATGACCTTTTCTTTACATTTCACACTTTTTCCCTGCCTCAGCTTTGTCCATGTTGCCCTGGATGTATGAATTCAGTTCCTCTGAGAAAACCCTCCAGGAGCGGTGGCCATCAGGGCTACAGTAGTGGCTCTTCGGTGACTTTATTCCCATGTGCTGCCGATAGGAATTTATATCATTCAGTGTAAACTTATTTCTATAATTTAAACACTAGACTTTCCTCTCCTGTTTATTAAAACATCATGAACAGCTGTGGGATACGCTCCTGCTTTCTGCTAACCAGTGTCCGTGTTGTTTTGGCTTCCCCTGTTTTCCCCCGTGGAGCTCATTTTGGCAAAATTTCGGTTGGCAAAGTAGGGGATCTGGGAGGCTCTTGGCAAAGGGGATGTCAGGAGACACTGGAGTGCTGCACTGGCAATCACAAACTGGAGGAGATAAATCTGACATCTGAGAAGGTTTTATTGTCATAATTTTGCTTAATTTTCCTTTCTCTTGCTAAGAAAATGTCCATCTTCCTTTCAGAAACCTTGGTTGGTTGTTTTTTTTTTCCCCGCACACTTTATTTCTGGTGTTACTCATTTTAGAGAATTTTTATGGTCTATCTCTCCACTGTTTCTGTTGTCTTTCCTGCTCCTTCTCAAAAACCGTTCTTAAAAATGCAAGGGAAAAACTCAGCCCTCTCTTTCCTACTCCTTTAAGTAATCATTCTCTGTGTTGCACAATGTTTTTAATTAAAACCCTTATTTATATGATTTTTATAATAGCCGTGGGTTCTCCCCACTCTGGGCGCACTAATCTAGCCTGGTTGTAAATTACAGTGCTTGCACATTAAAATAAATTGCAGTGACACAGGGCCTTGGCAGCACTGCAGGAGGCCCTCCTGAGCCCACTGGGGTCTTCATTGCATGTTTAAAATATCTCTGTTATTTACTGGATGCCAAGATACCTGGTGGGATTGCTCCGTAAGGAGGAGCCCTCCTTTGGTAGTTTATGTGGGGGGAGTTTTCTTAATGGGATTTTTTTGGAAGAGGGAAACAGGAGGGCAGTAATTATTTCCTTATGTTTGATCAGCCTGATGCAAATGTCCAATGGAAGCGGGGAAGAAGAGGGTGGTGTTGATATTCGAGGAGATGGATCTCTCTGGTTTTCCCATCGAGTAGCAGCTGCCTCTTGGAGAACGGAGTAGGACGGGTTGCCACCAAAAAAGAGGAGGGTGAGCTGGGGTGCCCAGACCAGGAAAGCTGCAGTTAGGGCCGTAGTTCAGCCAGGTGCCTAAAAATCGTGTTTCTGATGCAAGGGGCGAGACCTGTGAGACCATTCATGTACTTAAATAGCTTGCCAGATCTGCATAAATACCACCCTTGGAGAAGCCCTGAAGGCTGAAAATACGACCTACAAAATAATGTCAGATCGGTGCATCTTACGCTGCCTTCCCCTCTCCATGCACTGTGTAGTATTACACCTACTTTAAAAAGGCATCCTCTGTAGCTTAGTGGTTCACAAAGGGCATTCATCAAAAAAATTACCACAACTGCATAAGTATGATGATATAAAGGCTAATAGTTTCTCATGCTGGGAAGGTTTGTAGTGCTCAGTGTAACGTGCACAGACAGTATTACTAGCCTGATCCTTGCGGTGAAGGCCAGTTCTACCTGATTTTTTTGAAAAAGATCATCTGAAGTCATTACATTTGCAGATTTTCCCCACCACCTGTTTTCATGTCTGTAAATATGTAAGACAGGACGCTCGTTCTTTGTTCTGGAGGCACGTTAAGATCAATGCCCTTGAGCATGCACTCTCTTCTGACTGTCTAAAAATTTGTTAAAGGTATAGATCTTGATTACATTCTCTTAATCCAAGCCTTTTCTTTTAACCCAGCTCTTAAAAGGAAGCGTACATGACAGTACATCACACAATATCTCAGCCCTTTCCTGACATTTCTGTGGAAGTAAATGAAAGGTGTAAATTAAAAAAAGCAAGTGTTTGTGTCTCACTTTAACCTTCTGTTATGTTAAATGGCTTTATTGAAGAGTGCCAGCAGTGTTCTCAAAAACTTGGGAAAATCCACTGTGAGCCATGCAATTAGTTGCCTTGGGAGCTGAGTATGGAGTTCATGATGTTTGATGTGAAAATTACACGGACACATCTAATTGGGTATATTTGCACCACACAGGATACCGAATAAAGAGGTGAACTCTTTTCCCCCATTCCTTGCTTGTTTTCTTCTTCAGTTGAAGTGTTTACCTTGAACTCTTCCCAGTTGAGATACTATTTATCTAGGCACATGGATCGATCAATAGGTGCACGTTCCCCTGTGCAGATTTTGGAGAGCAGGGGCGGGAAGAGAGGCAGCGATGGCACTGTGAGCCTGGAAGGATGAGGGAAGATGAACTTCAAGCTACCTCATGCTTCCCATTATCATTCCTTAGTTGTGACTTGCACTGCCTATCCCAGCCCTAGAGCTTCACTCTTTCTGCAGGAGTCAATGGCTAATTCAGAGAGTCCCCAGCACTGCAGGATCCATTGCTCATAATTTCTTTTAGTGGTTGAGTTTTGCAACGTAAACATATGAGGATGTTTTCTGCTGTGACCATGGTCTCCAGTGTTCATCATTCTCCAAGCCCCTTCTGATTTCTTGCTTTAATGTTTCTTGTTAATGGTCCTCAAAAAAAAAAAAAAAAAAAGTTCTGTAGATTAGCAGCTGATACCAGCTTGCGTTGTGAATGCACGTCTTAATGTATCATCCCCTACACTAAGACGTCTGCTAACAAAACCTCTTCATTTCTCAGTTCTAAACCTTGTATCATCTGTTTGTCCCTGTGGATGTAGCTGTCTTCTCCCTCCTTCCCCCTTTAAACCTCCGGAAAGTTGAATTATGTGTTGATCTTTAAACAGTTTGGTTTAATTTTTCTTTGGTTGCAAATATAACTTGCCTGATGAATGCAGCTAAACTGTGAGTGCATTTTAAATATTCCATGTTTTTGAACAGTAATAAAGACTTAAAGTAAAACATTTTCCAGTAATTTAGTACTCTCTTCAGTGCAGTTATTCAATTATTAGACCACAAAGGCATTCTGCAGTTTGATGTTATTAAGAAATATATTAGCAGAAAATACTCTATTATCATCTAATGCTAATAATCAGCTGGTAGGAATTAGAAGAGAAGATGTGTAATTGGAATTCTTGTGGCTAATAAGATGTGAATTATAAAGACGTTTCCAGGAGAGAAATCTAGGTACTATTATAAGAAACTGCTATTTGCATTTTAAAACATTAGTAGGCACAGTGATGAGATCAGATTGATTTGCTTAAAATACCAACGAGGCACAATAATGGAGATTACTGAATAGCACTTTGATCCTGGAGCAACATCACTGTCTTGCACCCTTCCTTCATGATTTGTCGTTCTGCCGTGGGATGCCTTTTCCTGACCTCTGTCGTAGCTTGCCTTTAAAACATTGGTGTAGGAGGGAAATAGGTACTGAAATGATGATTCAGGTTTTCTAACACGGACCCTTCTCCCGGCAATGGCTGACGTGACGTACCAGATAATGGTGTTCAGCTAATCTCTCCTTTCTGGCAGAGGGGTAAATGTCCCAAGCATTTAAGGACGTGGAGAACTTCATAAGCACAAGGTTTTGCAGATAAGCACCCAGTTGTGTCTGTCTGTCTGTACATGTGTCTGTGTGGGGTGCCACCAGTGGGGAGTGTCTTTTCCTGAGCAACTTGCAAATAGATTATACACTAAAATTACGGCCTTTGGTTGCCCTTTTACTACTGGATTCTGCGTAACTGTGTGCTGTTAATGGTTGTAAAATTATCCACCCACAGGATTTTGTCTTTGACCCCTGCATCAGTGAATTCCACAAGTTGATTGCCTGCCATTTACAGTAAGGGGAGGGAGAGATATGGGTTTGTTCTCCTTATAGGCCACCTCCCTGTTTCTAGCCTAAATTTGGCCTTCAGAAACCTGGTCATACTCAAACTTGATAAATTAGATTTTCTTCTGGAAGCTGAGAGTCTTCAAAGGAGGCCAAACGCAGAAGGCTGTGAGAGGGTAATGTGTAATGAGGCGGTCTTGCTTTCCTAGCAGGCACTGGCTCTGCAAAACTCAGAAACATTCTCCTAAATTCTTAAATTGGTTTTAATCTGTTGCTCTTGGCAGGGACTGGTGCCTTTGGGTTGGGGAGTTTGCTGGAGAGAGCAGGCAATATTAGAAGTGGTTTCTTTGAGTGTTATGGGCTCCCTGTAGAGATGGTTGGAAGTTCACCGCACAAGGAGCCACATGGACACAGCGTGGTAGTGCAGGAGAAGCGAAGGCAGGACCCAGGTAAGGTTTAGTGACTCGTAGAGAAGGATGATGGCGAGGACCAAGTGAAGAGCATTGTCCAGGTGGGGTTGGAGGTAAGGACATCCTGAGAGCCCATAGGGAGCTTGCTAGGTCTCTCCTGTGTGCCCACAGCAGATGGTTTGAAATTCTGGAAACTGCAACAGATCTGCTCTAGGCAAAAAAGGGAAAGCCAAGTGAGAAGACAGGAGGTGAGCAGAGGAGCAACCTCCATATTTGGGCAGTTTGCAAGGTTTTCTGGGACTTGGTAATGTCTTGAGAATACAGTTAAATTCCCAGGCAAGCAAGCAGCGGTTAATTTTTCTGCACTTGAAAGTGTATATCTTGATTATCACCTCTTATTTAATTATCAGATAGTTAGTTTTAGTTGCATAGTTGTCTCAGATGCTAAGAAGCAATCTAACTGGAGGAGGCTGTAGCTCCATAAGCATTTAAACTAGCCCAGCCAGCAGTGCTGTTGGAGGAGTTAACTCTTGCCCTCTGCCTTGTGCTTGGGCATATGTGAACCAAATTGGAGAACTGGATTGTTAAAACCTTTCCCCCTCCCCCCTCTCCCCCTTTTTTTTTATATACACACACCCCACCCCACCACCACCACTACCCCACCTCCCCAAATTAATTTGAACCCTACATCAGCTCATCTCTCCAGGTCACCATAAGCAGATCAGATGTTTTTGCTGATGTAAACAGGGGGACACGGGAATAAGTGGGAAAAGGTGAGACTGGGATGTCATTGTAGGCTTACAATGGCATTAAATGGAAGAAGCAACCTAGCCCCCCCAGGTTTTTTCCCTTTGTCATGGTATATAGTGTTTAAATTTTAAGAGACTGCAATATTCACCAGTATAAGAGGAACTGGGCAGTGCTCCCTGCTTTCAAAAGCAGATCCTTTCTAACTGGTTTTAACATTTTTCCAAAGGCACATGAACTTTTAAAAGGTGTAGCTGAGTCTACTGGACAGTGTACTTGGTATTTTTGAAACTGTGGGAAAACTTGTAACCTTTCCTTTCTGCTTGAAAAGAATAAATGTTCTGTGAAGCAGACCCTGCTGAAAACTCATGCAGAAGTATAGCGAAGGGTTTCAGATCGCTCCTTGCATGCTTAAGAGCCAAAACTGATGGAAGAAGAAGAAGGAATTGTACTTGTGCATCAAAGGAAAGGTATAAGGACACACAGTAGAAAACTGGTCTAATGAGGGAAGGGTGGTGGCTGTTGTGGGGAGGGCTGTTGTTTCATCAAGACATGCTGGAATATGTATTTTTGATTTGACAGTGTTAGATTTTTTTTTTTTTCTTTTAAAGAAAAGACTGTTTTAAACAAATACCGCTATCTCCAGAAGGAATTGGAGATTTCTTAAGAAACGCGGTGAGCGAACTCCAGTCCTCTTCAGAGGCTTCCCTTGCTGTGCCTTTCTCCCGTGCCTTCCACTGCCTCGCCTCCCTCCTCCCAGCAAGAAAATTTAGATGCTTTTGCCCAGAAGAGAAAGAACATTTTTCACTTACAGAATCAGGAGAACAATTTTCTCTCCCCTCCAGCACCTCGGGTTCCAGTGCTCTGGGTGCAGAATTTTGGTTGTTGTTCCCCCCCTCATTGTTTTTTTTGTTTTGCACTAATCATTCTTTTTAATACATTTTTAATAAACAAGATTCGTTTGAGGAGATCTTGAAATGATGCAGCAGACAGCAGACAGAATGCCTTGTCCTAAAACACTTCCTCTTGTCATGTAGATAGTTTTATCAGATAAAAGAAACGTTGCTTTCGGCATTGTGTATTTTATTGTTGCACACGTGTGCACACACACCCATACGCAGAAATGCCCGCTCAGTCAGGACAATGGGGATGTAGCAGCACTGAAATAAAAAACCAATAATGTGGCTTTTTAACCCTTTTTTGTCTGAAGTTATATATGCAGATCTTTTTTCTGTGCAGCATAATATTCTATTTGAAGTGGAACTTAGCTCTTAGTTAACACTGAAAGTGATAAGTTGTCTAAAGCCCTGTTTAGACAGACAGAGCTTATTTGGCATCTGCATTAAGCTGTTTGACAAAATGTTTCGAATGTAATTAGTTCACATCAAAGGTACACCACCTTCCGTGGTGGGTAAGATGGATGAGAACTAAAGATACTGAGATCAGCATGACCTGACTGAAGGCCTTGCAATTTAAGGTTTTACTGTTTATTACATTTTATGTTTAAAAAAAAAAAAAAGAGAGAGAGAGAGAGAGAACACTCTAGCACAGGAGTTTTCTAATTTCTTTTCTTTAATATTTTTCAAAGCTCTCCCAGTGTCTCAGTTGTACCAGCTCTTCACTAGGCATGCTCCTTTCACGCTTCAGGAGAACACACTGGTCTCCAAGAAATAAGATTTTTTTTTTAGTGTGGCAAAACAGATGTACAGAAATACGTTGTATTTAAAGCCTCATTTTAAAGTATATTTCTGAGAATATCTTCATAAAAATGATGCAATGATGCATTTCTGTATACTGTTCTCAGTGACATTTTGGATCCATATTTGCCCAATTTACACATTTCAGTTTTCATTTCTTTTGCCTTGTGCTGTCAGGTCTGTGAAAACCAGCCTGAGATCTGAAAGCTGGAGCTGAATTCTTCCTCATTCTTGCATCTGTATCACTAAACACTGCAACTAGGGTGGCAAAGGAGAGAAGTGGGAAAATACCTATGTTCGGATGTATTTCTTTCCTTTATAATATCCCCACGTTACTATTATTACTTCAGTGCTTTTGTGCATATTCTCTAATCTAATTCTACTCAGGGCTACATCTGTATCAACAGTGATAGGGAAATAAGAAGTATTTCCTACTCTACCAGCCAGTACTCAACACTTCGGGTTAATAACATGGGAATTGGAGAAGGATTGCTTCCTGAACTTGCTTTCTGCACTCGAGCAGCTATGGTGGTATCAGCAAGAGTTAAACGCTGTAAGCATGTAGGCCAAGTTTTTCAAAAGGACAAGTGATATTGGACTTGGGAAGCCTGGTAAAAAAGAAGCGCTCGGCTCTTTCTGAAGATAAACTGTATTTAATCCTAGTTTAGATTCGTGAATTACCGAGAGTTATTAAAGTGCCAAGCATCAGTGGAGGTGCAAGAACTCAGCTTGTGCTTGGTAACTCCTGAGCTGCAATCATTTCAATTGTGTATATAAGCCCTTTATTTTAAGGTTGGGACTTCAAAGTACTTATTATGGCCATCTTGGTGTGAAGGTGCTCCAAACAAGTTGTTAAGTACACATAATAGGAAACCTATGTGTTGAAAAAGACAGAGTTGTTATGTCAGTTCTTTTTCTGGATCACATTGCTCTTCGTAAAAGCATAATGATTCATGGAAGGTGGGAGAAGACTTCGCCAGAGCTCCATGTAGCATTTGGCATTTTTCCTGAGCAAGAAGTTTCTTTATGTGGTTTACTATGTATAATAAACGCTTAATTAGTATGATTTGGGGACTGATAAGTTAAATGGTGAAGAACAAGTGGTAGCAAAGCTCTATTTAAGCTTTCAAAAGAAAATAAAAGATGGGATTTCTCTAATGCTGCTGAGAGGTGGTCTTCCCCTCATTTCTGTAAAATTAGCTTCTTTCTTAGCGTGACTCCGACTGTCTTGATGCTACTGTAGATCATTCATAAAATCAACAGCAGTATTTGAAATTTAAAGTACTTGTTGAATGCAGGGATGATGGATGAGTAAGATTTGGTATCTTAGGTTCTTTTGGTTATCTCATCAGTGAAAGAATGCTTTGGTTTTCTAACGTCTAATGAGCTTGGGGATGCTGGATTTTGAAACCTCTCCCTACCTGGTGACTGAGGTTTTTTTTCATTGCCAAATCAGAACCTCAAAAACATACATGAATATATTTGTGGGGTTTTTATTTAAAAAGAAAAAAAAGAGTTAGTGGCACACTAGGTCTGGGAAAGAAGCTGTTTAAAGCTTGTGAGGGACTCAGAAACTTTGAGAGCGAATGTGCCCACATGGGTGAGATGGACAGAGTAACCGAGGGCTCACATAAGCCTCAGCAGGTACGTGTTGGTGTGGGCATGCATGCTTTGCCTGGCTCCATGTATGCTTATGGTTATGTCTGCAAGATTATAGATGTATATCCATTTGTATATAAAAGATAATCCCACTAATGCTGAACTGAAGATTAAGCCCATTTGGGTTTTTTCTTCTTTTCCTTTCAAAGCTTCTTTCCACATCCACACATGCACACACTCCTGTCTTTGAAATCTTGCCCCAAACTCCTCCTATGTAATTTTCTGTAGAAACTGGGAGCACAAATAAATGCCCGTTGTAATCCCCTTTTTACCAGGTAAGTGAGAGAAACAATGGGAGGTTTTATAGCCAGCCCTTCGCCCCTGTGGGTAGGAAATGAGTCATTACCACGATGAAGAAAAATGAGGGACCTCAGCCATAAATTCACACTAATCTCCCGCTGTCAGTCTGTCGGGCATGGTTAGTGACTCAGCAGTATGTTTGCAAACGGGGTACCATACCCTTGGTGGCCTGTCAGATGCCAAATTGCTCCTCTCCTTGTTCAAAGGTCTTTGAGTAGATGGGAGAGACAGGCTTCCTTCCCGGAGTGCAGAGCCCATTCCTGACCCCGTTCCTGGTCCCACCGCCCACGTCCCCAGCACGTGTGCTGCTGCTCCCGCTCCGGCTTGCCACGGAGACCACCACTGCCAGGGTCACTTCTCAGTGTGAGCAGCAAGGTGCAGGCACCTTGCTGGACCTTCAGGTCTTCATGACACCCGCCTGATGATATGCAAGCAGACAGCGCTGCTGTCTTCTGCTCTTTGGGGACATCCTCTTCAACTGCCCTTCTCTTCTGCTTCTTCTCTTCTCTTCTGCTCTGTATTTTGCAAAAAGGGTTAAAAACAAAAAGTGTGTGTCAGTGTCTAGGGAAGGAAGATGTTTCAGAAGTTTTCCTCTACGCATATATACATACATAAAACCAAATAAATGCTATACATATACACAGACATATCTGCATATGTATATATATGTATATGTACGCCTTCCCGTGCTAATGTTCCACAGTCTGTCTGGTGAGGATTTGAAAGGTGGCATACCCACCCAGAGCGAGTTGGCATTGAATCCTGGACAGCATTTCTCTGTACATCAGCTCAAGCCCATAATTCGCCAGGGGAATTATGGTGGTGATTCACCGAGCCTTGTTATTTTTTGTGTGTGAATGTTATGAATATCCAGGCTTGAATTCCTACGCAACAGCACCCATTAAGAATTAGTGCTGCCTCTTCATTTGTGAACTTTTGCTCCAAACTTGCCAGCTTTAGAAGAGATCCATGTCTGTGCACAGCCGGACAGGAGCATTGTGCGACCGTAAATGTGCCTGGAGTTTATGGTATCTCAGCTCTTGCCTATGGTCAGGGTAGAGGCCTGAAACAGCAGTGGCATTCAGGGTCCCTCCTTGGGATTTCCAGAGCAGGAGAGCTAATGCCTCCTCACCCTCTTATGAGTCTAAACACGACTTCTGCTGACGGGGAATGAGCATCCCATAGCTTCGAGACTAATCATCAACATTTTGCCTGTGTTGACTGGGAAGGGACTGGTTTTGCCATAAATGAGCAAGATGATAACATAAGAACTCCTGTCCTTGCCATCTGTAACAAAGCAGAATAAAATATTCAAAACTCTTCAGTTCTGCTTGCAGTGCCGAGGCAAGTCACATGCAGTCAGCTGGTGTGTCTCCTGTTTATTTCCATGCGGAATAAAAAATAGTTTATAAATTGTAACTTCTCCACATTCTGGCTACTAGGTCTAAACACGAGTATGTCAGGCGGCTTCTGCAAATAGCAATCTCCTAGGATGTGAAACATTGTTAATTTATCTTAAATAATTCAATAGAATGTCAATATTCCACAACTCCCTCTACTTAGAGTGACAGGTCTGTTCAAATTAGTAGCCCTGAAGAATAAAGAATATTCAGGACATGCTTTTATCTTGGGAAAGACAGAACTCGGTGCAGCTGCATAAGTTTTTAAAGTAGCGGTGTGAACAGCAGCCTGCTACCTGGATGACAAGTAATTCAAGCACAAATATTGTCGCTTTTAGAAAAGAAGCAGTATATACATTTTGTACCCAATTAGTAATCACTGCGAGCTCTCTGTATGTGCATTATATTCTGTATTTTACATATGCATGCAGGATATCCAACATAATGTGCAAGTGGATTCTGTGAAATGCTGTTTCGTATTTGCACGCTAATTTATTCTATCAAAAACAAAAGGTTTTTTTGAAATCGATCATGTGATGAGTTGAGGCAGCCAGACTTGTTGCTCAGTGTATTTTCTCTGACAAGTTGGAGATCTGTTAATTGGTAAAGATAGCCCTGACACCATGCTCCGAGCTGTCGGGGAAGAAGGAGCGGTGTTCCCTTTTCCAGGTTATGATCACCATAATTAGAGCAACAATCATAGAAGTTAAAGTGGGGTAAGAAACTCTCCATTTTCCTTTTCATTATTCTGACAAAACAGGATTCCTTGCTGTGGTGTATTTTTATCTGCATTATCAAATCTATTTTTACATTTCTGAAGAAACAGAGGTGAGGGTGTCCAAAAATTCCTTTGGAAAACTATTGCGGATGAAGGATATTTTCTTGATACTTTAAACTTTTTACTTAGATCTGGCATTGTGATCTCCTGTTCCTTTGCGTAACCCCTCTCCATTCAGGTGCTCACATCCTTTTGATATTTGCAAGGATGAATTGATTAATTTGGGCGCAGGAAGGAGGCAAGGCAGGGCTGCCCTTTGTTTAACCCAGTGGTGCCAGCTAGTCTGGGTCAGAAGCGTGACTAAACTCCAGCTGAGACATTTCTGTGGCTGATCAAGATGTTAGGGCAACACCCAGAAAAATAGCCCAGTCTAGCTTGGCAGTGTTGTCTTAAGCCTTAAAGCGTGCATGCTGTTTTCATCTCAGACGCGTAACTTGCCCGCTCTGCGGTGGGGAGTCAGGCTAAAGGACGCTTTTCCTCCTTAGCCTTGTAAAGCCTTCCTGCAGACCCGCCGGTGTGCTTAGCACGGCAGATGGATTCGCCCACAGTTCCTGGGAAGGTGGCAGGGAAAGTGGCCATACGGGAGCACGGGTAGCCCTTCCCCTCCTAGAAGATCCCATGTGGGCTCCCATGCGTTTGTCTTCCTTGCAGACGCGCAGGTCAGTTTAAAGGAGTGGTCTGGTACCGGGGTGCAGTCGCTAAGCGATAATTTCATCTGCAGTTTCTGTTGCCTGGCCAATATGTGTGAGCCTAGAGCAACTCATTTCTGAAGATAAACCCAGAGTGTCAGAAAAGAGGGTCCCAGACACCCCCATATATTGTTCTCTACTGCTGTTGGGAAGGACCTCACAGCTTGCTTGTACAGTCTGCTGAGCTGCCAGTACTTTGGAGCATTCTGGTTTGGCCTTTCTGAAAAGGAAGGCGGCAATAGATTTGCTGCTGTTACAGTTGTATTTATTTAAAACCATATTTACCAAGAACACCTTTTCTGCTCACTGCTTTTCATTTGGATATGCTGTAATACCCTGCCTGGGAAGGGGTCCTGAGCCGGCCAAGACCTTTTGGGTCAGGATGAGCAGGCAGACTGACATGGGTGATACTGTAGTGAGGGTTTTGAGACAAGTAGAAGCAGCCTTGTGTTCCCAGGCTCTTGTTCTCATGGGCACTTCAACCACCGCAGTGTCAGCTGGAGAGAAAACCTAGCAGGCAACAAGCAGTCCAAGGGGTTTCTGGAATGCATCAGTAACAACTCTGACCCAGGTGATGGAGAAGGTGACAAGGGAAAGGGCTCTGATGGACCTTATACTTACAGACAAGGAAGGACTGGTTTAGGGTTGAAGGTTGGGGCAGGTGTGACTGCAGTGACCATGAGATGGTGGAGTTCAGGATCCTGCAAGGAGGGAGGAGGACTAAAAACAGGATCACAACCCTGTCCTTCAGAAGAGCAGACTTTGACCTGTTATGGGATCTGTCTGGAAGAATCCTGTGGGATTCAAAGAGAAGAGGTGTCCAGGAAGAGCTGGTTGATTTTCAAAAATCTCCTCCAAGCTCAAGACTGGTCCATCCCGACGAACAAGAAGTCAAGCAAAGGTGGCAAGAGGCCTGCACAGGTGAGCAAGGAGCTGCTGACTAAACTGAAACATAAAAAGGAAGAATACAAGCAGAGGAAGCAGGGACAAGTGACCCAGGAGAAGTATAAAGAGGCAGTGTCCAAGCATGCAGGGATGGAATTAGCAAAACCAAAACCAACCTGGAGTTGAATCTGACGTGAAGGGTGACAATAAAGGCTTCTACAAGTACATCATGAGCAGAAGGAAGACTAGGGAAAATGTGGGCCTGCTGCTGAGAGGATCAGGGAACATGGTAACAAAAGACATGGAAGAGGCCTAAGTATTAAATGCCTTCTTTGCCTCTGTCTTTACTGGTAAAATTTGCCTTTAGGAATCCCAAACATCTGAGACCAGTGGGAAAGTCCAGAACTAGGAATACATCTTGGAAGAGGATCAGGTTAGAGATCATGGAACCTGATGGGATGCATCCATGGGTGCTGAGGAAGCTTGTCATCGCAAGGTGACTCTTGATAATCTTTGAAAGGCTGTGGCAATGGGAAAGTTCCTGAGGACTGGAAGAAAGCAAATGTCATTCTTGTCTTCAAGAAGAGGAAGGAGGAGGATCTGGGGTACTACAGGCTGTTCAGCCTCACCTGAATCCCTGGGAAGGCGATGGAGCAACTAATCCTAGAAACCATTTCTAAACACACTAAGGACAAGAATGTGACTGGGACTAGTCAGCATACGTTTATGAAGGGTAAATCACACATAACCACCCATTGGCCTTCTGTGATGAACTGACTGGCATAGTCAATAAGGGGAGAACAGTGAATATTCTTTCTTTTAACCTTGACGCTGGCTTTTGACACTGTTTCCCATAACATCTTCATAGGCAAACTGATGAAGCATGGGCTAGATAAATGAATGGCGATGTGGAGAGAAACTAGCTGTACTGCTGGGTTGAAAGGATTGTGATTGGGGGCATAAGGTCCAGCCAGAGACTAGTCACTAGTGATGAACCCCAGAGGTCGATGCTGGGCCCAATAGTGTTTAACGTCTTCATTAATGACCTAGATAAATGAGACACAGTGCACCTTCAGCAGGCTTGGAGATTATACATAACTGGGAGGAATGGCTGATACACCAGGTGGGTGTAATACTATTGAGAGGGACCTCAGCAGGCTGGAGAAATGGGCCAAGAGGGATCTCATGAAGTTCAAGAAAAGGAAATGTGAAGTTTTTCCTCTGGGGAGGAATAACCCCCATGAGCCAGCACAGGCTGGTGCTCTTGTGGCGAAAAAGGCCAATGGTATCTTGGGCCGTGTTAGGTAGAGCATTACCAGGAGATCAAGGGAGGTGATCCTTCTCTTCCACTAAGTCCTGGTGACATCAGGAGTGCTGGGTCCAGTGCTGGACTTCCCAGTACAAGAGAGGCATGGACTTAATGAAGCTAGTCCAGCAAAGGGCCATGAAGGTGATTAAGGGACTAGAGCATCTTTCATGTGAGGGAAGGTTGAGAGAGCCAGGACTGTTCAGCCTCAAGAAGAGAGGGCCCAGAGGGATCTTATCAATGTATATAAATACCTGGAGGAGTAAAAAAGATGGAGTCAGGCTGTTTTCGGTGATGCCTGGTGACAGGGCAGGAGGCAATGGGCAGAGACCGGAATACAGGAAATTCTGTTTCAGTGTAAGGAGCAGCAGGTTTCTTTACTGTAAGGGTGATCAAACACTGGAACAGGTTGCCCAGAAAGACTGTGGCACCTCCATCCTTGGAGATACCAAAAGCTGACTGGACACAGCCCTGAGAACCTGCTTGTAGCTGAACCTGCTCTGAGCAGGGCAGTTGGACTAGACCAGAGGTCCCTCCAACCTCTGCTGTTCTGTGATGCTGTAATTCTGCTAGCTGTTTGAACATCTAATTGTTGACCTTGTGATGGTCAATACTAAGGCAACGGTCATGTCCCCCTTCAAACTAACAGTCCTAATTTGTTTATGCTTCTGACTAACTATTATATTAAGCCACAGTACAACTGACCCCCTGAGAAGTGGTAACTGAAGCTTTTGTTGAAGAATGTGTGCTGGTTGGCTCTATGCCCCTTTCTTCTGAGCTTGGAGGAAAAAAGGAGGCTACTGGTTTATTTATCTTGACTTAATATCTTCCTGTATTTTGTTGACCTTAACTCTCCATTTTCTAATGAAGCCTGAAGACGTTCATGAGCTGAATTTATTAATGATTTCTTTTGTTGTGAAATGATTTACTTTTGTTTAGCCCTTATCTCTTGCCCTTTTGAGTTCACATGTATTCCTGAGGAAAAAATGAATGGATGTTTCCTGCTCTAGGTGTGCGCAAGCATTTCTCCAAAATTTATATTTGGGTGTGGAAGTGAAGTGAAGCTGTTAACCCAGAATTTACTCTCTTACCTAGCAAAGGTATTCTTTGTGGGTTTTGACAACTTTAGGGAGTTCAGGCAACATCCTAGATTTACCGGAGTAGCTGTGTACTTTCTGCCTCATCAGCCTGTGAGCTGGTGATGAAATTCCCTAACTTCTCATTGCTCGAAGGAGTTGTTGCTTGCGATCCTGTTCAATTCTATTGGTATTCAAAAATTAATCCAATTATTATTTGATTTCATTCCTAACTGAGATTCAACTCCTAGCGATGCTGTTCCAAAATGTAGTCTTTCTTATGGCATGAAAGTAGGGAATGCCTTGTCATTTTGATGAACTGTTGTTGATAAAACATGGCTCAAATCTAGCTATGCCACAGATCTACTTTTCAACCTGGTACCTTTTTTAATATTCTGACTTTGATTTCAATGCTGCAGAGTTCATACAGTCCAGAAATCTCTGGAGGATTTGGGGACCAGACTAGATTATTTGCCTACCTAAGAGTTTGTCTGGAAAACTTGCTGTTAGTGAAAGGTGTTCCTATGTCAGGAATCCAAAGAAGAGACACTTCTATGGGAATACAGAAAACGTTGGGGCAACGTGTAACATCCTCCTCATAGTTTCTGGAGCGGCTTCTGTTTTAATCGTAATGTTTGAAGATGACCATGGACTTTCCTACTGTTATCAATTTAACCTCCTATGCCGAATCAAGATTTTAATGTGCCTTCCTCTGCCTCCACTCTGTATGTGTCACTGTGAGTAGATTTAGCCCTTTATCAAAACCAGTGGAAGAACATTACATGTAGGATTTGAATGGAAGGTGTTCTTGTGTGATGTGACAGTGGAGGTCATTCTGTGCGTCACAGAATAATTTCCTTTGGAAGAAACCTCTGGAGGACATCTGGCCCAACGCCCCACGCACATGGTTATGCTTTTAAAAGTGTAAACTTTCACTTAGGGAGGGGATCGCAGGCTTGGAGCCGACATGCTCAGACCCATTGCTGGCTTTAGCAAGGGGTGAACCCACCGAGATGGTGGGTACAGCAATTTCTTTGGGGCTTGGACCTGGCCCACCTGTAGCTGTTTATGAGAGTGAGACTGTTCTAACAGGAATGAGGATGCAGCTCATTTCACACTGGCTTCTGAAAAGCTTTCAGGAGGTGGTGACTTCATGACCGTGGCTGATAAGCAAACTTGGCTTCTATAAAAATAGACTGATGGTCTGGCAGGAATTGAAGCCTGCCTGAATGGGTCTGCTCCTGCCAAGCAGTGTGGCTGCTGCTGCGTGGAGAGGGTGTGCCCCTTCTGCTCCCTCCCAGCCTTCACATTTCCCTGCTCCTTCCCAATCAGAAGGTAAATACACAGCATTAAGGTTGGTAAATCAGTTGTGCAAATACTGCCAAGTAAGTACATACAGAAGAAAATGGAGCATTCACTTCCTTTTGTTTAGTTATCGATACACATTTAAAGGCAAGTCACCCTAAGTAATTGTGTTTAGGTCATTAAACACGGTTTAATAATGACAATAATAGGGTGTGTCCTGAGACAGGAGGCAAACCAGTGCACCTATAATTGCCTAAGAGCAGGTTATTTCTGATAACAAACCTATCTCATTGGGATTAGTTCAGAGGAGGGTGGTTTGATGAACACCCCCTTTTGGACATATCCTGAATGTTCTTATTGTCCTGCTGCTTATATTTTGAGCCCACTAAAATGTAAAGATTTTTTCAGCACTATCTCTGTTTACCAAGTCAAACATTCAATAAAATCTCTCTTGACATAATGATTGTGGGTTATGTGCAACGTATGACTGGAAAAAGGAAGATGCCCTACCCCATAGGGTATAGAATTCCTATCCATATTACATGGGGTTTTTTCCAGTCTAAGCCAGCAGTGAATATTCCTCATTCTGCATGTTGGATCAAGATTACTCTTCGATGAAAAATATGTGCAAAGTTATAGTGGTAAGCAAGTGAATCTTTCAAGGCTAATTAAAAAAAACCCATGGCTGTTTTCTAAACTTCTCGGGGATTTTTAATCTTCGAAACCAGTCTCCACAGAGATGGATTAGTGAGGAGAGAACAGATGAAGCAATCAAAGGTGCCAGATAAATGCAATTTATCATGTTTCCACAATTTATCGCCTAATTATCCTCCTCATTGTGTGTCTGTGCGTCTATACGTGTATATGTGTATAGTGTGTATGAGTATTAAATGTGTTTATGGAATGATACCGCTCCTGGGTTTTCCACTGCGTGTTCTATAAACTGCTGGGGGTGGCACGTTTTTTTTTTTTGGTTTTGTTTTTTTTTTTTAAATACATGCAGTATGTGAAATCTCACCAGACATTGCTAAACCAGAGTACGTTGTTGACATGCCAGCCATTTTATAGACGACATGACCTATATTGAGTTAACAGATCCAATCCAAGTTTCTTAAATTCATGTAATGAAATCTCATAAACCTCATAAAATGCGTGATTCTTTTAAGTCATAAAATAGTTTTTAGATACAGCCCATCATTTCAGGAGCATGAATTTTTTTGCATGATGGCAATTCTTTCCTGTCACGTTGTTGTTACTAGTTTTGTTGCTGAACAGGTTAAGACTATAATCCACCTCCTCAGCTGTGCGGCTTTCCTAGTTGAGGTGGTTCTTTATAAGCCAGGATACAAAGTTCAGCACTTACTGGGCCCAGTCCTAATCCTTTAGTCATACAATGACTTTTCCATTTCTCAGGTCCAATAATATAAATATGACCTCACTTCTACACAGCGCCTCAACAGCTTGTTTTTCCATGTTGGACTGTGGTTTACACGTTTGAAGAGGACCTTTTATAAATTTGTGAATCTTTGCAGGCAAAAAACCTAGTAAGGCTCTGTGTTTCTGTTGAGTTAAAAAGCGGCATATGAGTCTAAGGTTTTTTTCTTCCCCCCCCTTTATCCTGTTTTTGTGTCTCTTCTATACAGGTTTCTTATTCCTTGAGGCCTGTTGTCATCTCTACCCAAGGCCTATTTAAAACTTCATTTTTTGGAAGAGTAGAGGCAAAGTTATTTCCACACGGAATCAATCTGTTATGGCTTGCTTTTAATCCACCCAGGTCCCTGATGGAGTAGTCAAATAAGATGGGGAGAGTGCACCTCGTGGTGCCTCTGAGAACGGCTCAGCGAGGACTTCCTCCGCCTTGGAGGGAGGCCCACCCCAGCTGTGGTGGGCAGCGGCGTATAGCCTGAGGAGAGGAGGTGCATCGCATCTGGCTCTTTGAAATAAGAGCTGCGCCTTGCCTCAAAGGGGTGAGATGCATTTACGAAACAGGCTATACGCTCGTGTTGTACTAAACCAGAAGGCTTTGTTGAGCCTAATATTAATTTCATTTTTCCAGCGAAGGACGACAACCCCTAACATTTAGTTCACTCCAGATTTATTTTTCCTTTTGCAAAGTCCAAGTTCTGATTTATTCTTTTACTGTCTTTAGTTTTAACCCCTAGAAAAATTCCTATGAAGAAGAGAGAGAGGGAGGGATGAGAGAGGGTGTCTGTGGCATGTCAGCCTCTTCATCCCGCCTTCCAATCTCCAGCCACCTTCAGCCTGACAGGCTCTTCACTCAGCCCCTCAGGTCCAGGCTCCGGCGTCAGTCTTTCACCTCTTAGGAAAACAAAGTTGGCAGGGAGATAATGTTGGATTTAACATGATCTACAGGATTGGGGTCAAGGGTGATCACGAGGGCCTTCAATCAGTAGACGTTCGTTTGAGCGTGTCATCACTGCCGGTGGTTTTCAGATCAGGCTTGTGCTTACAACAAGCTGAAGTGACAGGTGAGAACCTGCTTTTCACAGCAGGCAGGGAAAAGCTGCTGGGTACTCGCGGCCAGGGAGGGATAAATATGGCTTGAAAACAGAGGTAAATTGGCCACTGGCCTTTGCTCGCTGGGAGAAGGAGAGTGGATGTCGCGCTTCCCTTCATCCCAGCAAACACGTCACCGTTTGTGGAAGTCACTCTTTTTGAAGTTGTATTTCCTGCTTAGAAAAGGATAAGAAAACCAGCAGTGATGACAGCGAGTGGCAGTGCAGCCAGACCGGATGGTGCAGTACGAGCCCAGCGCCCGGTCCAGCCCCCGGATGCAGTGTTGGAGTGGGTGTCCCCAGCCGGCCCGTGGTGCGTGCCGCTGTGCTCAGGTAGTGACGTGTCCCCAGGGCTTGTAAAAAGCCCAGGGCCACCCTGGAGACAGACAGATGTGAAATGATAGCAATAAACCAACTTTTCTCCCTTGCCCAACTCTTTTTTAGTTGAGGAAGTTTAAGGTTTGTAAGGACTTGTTGCTGCCCAGAACAGCGAATGGGAGCCATGGATGTGAAGGAGGAAGAGAATTTAAAGACGTGGCTCTTCCTTCTCCTTCCCTGCTCTAAACCAGCATGACGGTGATGTCCTCCCCGCTGTCCCTCCCGGAGAAGCTGGGGGGGATGGACCCCAGTGGGGACCTGCTGCCATCAGCACTCCCAGCTGCCCGCGTGTCGCATGTGTGGCTTATTGCTCTGCTCTTTGCAGTCCGTAATTTTTTTTCATATTTACTTCTAAGCCGAGATTAATTTCCTCTCATCAGGGATATTTATCTGCTTCCCAGAGCTGTTTCATGCAAACTAACCATTTGGGCTTCAGAGCTTTTTAAGTCTTGTGGTTTGGCTTGGATTGGGGTGGGGGGGGATTTAGGTGAGTATGGCAGGAGATGGAAACCCAGTGGGTGTCTCGTCCTGGGAGCAGAGCAGCGAGCAGCTCCGCGTTGCTGGCATGGGCTGGACACACTTGAGTGATTGTGGTACAACACCTCTGCTGTTGGCTCTGCTCAGGAAGGTAACGGCAGTCTCCAGCAGGTAAATTCCTCTGTAATCTAATTCCTCTCTTTGTAATGGCTGGGCCCCTGCCATTTCAGCTGAGCAAGAAATTTAGGTAATTGATCCCAGTGTATAAGCCAAGGAAAGGGAGGAAGAGCAGAGGCAGAGAGTAAAGAAAACATCAGCAGCTGATTTTGTGTCGTGTCTAATTTTTACGTTGCAAGAGGGAAGCGGTTTTCTGCATCTGAAAACGGAAATGTTGCAGGTTGGAAAGGATCATCTTGAGTATTAAACCAGCAGACTGCAAATCAAGGAGGTTGTTGCCCTTTTTGACTTTGGGTGCGTCACTTAACCTTGTACTTGCAGTAATAGAAATGGTTGGTCCCTATGCCGCTGAGGTGCAAAAACATCCTTCATTATCTGAAAATGCAAGTGGAAGACCCCCTATAGATTATTCTTAATCGTACAACCACCAAATTCTGCGTAACAGTCTGTTACAGGTCCGCTCTCAGAGCTAGCTTTGGTCAAGTGTTAAATCCACTACAAAAGAAATTTGTCAGCTGCAAGTAGGGCACTGTGTGAGTTTTGTGAAGAAAACTCCTGAGCTTGTAGGAGGAGGATTTTTTGGCTTTTTTTAGCCGGGTGGTAAAGGCAAGGGGAAAAATAATAAATCCCTCGGTTTTGTTTGTCTGTCACTACGAGAATGGCTCCAGTGATTTTCCATGCTACATTAGTTGATCAGCAATGGCCAAAGTGCAGTCAGCCCTCTTCTGTCCCTAATGCCGCCGTTACGCTACCCCGCTCCGCACTGGAGGTGTTTGCATGTGGCCTCTGCCCAGCAGCGACCGCGCGGTGCAGCAGCCAAGTGCTCAGTGACCTCCTTCCGCTTGCTCCCGTTGATGCTTTGCGTTAATGGGCAGAGAGGAAGACAGGCGTTTGGCCAAGCACAAAGCAAAAGGGGGGGATGGGAGGGGTGGATAAAAAAACCCCAGCCTTTGCTGTTACTATGCCAAAAGCAGGCGGAGAATGGGAGCCACAAGCAGGGTGGTCAAGAAATGAGCTGGCGGGCGATGGGTCAGTTGCAAATCACGGCGATCTCCAGGCAGGTCGGCCAAGAAGAGCTTGTGTTTGTACTGGTTGTGTAGCTCCACATACCAGAAGCGTGGCTGTCCTTTTCTCTCGGGATAATGACTAGGTGGAGCAGCTCAAATAGGTGCATGATATTCTTGGTGTTTCTAGCCAGGAAAAACAAAACCCTGGAGAAGCATGCTTGGTTGTAGAATTCTTTGTCTGTTTTTATTAGGGGTGGTGTGAACTGCTGACAGGTGCGTGAGATGCTTCAGGTAGTTGACAGCGTGGTGCTGGCACCCTGGGGACCTATGGAATGCACTGAGGAATCGGGAGCTTTTTGTGAAATGGTTGGAAGTTGCTGAGGACCCTCGGACAGGTGATGATGATGATCTTTTGTCACCCTGTACCCCGGCTGCTACAACGGGCAGGAAGATGGTGGTGGCAAGGACGGGGTGAAGCATTAGTGTTAAGCTATGGCATTGTCACCCCTGCGGGTGGGATAATACCTAGTCATGTGGTTTGCAACCCAGTTTCCATGAATTAAATTTCTGAGCAGTACAATAGATACCCCCCTTTCTTCAGTTGCCGTCTGAAACATGATATATTTTCCATGAACTCCCACGTAAACGGGTTTTTTTGGTGACACATTGCATGTTAAAGCACTGGAAGATGAAAGCGCCAAATATTTGCTTTAGAAAAACACAGTGAAAGATTCTCTCATCCTCCTTATTCAAACTGCATCAGCCAGAATGCCATTAACAAAAATGACTCTCTGTAGTTAAACTTATTGGCACCCCCTGGGCATCATTAAGAAGCCTTTTTTCCCCCCCATCTTTTCCAGGGGAGGAGGCATGGAGGGAAGCCAATGTAGGACAGTGGTGGCTTGTGCTTGAATCCCACTTAATATCCTGGGATGAGTGTCCTCAGCAGAGCACAAGCCAAGCAGATAGGCTGCCCCTTCCTGAGCCCCCAGCTACTCATCACATCAAGTCAGGGGCTTCAGGAAGTTAAAAGTGGCTTCAGTAAGTAAAAGCTGTCTCAGAATTATGCTGTACCAACTGTCTGTGTGACCTTGGACCAGAGCCCACCTCGCTCCGTGCCTCAGTTTGCCTATCTAGGCAAAAGAAATAAGTAATGCTTGCGAGATATCACGCTGTTGCCAAAAATAAACCATCGTTGGCCACACGGAGCGGTGACTAATTTTATACCTGCTATGAATCTCCTCCAGGATCTCCAAGAACGGTCAGCTGTGCGACACAGTCTGAAGCCTCCGGGTGGATGTGCTTTAGGAAATCTGAAGTTGGGGTGTTCATGACATCCCGCATCTGAAAATATGTCGCACCGGTAACTTGATGTTGACAGCAAATTAAGTTGCTTAAAAGTAGCACATCCCCTGTTTTCCTCCTGCTTCCTGCAGGGCCTCATCCTGCAAGCCATGAGCCATCCTGCCAGTGATATTTGAGTTAGACAGACAGCCTCACGATATACTTAATACAATTGCCCCCTCCATTCTCTTATTTTTTGTCTGCCTGGTTCAGTTCAGACCTTGCCTCAAACTCAGGTAATAATACTTGTTTCTGGAAAACCAGTGTCTGATTCAGTTCAGCAAGAGGAAGATGCTTTGGCGTTGGCCTTTCAGGGGTGCGAGCCGGAGCCGTGGAAGGTCCCTTTGCATGGGGAAGGACCTCCTGCTCCTCCCTGCACAGTCCACCCCGTATGCCCGAGCTTCCAGGCCGGCGGTGGTGAGTCATTTGCAGATACTCACAACCACATCTGAAAACATGAAGGGGTCTCGCAGGTTTGATAAAATAATATGTAGAAGATTTTAACCAATATTTTCTGGGTTTTTTTTAATTCAAAATTTTATATACGATACCCTGTGCTTTACAAAGGGAAGGGTGAGTATTGTGTGTTTGTCCTCTAGTATATGCATACTTCTACGTATACAAATGTGTAGCTTGTGTGTTGTCGAAAGAAAGGGGAAAAACCAGACTGCAGACATTTTTGTATCTGCTCCGTATACATGCTTGCTGATATAAGTGTTTACTGCTCCTCTCACAGATAATCACTTCAACTCACTGACCAGCATGTTGGTGGCTGTACACACCACCACAGCAGTTACCTGAAAAAGTACTGATTAGGTTTTGAGGCTTACATATTGTTGTTATAACGAGGAAAATTTCACTTCTGGAGACAGGAAGTTCATTCTCCAAGCCGAAGTGCTTGCTTGGAGTTAATTTTAACTGCTCTCATAAGGTCATAAGTTTGTCTAGATACTTACCACAAATTTTAAAATGACATTGGAGAAGTTATTATTGACCATTTTTAATAATTAGAAGTTGTTTGTGTTTACTTGGTGATGGAGAGATGGATCCTGGATGCATTTTCCAGCACTAGTTTGGGGGATCAGTGGGACTGTATGCGTGGAGCAGTCCTCTCACAGTAACTCCTGTTTCTACCCCAGCGCTAGAATAGGCTCAACTTCAGTGAAAAAGTTGTGCTTTGTTGGACAGTGACCTCCTGGCACTCATAGGTCTTGCATTTAAGTCCGTGTTAGGTTTGGGAATGAAACTTGGATTTGAGTGCAGTATTGGTGCAAAGTTTTGTTAGGCAAAAGCTTTTCCTTTCCTCCTGCTGGTGTGACGCTTTTGTCGCTGAGCACCTTGAGTAAGTCTGTAGAAGAAGAAATCACAAGTGTTAAAGTAGAATCGGGTCCTGAAGCAAGGTAGTAGCAGAGTCGGGGCATGGAAACACAGCTCTTGTAGGTCTCAGCTCTCTTATTCTGTAGAGCTACTGGAACAGATTTTGCTGTGCATAATTCTTTTTATTTACTTAATCTTAACTGAGTTCTTGAGTTAGTGTCCACTTAGCCAACTATGGGCTTATGGCTCATTAGTTTAAGCAGGTCTAACCTCCGTGTTTGAAAGGTGTTTGTACAGAACTCCTTTCAGGCTGGTAGAAATTATATATGGCAGTAGTCATCATCTTGCTTAATGGTAGCTTTCCTCTGAATAGTGGGACTATCTGCTCGATTAACTTCAGCAGTGTGGGTACCTAATAGTTACAGAGGTCACTTGCTCCTGTGCAGATCAGTAGGTGAGTAGAAAGGAGAATTTTGTCATCACTTCTGTCTGCAATTTCATAATCTGGGGAGAGGGCCTTGCTTAATGATGTGTTTTTGTCTCTGTTGGGCTGATTTGTTCAGTTATTACTGACTTTTTAAGGTGAGCTCTGGGTGGCTTTTTTTTAATTTTATTTTCTGGTGGGCAAGTTTGCTTATGAGCCTGGAAAGGTTCCCTTCTGCTGGGAGCTCCAAGTCCCACGAGAGTCCTGCAAGCTAGTCCCAAATCCAGAAGGCAACATCACACTGGTGACAAGCCTCGCCCCCCCCGTGCCAACAGCTATAGCTACGAGTCAGGAAGGAGAAGCCAGCGAGGGGCAAAAGGAGTCAGCCCTGCTGGGCCATGCTGCCACGTCCTGGCACGTGTCTGTGTAGTGAAAGGATGCGGTGGCTGTGACAGCAGCAGGAACATCCAGGCCAGCGCTCGGGCAGCTGTTAGGTATGGCAAAATAGCACCCTGCGAGCTGTGAGATGTAAAAACCAATCCAGTCCCACAGGTGGCTGGGGTGGGTAGATGCTAAAATCAAATGAGACCTCATGAGTCTTCCTGACTTTGTTACCAGCTCCTGGTGAACATGCTGAGAGCTCAACAGTGTCTCTACCACTGTGGTAGGTGGATCCTTGAGGTCTTCTTTGCAGCCCTCCTGGCAAATCCGATGATGCTTTAACATGTATTTACACTCTTGAAAGCGAGCTGTGGCAGTCTGGAATATTTTTTTTTTTTTCCAGACTTCCTATATTTTTACTTTGGCTTTGATTGTCAGTTCTCCCACACACGTCCATCTGGGCTGAGCCAGAGTGTCATCTGTGCAGCTCTTCTGGGATGCTAGGGGATGCTGTGGTGCTGGCTTGAAAGAAAACTGCCCTGCTGGTAGTGCCTAGCCAGCACGGAGGTGCTGAGAGAGCAAAAATAAAAGAAGCCAAGACCCAACATCTTCCTGTCTTTGCCTGTGTGGCCACAAGAGAGATGCAAAGCAGGGAGAGAAACCGCTATCGGTAGAGCCTGGGCTGGAGGAGGGATGCGTTCCATGAGGGCTGCCCCTGGGAGTTCCCTGTCTGGGCATGAGGGATGGCTGTGGCCATCCTGCTCCTCCAGCCTGGAGTTGTGTGTCTGCCTCTGGATTAGCTGCTCACACTGGGAAAACGTTCATCCATCCAAACAGTGCCACAGGAAGGTGGTACATTCTTCATGTGGCTTGTCCTCATTTATAGCAGTGAACAAATAACGTTGCAGGAGGGAGGGAGGTGCAGAGGGGGCAAAGAGCTGGCTGAGCCCATTTTCTCCATTAAAGCGGAGCCTGGTGTTACAGTCCTTGGGAGCTGCTGCATTAGTTCTGCATGGAGCAGACACAATGACACCATGGGTGGAAATTGTGTCTGGTTTGTATTAGAGCAGCCGCGGACTGGGGAAAATGAGGAGAGAGGCGCATGGGGGCATTCGGCGTGGCTGGGACCCCGAAGCTTGTCCTCCCGCTCTGCAGCAGCCTCATCCAACGCACCAGGCAGATGTCACCTCAGCTCACATGGGACTGACCAGGCACCACCCTGGTCCTTCATTCCAAAAAAATGGCCTGGTATCTGAGACGCAGAGGTGGCAAATTAGTCTCGAAAATGGCCATTCGAGGTCAGATGATGTTATTCCAGTATTTCTAAGCCACCATGGTTTATTGTTCTTCTTGGACAAATAACAAGGCCCTGAGGATTTGCCGGTTGGAGATGCAAGCTGCAGTCTGCTGACTGTAGTTGACGTAGTTGCTCTTGCTGCAAATTTGTAGGACGCTGTTGTGGGGAGCACTTAAGCAATGTGGTTAAAAAGCTACTGGGCTAACTTAAAAAAAACCAACAAAACCAAACCAAACCAAAACCTGTTGGCAGTTCCCAGCCAGGAAGGATAGATAGTCTTGTAATTTGCAGACACCGCAGGGAGCACAAGCCATAAGTTTCGGGGCCTCGACCCGTGAGCTGGCGCTGGAGCTGTCTGCCCTGGCCACCGTAAGAGCGGGAGAAGCTGCGGAGCAGGACGGGTGCTAACTCCAGTGCGTGACCTTAAACCAGTGTCAGCGTGTCGGGCTGTGGACTGGGGCGGTTGATATATGGGCAGATGTTTTCTTCTGCCATCTCAGTGGGGGTATTAGACCTCAGCAGAGGGGTAGAAGTGACAACCTCTTAAATCAACCCAGTGTGAATTGCTGGAGGTCATGAGTTAGAGCTGCTGTTCTCTGCTCTACGGGGTGTATAATTCATTAATATTATTTGAGCCACTTGGTAAGAACACGGATGCTTTCAAGAAACCTAATAGAATCCTTTCCTCTCTCTGGTTTTTTCCCCATACTGGTAAGTGGAGGCTATGCTTTGTAGAGATACCCACCACTCTCTGAATTAAGGCTTCCCTCCAGTAGAGAACTGATTTAAAATAAAAAAAAAAAAAGGAAAAAAGAAAAGAAAAAAAAAAAGCCACACATCAAGCAGTCTTGCCCTTATTTGCCAGGTGCAGAGCGGAAAAAGAGCTCTTCCTTAAGGTTTTGCAGCTGTAAAATGATGGATAGGTAATCTTAAACCTGCACTTATATTCTGTTACCCATTTTAGCTCTTAAGCCAGTTTTAAAACTTACAGATCACCTTTAGGAAACAGTGCTGCTCTTCTCACGTAAATCCCCCTGGTAACTGGGACTAAGCAAGGCACAAAAGGTACAAGTGAGAGAGATCCCAAAGCTGTTTCTGGATGGAGTTTTCCAAAGTTTGCGCTGGGCTGGCGTCGGGAGGAGGCTGTGGGGCTGGTGCCTCTGCTGGGGCTGGGGTGGCCGTGGGGCTCTGTCCTCTGCCTGCTGAAGGGCAGCAAAGTGCTCGCTGAACCTGGAAATCTTCCGTGGTGCCTCCATGCTCCTCGGGCAGGCAGCTAAGGCTGGGGCAACCGCTCAGGGGGGTGCGGATGCTGGCAGGGGGATGGAGGGAGCTGTTCCGATGTCGTCGTGGGCGCACTGATGCTCTTCTTTTCCGGGGTGAAGGGTCGCATAGAAGCTCAGCAACCACAGGCTGAGGTGCATCCCGTGCAAACACGCTCCATCTCTTCAGCAGCAGATACAAAGTAAATGAAGAAGCTTGTGGGAGCAATTCTTTTGAATTTTAGTGTGAGGTATGGCACTGTCCCTGTTCACGCAGTGAGCATGTGCGTCCAGGTGACAAAACGTGTCTGTAGTCCAGCGAGCGCCTGTTGCCTCCTGCGCTTGTTCTTGTGGTGGGCATCACCCCCACACAGTCGCCTCTGCTGGTTCCTCGCCTTGCAGCCCACCAGCTGTGACTTGCCTCTCCCAGAGTGATTTTCCCAATAACATCTAAAGAGACATTTTCTAATTTTATATCTGTTTTTATCATCCTAACAGGGGTCTGCCAGTCAACATTGACTGGAAGACAGGGTTGCTAATTGTGGGGGCTAAGTTAGGGTGCTTGGGTATGGCTACAGTTGTCCCTTTGCTAGCCAGCAACTACCTACCTATGTAATGGTTATAGAAACCTGACTGCATGCTTAGTAAAGAGATTTCCTGTTATTAGCAATAGTGATAAAAAGTTTCTCACAGCCAGGATTCCCTCTGCTTTTTACGAAAAATTGTATCTACAAAGCCCATTCAAGAGGAAGGCAGTTGGTTTTAAACTCCCTCCCGCGGTATTTGAAATCCGTCAGGTCTGTAAACCTGAAAATGGGGATCGAGTATGAGCAGAAGTGAAAATAATTTGTTTTCTATTGCATGAACTGCAGACCTTAAACTAAGCAGCAGAGGTAGTGGAGAAAAATAATTTTTCTGATATGAGGTGTGATAGTAATACTAGCCAGGTCTGCTATAAAAGAGTTTTGCCAGCACAGCTACATTGGTCAAGGATACGATGAAGTGTGGTTTTTTTTCTTTTTTTTACACTGCTGTAGCTGTTCAGGCAAAATCCCCTGTGATTCCGTAGATGCAATTATGCCAGTAAAACTGCGCTTTTGATGATATGGTTGATTTTGCTCACTGGAGGGCAAAACGTTGTGAAGCCATGCTGGCAAAAGCTTGCTTTCACCAGTTTAAATTGCGTGTGCTCCAAGGGTATAGTTTGACAAGCTTTTCTTTCAGTGCCCGT
>NW_009260407.1:263206-279533 GCF_000687185.1 Egretta garzetta | reverse complement strand
CCCCCCCCCCCCCCCCCCGTCTTTGGGATACGGGTTTGCACTCTGGCTGACCCAGCGTCAGACTGAAGGCAGCTGAAGGGAATGGCCTCACCGTGGCTCTGCCGCGTCTCTCCTTACCCCCAGTGCTGGTGTTCCTGACTCCTGTCAGCTAGCTCAGAAAGGTGTAGTGGCAGATAACTTGGCAGAGGAAGGCTGCTTTTTTTCTTCTTTATGTTTTTTTTCAGCATATGGATTTAAATTCCCAAGCTGGTTCACTATGGGATCAGATGAGCGGTGGTGGAAACCAGAGAGACCTGCAGACCTGGGCTGCAGCCCACAGTTGGACCCACTCAGGTGGATGATAAACCATGCTCTCATCTATACTGCCATGATTGGGAGACCAAATCAGAGAAGGGCTCTGGGTTAAAAATAACCCACCCTTGAAGCAGACAGACCGACGGCCCTGGCCGGGGTCGGTCCTACCGTCTGGTTCACCATGCATGTTGGCCACCAGCTGCGCTGCCAAGATGCAGGCGAGGGCAGGGCGCAGGGGCGAGCAGCCGGGATCGGCCCGACCTGGCGCAGCTGCCTGGAGAAATACGAGACGAATTATGGTTTTAGAGTATTTAGCTCACTGGCAGAGCGCTGCTGGAGCAGGTCTATACTGGGAATGTCTCGCACCACAGTCTAGGAATGCTGGATTAGCCTTAATAGTCTTCATAGCACAGATGGAGCTTGTGCCGTCGGAGCTGCATTTTTGTGGTTTCACACAGCCCATCTCAGAGTGAGACAGTGCACAAAAGCGTGTCTTTGCAGGTGGAAGGATTTCTGCCAGATCAGCTGTAGGAAGAGTCGTTTGTGGGTATTTTCTTTGTGGATATTTGAGCCTTCTGCAGGGCCCCATAGCATGGGAGTCTGTTAACGTAAATAGAAAGACGCAAGACATTGCATTGAGGACCATATTACAGGGTAAAGGCCTAAGACTGATTGAAATCAACAGCTTCCTCTTAAATCCCTGACCCTAAAGAGAAAGAAAAAAAATAAAAGCTATTTTTTTCTTTTACTCATACTAAAGAAGCAGATGGTGAAGCCCAAAAGCAAATTTGAGCAACATCAAGGAACTGTTGACATCCATGAGCAGCAGATCCTGGGTTGGGGGCACCACTGCTGTGTGCAGTGCGAGATACTCCCTTTAAATGCTACGATTTTGTGATTAGATTTTTTTCCAGGGGTTCTAATTGTTTTTAAATTCAATCTGTTAGTGAAGGCAGGAGAAAGTGAAGCTCTTCTCTCTTTTGATAGCCTCCAGTATTTGAATACCTGCTTCTGTGAAATGCAAAGAGGAATCCTTTACTTCATGTCCTGCCTGATGTTGTCTTAAAAGACGCGGACAAAATGCTGCCCTCGGGGAAAACAGGTTGCAAAGCTTCTCGTTCTTTGTTGGGGCAAGGTTTCACCCAAAGTACTCCCACTTCCCATATTTGCAAACCAAAAAATGCACTTTAACCAGAAGTAGAGCTGTCAGGCAAGTGCTGGGCTGCAGCGTAGATCATCCGGTGCATCTAACTCGTACTCTTTAAAACATTACTGCTCGCTGCTCTCCACCCCATCGGTCTACTGGAGGGCTACCATACCACTCCCTGGAGAAGGGGCTACATCCCTGCTTCTGAGCTGTGGCAGCTCGGGAGGGTATGGCAGTTCAGCAAGTTAGAGGCCAGCAGATTGTGCTTGAGGTTTACTTACATCTGGTGGAGATGCAGGGCGGGCAGCAGAGCATGGCATTGTCCTAAGCTGTGGTTGTTTCCTCCACCAGAGGCCACAGGCTGTAGGCGTCCTTTGTGCAAGGAGCCTCAACAAGGGTGACTCATATTTTGCAAGACCGAGGCCTTAAGTAGCTCACACAGCAAAGGCTGGAAGTTAGCAGAGATATGGGTTCTCCTTGCTTTAAAGGGCATTTGATGATTCAGCACACATATGTAAGCACACCGTTCATTCATGCAGATCTCTGCAGTTGTTGGGCATAATAGGACATGTTGGTATCCTCTTTCTTGGTGAATAGAATTAATCCGCCGACACAATGGACTAGAATGTCTCTTGAGCCCTACAGAAGCTATCACGTTAAAACAGGTTTATTCACTTTAAAAAAAATATTATGTAAAAACATTTTTAGAGTTCATTAAAGCCAGGATTTCTTTGTCCTTCTAAGACATTGGGGCTCACTAAGAAGAGCCTGTTGAGTGTGGGTTTATTTTTCAGTTGTGCGTTGTGTGTCTGATTCTAAAACTTTTCTGAAAAATAGCTCTTTTGTTTATGCAGAAGCCACATTTCCTTCCATGCTAATGTATTTTCTTTAAAAATATTAGTGAAAGGCTATGGAGGCACCAAGTTCCTCAATATATATATTAATCTTGGCATGCAATCCCATAACTACATCAGTTCTATCTTACTGACGATAGTTCACATCTTCCAGAAAACGAGAGTCTGAAGCCGAGGATATGGCAAGAGAATTGTAACCTGCTAAGGTTGCTGCCTTTGTTCACCTTTCAACCATTGGGCCAGACTTGTGCATGAAGATTTGGTTGTTAAGTCTGGAGATGTGCTACGAAGAGCGGCTTTGCCGAGTGACTTAATGCCAGGAAGCACCACAATGAGTCTTGCAGAAAGTCACCTGACCAGATGAAAATAGCTTTTGTGATGGTAATCCCTTGCATGTTTTTGCAGTTGCAGATCAAACGTCCTTCTAGGCTCAGAAAAAAATCAAAATTTAGAGAAAAATAGACTCGGTGGCAATCTACTGGGCTACTGCTACAGGCCATAGCTGAGCTGGGTCTGAAGATACCTGCCTGGTCTTTGAATGATCTGTGCTGTGCCGAAGGCACTGACTGCACAGTCGCTCTTAGTGGAATTCCCTGCCGTTTCAGTGTACAAAGTAGGGTGACCTTTGGTGTACACCCTGTGCAAGGCTGTAGCCTGTCATTTAGGAGGTCAAAGACTACTGTCTCCCTAACACAGGAGAGCAGTGGGCACCATTCCGTCGTCTTAGTTGATCACCTTGCATGCTTCTTGCAAGGTCAGCTTCAACCTATTCCTAATTCCTCTGCAAAAGAAACAGATGTCAGGGTTAATTCATTTATATCTCTACATCACAGCAGAATGTATTTTCTTACTACTGTAATTTGGGTCCTGTAATACATTCGCTTGCTTTTTCCCTGTAGCTATTATTCAAGTATGAATATCATTAATCTCCATCCCCTCAGAACAATTGGACTTTTGGGGGAGGGAGGAAATGGGAAGAAAGAGGATATTAGGTTGTTCTGGGATAAAACAGGGGTTTTGACCATATTTAAGTACAACACATCAGTTAAGGCTCAAAGGTTTATCTTACCTACAGAAATAACTGCATTCAGCCTCGCCATGGCTGGGTCTCATTATACTTCGTTATTTCCGAGATAGAGAACAAGAGGAAGGTTTAATTTTTAAACAGTGAGTTCCTATTATTTGTTTGAGGTCAGACACGTAATTACTTTAACCAGCTGGCTCGTGGGATGTTAGCTCCAGATGGGGGTTCAGGATCATGCTCCGCTGCTGGCCAAATGGGGCAGATTACATGGTCTTTCTCATGTCTTGTGTCCTTTCTGGCAATTGGGGATGGTGGCCTTCCCTGCCTGGCAGAAGCATTGTATAGGTGAGTTTCTTTAAGACAGGAAGATTCTCACATATTGGGAGGGTAGTTTAAGGAGGAAGGAAGGACCTTTGGCAATGCCACCCTTCAAGGTGGAATTGCTACTTGGATTCTTTGCTGTTGGACGATTTCTAGCTCTAGACTGCCTCCATGCTTCCTGTGCGTAGATACAGTGTCAGCAGAAATGTTAAGAACTGTGGGGTTTTATTGTCCATCCAGCTCAGCACAGAGGGGTGGTGCAGAAGACACTGGTATTGCCTTTGTTTTTCATAGAAACAGGTTTATATTCCAGGTTATGCCACTTTTCCTAATGCTTGAGAGCCCTGTCTCACCACAGAGAGCACCGGTTTCTCTGGAAAGCCCCAAACACATTAATTTTAATTTGTTTAAAGCATTTTTAATAATAATTTAATATTCCTGGAAACAGATGTTGCACAGCTATATTTCACCCCAGAGCAAAAGTTAGAGGCCAGGTTGTAAACACATGAAAAACAAGGCTGAAATAACTTCAAGCTACGTTATAAAAGAGCCACTGAAGTTTGCTGCTATGTGCGCAGATACCTAAGAGCAAGTGGCTGCACATGCGGTCTGTAGACATACAATGCGGCGCGTGTGTATGTGTATTCCTCCTCTGGAAAACTGCTTTAAAAAAGATCCATCCCAATCTTTATTTTACTTTTCAAGGTTACTTTTCAAGATCCTGCTCACGGGTTTATTTTGGCTTGTGTGTATTTATGCTCATCGAATTCAGAATAAAAAATTTCAAAGTGCGTGTTAAAGCATCCAGGTTTTCCTGGTTTGGAGTTGAATTTGAGATGAGAACAAGTGGTAGAATTTGGATCAGGTTCACGTTCAGAGCATTGTCTGGAGATCTTCAAAGCCATGTTTAGTTTGGCCCATACCTAGGTCGTAGTCTGTAATAACACTTGTTTTCAGCTTGTAACCGTCATTTGGCTTGGACTCTCTAAACTGTGAAGCAGCTCATTCAGAATTTGAGTCAGGTTGTCTGGAAAGCTTTTACTTAATTATTTTTTTAATTAACAAGACACTTTCTAATTTCCTCCTTCTTCTGTTCTGTGTTTTACTTGGAATTGTGGTGGTTCCATTTTTTTAAGCCTGTAGTGCCCGTGCTCGTACAAACAGAGAAAGAGCGCTATAGAGGGAAAAATTGGCAGTACTCACTGGTAATCATAAAATGGGGATGGTTTGGGGTGTGGGGGTGGATTCTAGAAGCCCTTCCTGATGTCTCCTGATCTAGTCCGCTCCAGCATGGTCCAGGCTCAAAAGCTTGAGGTTTTGGATCCCAGTTGAAGGGCTCCTCCTGGGCTGTTCAGCATAGTCCTTGTCCACCTGATAGAGACCAGCGCAGGGTGTTACGGCAACATCTGGACAGCCTTGAGTGCACGTACAAGGTTGTTATTTCCTTGCATTTATCAGTTGTAATGACCCAGGTCAGACGACTTCTACTGTTTGCTTATCAGCTGACCTGAAATGCTCCATCTGGTCGCTGCTTGTCATGCAACGTCCCGTGTCCTCTCCACCTTGTCACTCATTTCAGCTTAATTCTACTTCACAAGTAGCCTTTAAGGAGATCACTGCACGTGGCTCTAAATTGAGGTTTGCTTTCCATTTTTTAACTGATAGAGTTTTCCAGCTCAGAAATTCATGCCGCGTAATCATCTTAACTTATAACCATAAATATGTACTCTTGAGACAATGTATTCTTTGCATATTGATTAATGGACATGCTCTCTGTATGTAGTCCTTACTTCTGTGCAGCCATTAGAAAATATATGATTGACATTAACATGGAGATCTCTGTTGTTTGCTGATGGGGATATATTTTTTAAAAAAAGCAGCACCAACCCCCTAAATCCATATACCAAACTTCTTTAGTGAATTGCTATATTACAGAATCCTGTGCATCCTGCATAAATTTTTCTTGTGTGTTTTTAATAATTTTGATTGTATCTCTTCAACTTGCAATCCTACACCTATTAACTGTTATATCTGTTTAAAGCCAACTCATGAGGAAGTTCTCCAAATAACAAACCCCTAATAGTCCCTCAACAGCAAAGCCCATTTTATCCAACGCTTAGCGGTCAAGCAGAGAAGTACCAGTAGCTTACACACATTGAGTGAATGCCTTGCATGCTGTTTTGTTACAAGGAAAACAAAAGCCTAACTTTGCAAAATGTCAACATCGGAATTGGTCGCACAGGTATTTTCTATATGTTAATGCTCCGTGGATTTAGTTTGGCTCGCGTGGCATGCCCTGCTGATGAGAGCAGGCAGGATGCAACACTTGCCTCTTGAATCCGTGCAGGAAAATGGAACGGAGGAAAAAATAATAAGTGTGAAAAGTGAAACCATTTTACTCTTCCCCCCCTCCTTCCCAACATCAGCTTTTTCAGCCATGTATAATGCTTGTGCTAGATCAGACTTTAAACCCCTCATTTAGCCATCATTTGTATTTCTGAAAACTATTATTTAACTATTATACGGAAAGCCGGCAGGATTATAATTTGAAATAGAAATGCATGTTGGTTCCTTGACTTTATAATGACATGTTTATCTGCACCTCTAATGCTCTCATTGCCCAAGTCTGCACTTTTGGTTAATATGTTTGCCATGGAACAATTGTTTCGCATCAAAATTGCACTAAAACAACAGTGTTATGTCGTCTGTGTAATTTGTATTCTCCATACACCGCCCCCCCCAAACGTTTTGCTTAAGTCTGTTTGTGTTCAGCATGAAATGTGCAGTAATGGTGGTGTACTCGGCGCATATTACTATGTAGCTTCAGCACCGTTAGGTCCTTACTGACACCAGTCTGTAGGTTAAGAACACTTCAATTGGTCTAATTTGCAACCTGATCAGAAACACTGACCTGGTTAGTCTTTAACAATGAATGTGTCTAATGATAACTTGTAGGCACCCTTAGTGAAGGCAATGATGTGTATACAAGGAGTCATTTCCAGCTACGCAGCGTTAGAAGGTCTCAGGCTGCCTTATCTAGGCTATCGCCTTGTCCTGCATTTTTCTGCAGCGTGATGCTTTGTCACTTCTAATGATACCTATCCGTCAAGCCGCATTGATTGAAATGAAGATAAATTGAATTGATACAAACAGGAGTTAGATGACTCATTGGTATAATTAGGCTGTCGGAATATCTTAAGTGTAACTTAACACATTTTACTAATGTTAATTATATGGTCTTTTATATGGGAAACTGCAGTTAATTTTGTTCTCCACAAAAGGAGAATACAGCCATTTATTAATTGCGAGATGGCTGTTGGCTTTATAGAAGCCGTTTCCTAGAGGAGAGGAGAGGAGAGGAGAGGAGAGGAGGTATGTTTACTGAATTTCCTTTAAGCTGTCAAAAGCCCGAAATTGATAACAACTTAAAAGAATCTAAACTGTTAATAGTTTACATTTATAATTCATCTAATGTGATAGTTTATAACATGAGAGCCAAATATAGAGCGTAATAAAATAAGATACTTATTGCAAATGGAAATGTGCTGAATAATGAAACAATACTAATTGCAGTTTAAACACTTTTGATATGAGCACTGCTCTGAGAAGATGTTCCAAGCATAAGAGATGAGATATTCTTCATAATAAGGATGCAAAAACCATTCAAAATATTTTCAGAAATACAGATAGGCTGTACATCTATGCCTCTCATTTTTTCCTTTTTTCTTTTCTTTTTTTTTTTTTTCCCCTCCCTGAAAATTCTGGGTTTTATCTTATGTCAGAATTGATCACAGGAGTCAGTTTAATTGGGAAATTCATTTAAAATAGTTTCTAATTGGCATCAGAGAGTTGAAAGTTCAGTACAAAGGTGAGATCTAAGCTTTCTAATTAGATTGAATGCAGTATGACTTAAAGAATAGTCTTGATAATTACAGAATTTAATGCAAAATTATATTTTAATGAAAAATGGTGATTTTTTACAACGAGAAGTCCTGCAATTGTCATTCAGTCTGTCATCTTACTTTTTAGAGAGGAGATAAATTGTTTTGTGCAGCTGCGTATAGATTTTATGTTGAATTTTATGTTAGTTTTATTAAAAACTAGGACTATTATCTTTTAAGCTTTGCTGGATGAAGCCGATACGTTTGCGTTTTGGCTGCAAAACCTTGTTCCAGGCGTTCTGAATTTTCTTACTGGCGTATAATTTTCTCTTGCATAGAATTATATTATGAACTCAAGTTTTCCCCCCTCCCCTCCCATTCGCGCCCTTTTTAAGTTGTTTGATGCGGCTGAAATAGAAGGGGCCACTTAAGTAGTGAAGGGTTTTTCTTTGTAAATAATAGATCAAGAGCACCGTAGCTGTATCTAATGGAGCCGTATGCAGCCTCCGTTTCAAGGACAGCACGGGGTTTAAAAAAACATAACCATAGTTCATCCCCATCGCTAACCTGTGGTCAGTTTGGCTGCTGCTGTTGGCCAGTCACATGTTTTAATTCATCAGACATGGTTTTTTTATAAACCTCTGATAATATCAACACATGAATAGCTGGGATGATCGCCGGGATTTCCGGGCTGAAATGACAAGGGAAAATAAAATAGAAGGGGTGTTTTGTAAAATCTAGTTGTTCTTCTCAAGCCCAGGGGTTTACCTGAACACCAATAAACTTTCCTCATAACCAGCAAAGTTAAGGTATGCTTTCACAGAAGCTAAGCCACGCTCGCCACATTTCTTCTCCTTCCTATATTTTAATCTGATAAAAATATTTCAAACTCTGCGCCTGTTCGCTTCCTTGAGTTAAGCTTGAATTTATCTAAATGGGGGAAAGAAGCTTATTGCTGGCATGCAGTAGAGTATTTCAGGTTTCAGGAGAAATAATTTAGCATTCCTCGATATTTTGGAGAAAATCTTTTATGCTTAACAGATGTTACCCTTTTCTTTCTCTTCACTCAAATTTGGTTCTCTTTATTCTTCCAAGTGGACGCAATTTCAGCATCAAAATCTGTATCAGTGTCTTGTTGGCAAAAAAAGCGAGACGATTCTTGTCAGAAACGTAGATTTTGGGAAAAAAAGGCGAAACTGTGTTCCCTGCCCGCAGTCCAGCAGACTTGTTTGAATGCAGCCCGAGACTCTGAACTCCTTTCTCAGGCGAAGCTCCCGTTTACAATTGATTACCAGGATCAGGCCCTAACTGAAAAGCCATATTCCTGGAAATCTCACATGCAAAACAACATTACAAAAAAAAAGCTGTTGCAAGACAAATTCATTCTGTCTTACACTCCCTTCTGTGCTTAAAGCAGTCTGTAGCGGTGTCTGTTCCTTGAATGACACTGGTATATTTGCTTGTAAAATAATTCATCTTTCTTGTGCCACTCACTTCTTTGCTTTATGAAATCTTGTAAAATCAAAAGCAGCAGTTTCTCCAGTGATTTTTGCAGGGTCTGCATTCATAACCAAACACAAATATTCACTGAGAATTTTTACATAATTATCTTCTGAAGATTTATAGCTTGCCTAGAAAATGTTTTCTATTTTACTTATTATTGCTAAATACACGCTGATTCATTGCCTGTTTCAATCTGCTTCGCTTGTATTTTAAACAATTATAAATGCATTCTGAGTGAGAATTTGTTCGCTTACACCAAAAATTTTTCTAAGCACAGGTTACAGTCATCTGCAGTAAATTATGGGAGATAAAACATAAGCTTTGCTTTGCCTTCATTCTGACAGTAAAGTCTCCAAAATGGAATTTGGGAAGGGAAAAAAATAAGCTAGATTTACTATCAGTCATGAGTATCTCACAGTTGGGGTTTTTTTTAATCTTTTGCTGTAAAATAATTTTACAAGTTTTTCAAGTGCCAGCCACCTCCGTTTCATGTCCAGCATCCCCCAAGTGCGGCCGAGCCGAGCCGCTCGTTCTGTGCCGGGTTCGTTTCTATGCGCGGGCAGGAAAGCGCTGCGAGAGAGGCAGAGGCACCTCACCAAACCTCCCAGGAGTTCTCCTCCTGTTTTTCCTTCCCTCTGTCTTCTCTAGTTTGTTTCCACCTAGCAACGAATTACAGAAACCCCTTCAACGTAGCCTTTTTTCCTTCCCCCTTTCACCTTCCAGCTGCTTCCCAGAGAGATCAGATGTGGAAAAGCCAAAATCCCGGAATATGATGAGCCTATTAAATTAGATGATTCCTACGATTTGTTTCCTTGCCAGTTCTCAGCTTTCTGTTTTGTACTTTCTTAGCCAGTGCCGGGGAAAAAAAAAAAAAAAGGCGTCTTGACAGCTAATAGATACCCCTGCCATCAATTGCCGAGACATTTTGTCTTTTGTGACATTGAGGAAAAGACAAGGAAGGGAATGGAAGCGACTAAAAAATGTCAAAAGATCAAAAAATCAATGGGCTGAAGGAATGTGATCTGTTTATCGGGGTGTAGCTGCTCTTTCTGTTTGCGCTAAGTCCGAGTGCGTGTCTTTGGTCGCCACTAAACTTGCTTTTATTCACTCCCTAGGAGATGTAATACAAGCATGAAACGATGGCTCACAAAGCGGGCGCAGCGGCGACGTAAATAAATAAATAAGTAACTAAAGCAAGCCGGGGCTTCTTTAAAGACCACAAAACCAGGTTTTATTGCCTTACTTTTTTTTTTTTTTGGCTTGTATTAAACACGCTTACCTTTCTCCTGAAACTTGTTGCTGAGCGCAGCGAATGGACCATGTTGTGTTGACACGGGTGTCTTGTTTCTGTGTTACCGGGAGATTATTTTTATGTATTTATTTTTGAAAATGTCAATAAAATGAAAAGAGGGCGAGAGTTCAGCGAGCGGAAGTTCTGGCAGCTGACTGAATGCATGTGCTTGGCGCTTGACAGTTAGCGTCAAGTCTTTGGTTGGACTTTCCCTTTGCTTTCCCGGGCAGGGAGTTGGGTTTGTTTTCTCTGAAACATGAAAAGAGTTGGGCGAATGCAAATGCGAGGCAGCTCCGGCGCGCGCCTTCCCCCCGCACGCCAGTAATGTAGTGCTTGCAGGGGTTTTAAAGTCGCTGGATATTGCATAGCTCATAAATTCTTCACAAGCGCGGATGGAAGGGGGGGAGACGCGTGTGCATGTATTGGGAGAGCGCGCGCGCGCGCGTGTGTGTGTGTGTGTAAGTGCTGTGCCAGCCTATGAGAACCGATGGAGCAGACAAGGGCGACGCTACAATCTGTTGGACAAATTTTTTCTCACCCCTTGTAGTTGTTATGTGATAGGAAGTATGGCAAGGGCTGCATATTTTATAAACTTTCTATTAAAGTTGTGGCATGTTATCATAAAACTGAATTGCGATACTTTGTATTACACTCTGGGATTGAGAGATAGACATAGGATTAAAAAAACAATTTCTAGGCATTTCTAGATGATAAATTTAATTTTCTTTGCTATTTGGAGGTCTTCTTTGAAAATGCAATTGTAATGAACGCATTCAGAACTGGAGAATAGATTTACCCTTGGCTTCAAATAGTTGACGTTATCAGGCTCTGTCATTCGTTCCTTCCTATTTTCGGGCTGCTAATTGATGTTTTTGATGTCAGCAAGAAAATTGAAGAAAATGTCATGTGTGAACCAGTGCGGAAGTTAATAAGATTGACTTCGTTGACAGAATTTACAATGAGCGCAGAGACCGCATAATGGGACCGCTGCGAATTCGTGTGCTCTCTTTGGAGTCAAAATTGACACCTCACGCTAGGCCAGCGGTCGATAGGAAAGATGCAACATTTGGGAAGGTTCCTAATCTCAGGTTTTTCCCTCTTCCTTTTTTTCTTCTTCTTCTTCTTCTCCTTCTTCTTCTTCTTCTTCTTCTTCTTTCTTTTTTTGTCCCCCCTCCTCTTTTACCTTTTGCTCTATGGAGCTTATTTAGTTGCACAAGCAGCTGTTCATCCAGAGGGCTACTGCTTTGGACCAAGCCAGAGCCTTAGTTCAGTCTCTCAGCGCTCCACAACAATGCTCATTTTTTATGCTGTTTTGAGTCTGAAAGCAAAAGAGTCTTGAAAAGGTTAGATTAAGATGTGTCTTAAGGAAAGCTATACTAATATTGGACAGGGTCATTGCATATGCTTGGGCTATGTGCAATAAAGCTGAAACGTAAATCCCCTCCATATAAAGGAAGGAAGCTGTGGGACACCTACCTGAGCTTTAAGCATAACCGAAGACTACAGCTAAGCACTACTCTTCCTCGGGGCTCCAGTGAGTGTGCATCTATGTGAGCATGTACGCCTGCATGTGCAACCTCCAAAACTTCTGACTTTTGCCGAGGTGGTTTCCCCCCCCCCCCCTTTTTTTTTTTTTCCTTGGATAAAACGGGAACTCAAACTTTTTCAAAGTAGCAAAAGGCTTCACTGTAATAGTTTAATTTTCCAGTAATGTGACAAAGTTTATTGGATTTGTGTGTATAATTATGGAATGGATTAGCCGAGTTTGGTTCAGTGCATCTGATTATTTTCTGGCCTTTAGGGAAATGCGCTAAAACCCTAATATGTCCACTACCCCCAAGCGGTCTCTTTTTGAAGGCGCCGCACAAAATGTGGTCTCTACTAGCGTTCAGCCTCCAAGGATCTTCAGTGAGAGACATTATTCTTGGAATATCCAATTAATTCCACGGGCAGTGATCAGTTAGCGCTTCTTCTTCCTTTCTCGCCATTTGAAATGCTAACACAATGAATATTTTCTCATTGGTCTGCGTCCCTCGGCTAAGCTGTTGCCGCGGGCTGAGAATTTCATCGACTGATGAGACCAGAGGCTGCGCCGATAAAAGGTTACAGTACGTGATTTGCATGCCAAGTGGGGTTTGGTTTCATGAACTTAAGAGTTCTTTAACTTTTATTTGACTTTTTTTCTTTTGTACGTAGGTGAGGGTTGTTGGAAATTTCTTCTCCCAAATTTTCTGTTTTGTTTCCCAAAAAATCACTTATATTAGCAGTTAGTGCACATTACAGTTTGGGGTTGGACCCTCTTAAGCAAACAGGTATGAAACGTGAAATCTTTTGTACAAATGAAACAAAACTGAATGTCTGCTCCAATCAATGAAAACTTAGGTTGAAAAAAAGGCTTAAGACTTGTAAGAGGTTTCCAAACAGATCTGGCAGAGTCCAACATTTCCATTTTCGCTTGTAGCGCAATGTCAGAGTGTGTTTTTAACTGGGCTCTAATTCCTTCGGTAGTTGCAGTACGTTCTGTGAGGCATAACAGAATGGAAGTAATATATTTGGCTTTTGTATGTATTAAAAGAGGGAAATCTCCATGTCTTTTGAGCGATGGGAATCGGAGCCATGGGTTAAAACGACGCTAGCACATTCCTGGAGACTGATTAAGACACAGACTGTTTGGTGCTGTTATTCAGTGGTAAGTTGGTGGAAGTTCTTGAAGTATTAATTATGTTCCATCAAGCACGAGCAAATATTCCAATAGCAAAGCAAGGAAGCTGTTATCTTTGTCTTCAACACCGCGTTTGGCACAATTGCCTGTGCAATTCAATCTGAAATGTTGGCCATGCCAGCTAAGATGGGGTTCCAGGACTTAACGATGCGGTGATCCTAGGATAAACGAGCCGATCCTAAAAGTTAGAGGCAAACTAAATTGAAACAAAGCAACTACCGCACGTCAAATGCAGGCTTTTATGATTCGGTGAGGGTGAAGGAGGGTGGTGCTGAAATAAAACCACGCACAGAAGGTCTGCACTCTGTGTTGTTCTTGACTTGCAGAATGTCTTAGATGTACGTTGTAAGCCGTTGACAAACTTTGTTGGTTTAGAGATGTGACGGATGCTTCTTCTGATCTGAGAAGTATTTGGGGGATAGAGATAATTTTTTTTTCATCCTCTTTTCCCTCTCCCCCCCACCCCCATGCCATATTCCTACTGAATAAAAATCAGGAGACCCTCACCAAAATTGTTAGCAAAAGGGACTGGCAGAACTAGGTACGGAGCAGGGTGGGTTTTTTGTTTTTTTTTTCTCCCCTTCCTTTCCCTAGCTGTCTAGGAGGAGTAAAGCAGGTGGCTCCCCGTGGCTGACTTTTCATGACAACATGCCATTAGAAATTGCGGTCCTGTTGATCAATCCACTCGACATGACAGCTTTGCCGCAAGGCCTGGCTCTTTGAGCACCAGCGCTCTGGCTTTTCCCTCCTTTTTTCCTGCACTAATTGGTGAAAGTTTTTACTGTGCTTGTGGCGTAGGAAATTCTTTTGAACATTGTCACAATCAAGTGTTGACTTCTTTAGAATTGCAAGTAGGTTAAGTGAGTATCAACATTAAAAAAAAAAATCCACAAAAGGTATAACTATCGAAATTTTATTAAAGTAGAATTGGGAAAACACACTGATTTGAATTATCAAAATTTTTTTTTGATGCAGTCAATTAAAATAACGTTCCTTTTCAACTTTGTGTAGCCAAAGATGCTACCATGTTTGTGTCTCAAAAAGTAGAAAGGAAGAGACAAATCTGGAGTTCTTATTTTCTTTTTTGTTTAGTCGGAAGCGCAGAAACGAGCCCCATCTTTCAGCTTAAATATACACAAATGGCTGTATCTTAATGCCTGAAAGTTTAATAGATGAAGTGGATTTTTCAGGTGATTGAAGATGCTTTAAAGCGTTATGCACCAAATAAGATATCTTGGCAAATTCTGTTTCTTAAAAAACAGAAAAGAAAAAGCGTAAGTGCAGTGTTGAGGAGGAGGAGGAGGAGGAGGAGGATAGCTGTGTGTTCGCACATAGCATGGGTAAGCTAATTGAGCATTTGTGTGATTCTTCCATCAGAAATGCAGTCGTGAAACTTCTGTAACAGGTTTTGTGAGAAACTCCCTCGGCTGAAAATGGGATTATTGATGTTTGCAGATAAAAGTTTACTAAAAACATTGAATACCTGTTGACAAATTCAGGTGAAGATTCAAAAAATGTTTATAAAACATGAGGAAAAAAATCGATTTCTATTAAAGGAAAATATTTTTGTTTAGTGCATTTGTTTAAAACTTACGTTTTAATTATTGCAGATAAAATTTTTGTTCTTGGCTTTTCCGGTTGCTGTATGTTCATCCTTAAACACAAAATCTCTTTCTTTCTGCCATTCATAAATCTAGGAAAACCTTCTTGTTTGTTGATGCCATTGCAGAGATGCGGGTGTTTTTAAAATAATCTGTGCAACTGCGCTGCGAGGATTTGTAGAATGAGCACGGGAAAGAAATCGGGAGAGAATGAGTGACAAAGAACGAGAAAAAGGGATATATAAAGCGTGGAGGTGGCTTTTCTTTAATAATGCATACGTAGCAATAGGGGACTTTGGATAGAATTCTCTCAGCTCTCTTAAGCCCAATCTAAGGTTAATTTATAATAAATAATTATAGTTTTAGCAGCAAAATGAGACCCTGTGAAGCTGAGAGGGAAAGGCAGTAATACAGTTTTAAAAGCCGAACGTGCTTTTAGCTCCTGTTGCCAGCGTAATAGCTACGACTATATTTTTTTTGTAGATCAGACATCGACACCGAAAGAAGCATAAATTCATATAATTAATTTTGCCATTGTAAAAATCATTTGCTAAAATTTGCATTATTAACATTATCAAGTCGCTGGTTGGTGAGACATCAGACATGACGAGTGAGAAGGGCAGCTTAGGGAGAATTGGGCTTTAAACCCTCAGCAGATCGGAGTTAGGATCAAAGGCGCTTGTTTTATGTGGCTGTGTGACACTTTGAAGTCTTGACTGCACCTACAGCACTCATTTCATCAGGTTCACTGGTGTCTTAATAGCAGATCAATAAGTTTCAAAGTCGGAGAGTTAATTTGATACTAGTGCTGATGTGGTCGTGCTGGGGAAGCAGAGAGAGGCAGGCAGAGAAAGCAAGCCTATTAACCATCCTGATAGGGAGAGGTGTGTACTGGTGGTGATGGGTACCCGTAACAATCCAAACTGTAAATATTGACCTTAAATTTGAAAGCTCCGCGTACTAAAGGCGTCGAGGTGTTTACACAGTTGAAAGAGATTGTATGCAAGAGAGGTTGCTGCGCTAGCACCGTTCTCCAGCCAAGCAGTGCGAAGTTGTAAGAAAGTTCCCCCGGTAAGAAGAATGAATGCGTACTCCTAAGCCCCTAAAGCATCGTGTCCTTTGGTGCTATTTCCTGCGTCGAGCTGCCTACCTCCGCCCCCACCCCAAGTAAAAATAAAGACATATATATATGGGGGGGGAAGGGGGGGAGAGAGAGAGAGAAAACACAGTGGGCAACACGTTATAATAGCTGTTCATTTTTTTTTCTCATCCTTTGCCAGCTTGTTTGCTTTCCTGCTGTAACGCAAATAGTTCACAAGAAAATGGATGTATTTTTAGATGAAGTGGGGTCAGTGACACTTTGTTTTCCTACCGGGTATATTTAAATATAAATCTATATATTAACCATTGTCCTCCAACACCACTTTTTACCGCTCCTGTGATGATGTAACTCATCAGTCCCAGACTGCTTGTATTTGCAGAGCAAAATTTCGACTCTTTTCAAAGAAATTTGGCCATGTTAAAAAACGCTTCTCCTGAATTCTCCATGCCGCTTCTTTTCTACCAGTGAATGATGAACCCAGGGGTTATATACTCAGTTTATTCAGTTTATGGGGGAACCGGACAGCTCCGCGTAAGACAAAAAAAGAAGAAGAAAAAAGAAAAAAAACCTGTGGGATGTAAACATAC
>NW_009260407.1:260045-260277 GCF_000687185.1 Egretta garzetta | reverse complement strand
TTGTGGGGGGGGCGGGGGGGGGTGGTTTGTCCTTCCCCCCTCGAGGTTAAACCAACAGTTTTGCCCATCCATTTTTTTTTTCCCCCTGAATGAGCAGAGGGGATACATACATGCATACATACATATATATATTTATAAACTTTTTAGAAAGCGCCAAGGCACGCGTCTCCCCCTCTCTTCCCCTAAACACCCAACTTTGTTTCAGCACCTGCGGCGGCGGCCGCGGGGATGC
>NW_009260407.1:253601-259693 GCF_000687185.1 Egretta garzetta | reverse complement strand
GAATAGAGGGAGGGAAGGCAATTAGTTGCCGTGTTGTTGGGGCTTTTTACTTGTCAAACTGGAGCCTCGTTGCTTTTGTTATTGCCGTGTAAAGGGAAATCGCGGGGTTTTGTTTTGGTATTAAGGGCCTTGAGGGCTGCTGGCTGACACTGTGCACGCGAAGGCCAGAGCAGCGCGGGGAGAGGGGGGACGGTGCTCGGGCGGGCGGAAAACACACAGATTTTCCCCCGGCTTTCTTCATCTGGCCCTAAATATATATGAACATTTTTCTTTTTTCCGGGTCCTAGGTGCCAGCTTTGTGGTTTGGTTTGGTTCGTTGGGTTTTGGTTTTGGTTTTTTTTTTTTTGTTTAGCCCGCAGCCTTCGCAGATTCAACTGCCCCGTAAAAAGTGAACCTGGACGCACTCAAGGTCTCCCGGTTCGAAACACAGTTTTAATTTTTTCCTGCATTTATTCAGTCCCGTTGTTTCGTTCTCTGGGGGTGATGGGGGGGTGTGTGTGCGTGAACTCGCTCGCCTGAGTCACCCCGATGCGCACGGGGAAGACGAGTGTTTGCAACTGGTCTCCTTCAGCGCCTCGTCTGCAGCAGCGTCCGTCCCGCATGGCGACCGCGCTCCCTGCGTGCAGCATCCCTCAGCATTAACAAACTCGCTTAGGAAGTCAGGAGGGGCAGAACGCGGCCCTGGTTGCCTAATTACTCCCCGTCAAACCACCCTTCAGTGGCTTTTGCCCCTCTTGCAGAGCAACTACTTTGCAACTTTAGGGGAAGGGATAAATAAGCGATGAGAGGTTGACTCTTGGCGAATTCGGATGCTGCGGTTTGCCCTTGGTGCCCGGCTCAGATTTAGGAAGCGGGCGTCTTGCAACTCTCGTAGGCGAGAGCGAGGCGCAGGGGAGAAGGCTTCACCCGTGCTCAGTTCAGCGATGCTCTCTGGGTACCCCTGTTTATTCTCGCTCAGGAGCAACTTGGGAAGATACAACAGCCAGGGCACCGTAACGTTAGCGATCTCGAAGCTCCTCTTGCATCGCTTTTAGAGTGGGGTCAGTGGTTTACAGAAATATTAAATGCTAACGGAAAAGGGGGGGGGAGGGAGAGACCAGAGCTAACGGTAAAGGTCTGCCAAATGTCACCTCAGTGTTACAATGACAAGAAAATATACTTTCCTTACAGCTCTCCCCCTAAGAAATTTGTTTTGAGGGATTTGACAATCTTGCAGATAAAGTGACTGCTTGCTACACTTAACTGATCATGCTCCCTCACGGCCGGCCGGCGTTTCCCTGCTGCACTTGGTAATACCTGTGCAACCTGGGTTGTAGTAGCGTTGTCATTGATTTCCAAGGTAACTGCTTTTTAGCTCTTCTGAGCAGACATACCTGCGTGGGGGGGGGGGGGAAAGTTTTTTCCCCGCCTCGGGGGGGGGGGGGGGGGGGAAAGTCTTTTCCCCGCTCCCGGGAAGGATGAAGGTAAAGTGCTGTATCGGAAAAGAGAGGAGGCTTCTCTAAATTTTGATAACCGCAGCCGACAATTTAGAAATAAGACACTTCTCACAGCCAACATGACAGTGGATTTTGAGCATTCAGAAAACACCAGGCCAAAAAACTGGAGACATCTTGATCTTTTAAGACAGCTTTTCCAGTACTTTAAGTGAAGGGGGGGTGAGCGGGGAAAGAAAAAGAGAGAGAGAAAAGCTGCAAGGGAAATAATACAAAGCCAGCACAATTGGCATCTCGACAGTAAAGAAAAAAGTTTTTGAGGTTAAGAGAAGGAAAGACAAAGCTGTTATGTACCCGAGGGATGCAATTTTAGTGGGAATGGAAGATTTGAGTGGTAAAGGAGGAGCGCTTGCCTCTGGGTTCTCTCTCTTCCAGCAGTTCGGCTGCTGGCATCTCAATTTGAATTGCTGGGTGAGTAGCACTTTCTGTGTGCGCGCTTTCCGTCTTGACCATTGAACTTCTGATGTGACTTCTCTCCCTCTCCCCCTCTCTCCCTCTCCTTTTCTTTCCTGCTGTGTGCAATCAAAAAAAAAGGGGGGGCGGCGCGGGGGGGGAGAGAAATCAAGCAAGCATCTCCAGCTGTGACCTTTGTTAGCGACGTTGATTTTATTTATTTATTTTATGGTAATTGTCTTTTTTTAGTAGGGGGAAGCGCGACTTTTCGATGACACTTTAATTTTACAGCAGTGGCGAGGAGCGAGCGCCGTTTTGTCGCGACACAATGGTGCGGCGGGGCAGAGTTGTTGCACTCGGTGTACGGCAGGTTTCAGGGGCTGATTTCTGGATGCTGAACAATGGTTACCAGCGAGGGAGAAGAGTGTGCGCGTGTATTAGCTGTGCGTTCCATCCGCAGTCATACATTCACACAGTGACCATGACATCACTAGCTTTCCTTTTCTTTTTCTCCTTTGGGGCGGAGGGGGCCACTTCAAAGCTTTCTTCAGTTCAGTACGATATTTCCTTAACTCTGAAACCATGAAGGTAAAAATGTTTGGGTTGTTTTTTGTTTGGGTTGTTGGTTTTTTTTTAAGGAGAAAAAGTTGGTGTGTAGCAGGGCACATACGTTATAGTTAAGGGGGTTTGGAGATGGAACGGTTTAACTCTTGTCATACACAAAATGAGCTTTTTTTCTTTTTTTTTTTTTTAATTGTTAAAACCAGTATGTAGTAGTTTTTAATTGGGTGCTTTTGATCCTGTGTTTGGTAGATGCTCAGTTAAATTTTCTGAATCCTTCAGAAAGCTCAGCTGTAATGTGGAAGATGAACATTTTAGGGGCACTACATAAAAATGATTTCACCCAGTGGTAAAGGAATATGAAAAATAATACTGAAAATATGAGATAATGTGTTTTGACACAGTGGTTCTGTGTTCGTTATCAGAAGTCCATGAGACTTTTTTTTCTCCTATTAATAGATATTACAGAAAGTGAACCTTCTCCTCAGCCAGTTCCGTACATTGCCCTGAATTATACACAGAAAATAGAAATGTATTTAAGAATTTTCGAAAGCATTGCATTTTCACTGGAGGTTTTGTGGGAATCCTGAGTTTTCTGCTGTTTTCTTTTCTAACTCTGCCAAGCTTGCTTAGAGAGTCACTTGATCCAGGAGGAGGATTTCTGGCACTTCAGTAGTCTCTGATACCTTTGCCTGAGTAGCTTAGTTGATTTATTTGCCTTTTCTTGTTTAATACAAGGGATAACATTCTGTAGAATTCATCTAAAATGATTAATCTGGAAGGACAGTTATTTAGATGTTTCTTCTTTCACTGCATGTTGTTGCATACGCGGGCTTTACACGCCTGGCGATGAGATCTCCTAAGCTTTTTTACCTTTAGAGGAATTCTTTGTATTGGGACTTGGGGCAAAAGGCCTGACAGCGCTGTATAAATGTGCCTGTTTCTTCCAAAATATTTGCAAGGTATTTCAGTTCTGATGTGCATTTAACGTCACATTGTTAGGGAGACTTTGTTGAATTTATTCAAGAAATAATTGATCTGGACTTCCTTAATTTCATTGCCCAATTGTTTGGTGACAGCATGGATTAGTTTTAGCACATTAAAAAATGAAAATGTTTTTTAGAGCTTTGTGATTTGTTATTTAATGTACATTTGCTAGATATATTGTGTATCGGTATTGAGCACAGTCTGCTATCATTTGTGAATACTGCATTTTAAAAAGCTGTACTGAACACTTGGCATCGTATATTAAGGCATGTATGTGCATGTTAGTGTTTTTAATAATGCTGTTATTACTGAAATCGCTAAATACAAGTGGGTATAGGCACGCATGCTCATTTTTTTTCATTTCTTGCAGTTTTTTAACAGCCTCACATTCAAGTTCCTACTGCAGACAGGAGTCAGATACCCTAACAAAATCAGTGGAGGTCTTTCTCCTACAGTCTATGTCTGTCTAGGGCTGAAATACACGGCTCATATGCAAGAATTAAAGCTGTTTATAATGTGGCATTTTAGAGAATGCTAGGCAGTGAGCAAAAATTGCATCGCTAGGTATGCATGCAAAGCACATCTCAGATCAGGTCTGTCAGGGCGATTACAAGCACCCTTTTGCTTGTATTCACTTCTCCCTCCCTCACATCTTTTCCGAATTTTTGTGTTTGCCTTATTGCTCTGTACCTCTCCCCTCTCCACCCCGTTTACCTTCAGGACCGTTCCCTGAAGAACTGCTGAGGTTTCACCACTCTCTTTGCTTGGTGGTGGTGTAGCCAGCACACCTTGCACCGGTACCGCTTCAGAGAACGGGGGGGTTGGGGTTAAATCTAAGGTATGACAAGTCTGTCTGCTTTTTGCCTTGTTAGACGTGAAGGAAGGCTTGCCTGCTCTAAAGAGACGAGATCTGTCTAGTAATTAACTAAAGTATGTGAAGGAAGCACCGGGTATTTGTCAGGTTGGGGAAGAAACTGTGCCTCTGCTTTTGTAATGGAAGAAATAGATCTGGGCACCTCGGTGCCTGAAACTTGGAAGAGTCTAAGCACTACCCTGTCCTCCTCGTACTGAGAAATCCACCTGTTGATCAAGTATCCTCTAATTTTGAGATTTTTTGGGCTGGATACATGCAGGCCACAGTTTCTGTGCTGTAGGCTGGGGTAACTCGGGTGTCCAGATTTGTATGCCAGGATCAGGCAGAGCGGATGCAGCAGCGTGCTTTCTCCTTATCAATGAAGCATTCAGAGAATGAGTGAGGTAACATCGAACTGGCATCAGTGTAATTCCAAATGATGCTGAAGCATCTCAAAATACACAGCTGTGTCTAAGCAGGTGCTTGTCTGGGGCTGACCTGACACTGGAGTAACACCACATGGTCCAAGGATGCAGCACTTGTGTTTAAAACCCCAAGTTTCTTTCTTTTTTTTTTTTACTTAAAAAGAAATCCCAAACCACCCCAAGTACCACAGCACTAAGATTACCATCCAGCTTTGAAAGCAAAGTGTGAGCAGACTTAATACTAACGTTTTGCTACCAGTGTTTTTAATTCTCCCGCATAAGAACTAACAGGCAGTAATTAGATAGCTAAACCCCGGGTCTTTCCCTTTTATGCTAGAGGATTTGGCGTATGCTAATTGTCACCAGATCATTTCACGTAATTGCCTATTGGCGAAATTAAGTGGAAATTTCCTGAACATCTTAAACCCTCGCTTCCCCCCCCCCACCCCCGTACCCCACTCCCTTACAGGAAGGATGCCGAAAATGTCAAGCAGGGTGGCTTAGTGCTCCCGTACGCAGGGGGCACTTCATGGTACTTGGTGGGGGGAGAAAACTATTCTTTTCTTGAATGACTTGCTGGACACTTAAAGCCAGGAAGCTGATTTTGTTGGTTTGTCTGAGAGCTTGCTAATAGAGCACGATTCTTTTTTTTTGTTTTTGGAATGCCGGCAGCTCTTGCAGGAGCAGGTAGGCGCTGGCTGGCCTGGGAAGTGGTCAGGGAGGGAGGGGGAAGCAGCAGAGGGATGCAAAAGTGTCGGGTCCCCTGCCTTTTTTTTTTTTTTATTTTTTATTAAGGGGAGGGCAGTGGGGGGTTGGTTTTTTTTTGTCAAGCTCTGACTAGGGGGGGTATTGTCCCAGCACATGGTTGTCAGTGCTCCTGTCATCATTTGTGTGAAAGAAGAAAATGAGCCTTTTTTGAGCAGGGCGAGTTGTGATTATCAATGGAGGCCTTGTCTCCCGCTACAATGGGCAGTTAGCTTAGGGCAGGACCTCAGGCAGAAATCAGCTACATTAAACTGTGAAAGGGCTCAGGCCACTGTATCAGCCATAATGGAGCAAGGGGAAGTAGTTTTCAGGAGAAAATGCTTAGTCAGGTGTGAAAGCATCCTTAAAAAAAATAAAACCGTGACTCCACTAGCTAAACAGAGATGGGTAAAACGAAATCTTCGATTTTTTTCAGGAAATGCTTCATCACTGGCATTGAATGTTTATGCTTGGGAGGGGAGGAGGGCCAAGTTACATATGGCTGGTGGCTTTAACCTTCCAGTTACCCTAAATGGTTTGCAGCTTCCTTGCTGAAGTTCGGGGTACCACCCGAAGTGGCTGCTCTGTGCTTATTGATGGGTGCTCTGCTTTGGGCATTGGTGACCCTGGCTGGAA
>NW_009260407.1:243236-253541 GCF_000687185.1 Egretta garzetta | reverse complement strand
CTCATTTGGGGTGGGGGGGGGTGTGGGGTGGGTGTGGGTGTGTGTCTCATTCCTAGGCAGAACCAAGGAGAGCTCAACCTTTGGAAAAAAAGAAAGTCTCTTCTTGCAGGCATCTTCAGAGTTGCAGAGCAGCTCAGGAGCATCTGTTAGCATTTTGCTGGCCATAGTCAGCACAACTGCAATGACACCATCTGGAAAATACAGGGAGACAAGTTACAAACCTATTTTTTAATGTGGACGGGTATTGAATGGTACCGTTTGCTTAGCCCAGGGAGCAACTCCAGGAGGGCCTGCTAATTCAAGACCACTGTCGACCTCCTGCATCCAGCCTGGAGGAGGGGAACAGGCTGACAAACCCTCTTCTGTGCTGCTTTTGTTTTATTGTATTAAGCTCATAAAGGCACTTTCAGGGCCCATCTTTCTTCAGCAGAAAGGGAGAGCAATGGGGAAATGGGGAAGAGGAAGACATGGCAAAAAAGGCAGGCGGAGCTCTAGCTCCATTTGTTTTCGGTGTCTGTTGATTAATAGGTTTTTACGGTGAATGGTGAGCTCTCATTCCTCCGCTGTTACTCGTAGTGGAGGACGGGCAGGGGGCTCTGTGGGTCCGGGGTGCAAGTGCCTGATCAGTCCCTCCCTTGCCACGTTCCCGGTTGCGGGTGGTTGGGGGGTGCCTGGCGGGTGGCAGCTCATCCCTGCCTCGCCAGCAGGACTGGAGGCTTCAAAGTACGCTTAAAAGGTTGCCCCGGGTCGGGGAAGGGGGTCCCTCCCTGGCTGCAGCCAGGAGAGCTGTGCTGGCGGCCGGGAGCGTTTCAGGCTGTGCCGGGCCAGGAGCATCCCCCCTGCCCTGCCCTTGGCTGCTCGGCCGGGGATGCATCGGAGTGGAGTCTCCTGCCGGCCGTTCATCCAAGGCCGAAGGCTTTGGCCGCTGCGATGCTGCAATGGCATGATGGCTTGTTTTCAGCCTGGGTGACTTTTTTTTGCAGACCTGCTTTTACTAAAACCACGTTATCCCGGCAAGGACAAATCCTCTGGTCTCTCTGGCATGTTTTCCTCTGACTTTGCATTGATACCATGTTTTTATTACCAAAGCCAAATAAGCTCTGAATTTGCAAACAAAAATTGCAGTGACAAACTCTTCCTATTTAAAGGTTGGTTTCTCTTTGTGCGCTCAACAATACAATGTTTCATCTCGTGCGAGTCTTATGTTGCTTTCAGAGACTTAGGAACTATTGATTTATACAGCATGTATTAACTTCTTCAATAAATGGGGAGTATTCATCAGTGGGGTGTATTAAATTGGGCTGTATTCGCATAGAAGTATCTTTCATCCTGTTAATGAAATGTCCTTACCATGCAACAAAGACTAATACACAGCAATTTATACACACAGTCCCCTGCAGTTTAAATCTGAAGTTCAGATATTTATTTTTTTTTTGTTCCCTAAAGGCACCTATCAGAACTTAGGCTAAATGGATCTCAGTATCCCTCTCAAACGTATATCAGTCAAAAATTTGTTGTGGTTTTTTTTTTTTTTTCATTCCAGAGCTCCATTATTGTTTAATGTCATCTGTGTTTAAGGACTCCCAGAAGCATTCCAAATTCATATAGAGAGATTTAGTAGCTGAGTCCCTATGGGGACAATTTCCTCTGGTTTGCTTCAGGCAGGGGTTATCGAGAAAAGCAAACTTCTGTTGTTTTTTTGCAATTCTTTACCGTGCCCTCTAACCCAGCATATGAGACCCCAGCTTTCAGTGGCGAGGAGTGATTTATCAGCAGATGACTTGGTACTTTGTAGATGCTGGGATTTCTCTCTAGAAATCTCCACTTGTTCCCGTCCTGTTGCCGCATGCCCTGATGCTAATCTGTGTGTCCCAGTGCAGCTCCCCTCCCTGTGCCTGACATAGCCCTAAATGGAGTTCATCAAGTTGCCAGAGAAATTCCCGTGTCTCACAATGGCTTCTAGCTTAAAACTACCCTTGATAAAGTACTCCCAAATGTATATTGGAGAGGGCCTTTTGCAGGGGGATGGCTAAGGTCATCTAATAGGTGTCTCCTATTGATGGCTTCTGTGGTTTACCTTTCATTGCCAGTGGATGGGGTTAGGACCACGCTTGTTACTCGGGCAGAGCTCCCATTGACTTCAAAGGAAGATGCATGTGCAGGATTAATCCTGCTCTTTTCCCAGCTAGTCCTTTCTTTTTCTCTTTTCCAAGGAAGCTTAGTTAACTTCAGGAATGCTGCTTTTAAAGGGGAGGTTATTTAGCATATTAGGCATGATTAGCTTGGCTTGCAAATTGTGCGTGCTGTTCTGAGGGGAGTTACGGTCCCTCTGCCCGGCGTGTGATAAACAGTGCAAAACAGAATCCAAACCTAGCTTGGGGTGGTGATACGGGTGCAGACTGACTCGCAGGGATCACACTCCTCCGTCCTGGAGAGCGTATTTTTGACTACATAGGTGACAGTTTCCCCTTTTTCCCTGGTACATTCTCCCCGCACCTCTGCTTCAGCATCATCAGAGAGGCAAAAAAGTATCCTGTCCTTACATCCAGTACCTTTATAGGAATTGTCTGTCTGACTGCAGGGCAGTCACCCAAATAAAAATTACTTACCTGGGGAAAAGTTTGCAGACTAAGGTTCAGACTCTTGGCTAGGGATTTTTAATTTTTTTGTTTCCTTTTGCTTTTTATTTTTCTCTGAAAGGTGTTAAGTAAAATACATAATAATTCAGCACTCGTGCCATTTTGTGGAGATATTGCGGGGGGTCTTGGTATATCAAAGCAGCGGGTGGTAGTTTCCCACAGTTTACATGTAACCCCCTATGGTATATCTGGCTTTGGTGATACAGGCATGCAAGTCCAGCTCTCCTCTCACGTGTTGTTTCTTGTTTGTCGGCTTAAGTCTGACCCTCTAATGTTGTTCTGTCACTTCTTTATTTTTTTTAACTAACCAGTTCCAGTTTCTGGAAAAATAAGCTCTACATGGAAGACAGCCCTCAGTGTCTGTCAGAATCTGGGTGAGGGTTTTTCGCCATGATGTGAAGGTAGAGTTGGGAGAGCACAGAGCTACAGCAGCCACCAGCCACAGCGTGGGTCACCTCACAGCAAGTGCTCACGCAGTTCTTGGCCAGCAAAGATCACTCGTATTGGGAATGATTGCTTTTTGTGAACCAGATCAAGTGGTTGTTTGACATATAATGTCCTGCGTTGTTGAGTAGATGCCTGCTAGTTTGCGTGGTGTGCAATGTGATTTGTTACGTGAAGCCCTTGCCAAACCTTTCAGTTACTTTTGGACTGCTTAGGATTGTTCACTTGGAAGAGAACAGATTTTGGGTTAGAACATCTCCTACGACTTTTTGAATTAAGGGACTAAATCCCCATAGCTCCTCTGATGTGAAACCGTTATGGATCTTGTGCAGCCAGAAGTTGTCCTTGGTTGTACAGCTGGCAGGAGACCTGACCTACAGCCACGCCAACACAACGTGCTGTAATTTGTAGCATTGGCTGTCGCGTGCTGCGTGGTGGCCACTTGACGTGGGACTCTCCTGCGCCACGTGTGCGTTATTAGAGGGGAATCGTTCTGTGTAAGGGCTGCAAAAAGAAATAAGCCCAGTAAAAGTTGTGGGAAACATAAGCCCTGGTCTTTGGCTCGCTTGCCTTGGATGCATGCTTCTTTTTGCATGTTATCAAAGGGGTGAGTCAAATACCCACGTAGGGCAGGGGCTGGGGCTGGGGGAGCCTCCTGGCGCAGGGGAGGGTGGAAGAGCCAAAGGTGACACTCTGCCGTGTCTTGACCAAAGCACGATGGAGGGACTTCTTGTTTGTTTGGGGGAAGACTGGCGTTTCTTTTCCTCCTAGCTCTCAGTCTCTCTTCCCTCTTCCTTCCTCCCAGTCTAGAAACTCATTCCCAAAGAATAAGTGAATTATTTTTGAAACGCTTTTAAGGGAAGCTTGCAGCATTCGAACCAAGATCCGGTAGTAAATTGTCTGCTGGCACGGGGAGAGCGCGTGTGTTTGGGGGTGCTGGGGAGCGAGCGGTGGGGTGGGAGCCGTCCTTGGGCAGGAGGGCGAGCAGGAGAGTGCTGGCGGACCCTGAACGGCAGCGGCGCTATCAGGGGCCGCCGTGGTATCACTACTTTATTTTAATGTGATTCCTTTTACTTGATGTTAATGCAAATTGTTCCTTACTTAAAGTAATAAAAGGAAATGAAGACACATTCTAAAATGAAACCTGACTCTAATCCATTCATCATCTAATACCAGCCTCTTTATCTTTGCTGGTACCTAATCTGGTTAAATGTCCCTGTTGTAGGATTTTAGTGAAAATCCTCTATGGGGAATAGGGTTTTTTGCAATTGGATTACTCACAGTAAATGGTCCAGCAGTTCGCTTGTTTCAGCTTAATTTTTTTCTTTGTGATCTTGTAAGGGTAAGTTACAGTTCAGCTTGCCTTTTCCTTTCATTCATTCACTCCTTTTTTTTATTGTGATTAGGAAAAAGATTTTTCTTTTTTTTTTTTTTTTTTTTTTTTTTTTCTCCCCGGAGCTAGGAATGTGACAGGGAAAACCTCATGATATCTGCGTGATTATTCCCCCCGCCAGAGTTTTAATTTCAATGGCTTTATCTGTGTTTTTGCCATTATTTATATAGCTGAATATTTTAGTAGCCTAATTCATCAGTATCCAGTTTCCATTTATTAGCACGCTCTGATGAATTGATAATTAATCAGCTCTTCTAAAATATATATATATAAAATATGCAGGTGATCGCTTGTCAGCTTAATGCTTGCTGATGAAGGGAATACTCTAGCACTACAAAGGCTTTTTATCTGGAGTACTTGCAATGAGCAGTAAAATGCAGAACTGAAAGTGAGGACAGGAAGGGGAAAAGAAAAGACCTACGGGTCAGTGAGCATTTGGGTCTCGTGCTAATTAAATGGGGGACTCTGTCAGCCCCTCACTGAGGAGTCTGCCTGCATCTTGGAGGTGAAGCACAAGATTATAAAATAAAAAGGAAAAATTTTGAAGAATTGGTGTTGCTCCGTACAGGAGCACGACAGGTCAAAAAGATTAAAGAAACTCAAGAGCAGGGAAAGTGTGTGAGGAGGTTTTAAGCAAGAGGGTGGGAAAACTGCAAGGGTGATGCCACGAAGGGATCTGGAAAAGTCAGGACCGTGTTGAAATCCTGGATACTCGTGCCTCGTGCTACGGTGGGGAGTACCTGGCGCTCCTCTAACGCCATCCACCTTTTTCTCTTGACAGTCTAACAAAGTGCCAGTTGTGCAGCACCCACACCATGTACACCCTCTTACGCCGCTTATCACGTACAGCAATGAGCACTTCACACCAGGAAACCCTCCTCCACACTTACCAGCCGACGTAGATCCCAAAACAGGTAGGTGGGAAATAGTTTGGGGTTTTTTGAGAGTGGGTGGGTGGATCTTTCCATTTTGCGTATTAGGGGGAAGGAGTGCGGGAGGAAGGATTTCCCATGCTGGAGCACCAAAGGGGGCATGTAAAATGTCAAACGCATGCAAGAACCCAGACGAAATAGTTTCTTTTTTAAGCCAGTTAGGCTTCAGAAGGAAGCCTACTGAGTAAATTGTCATAAAGCTTCTGCGGGGTGACACCGGAGTTGCATGTGTGGGGTCGTTTCCAAGTGTGTTTCTTTGCAAGCATGATACCCCACCTAGTAGTTGGATCTACTGAGTGCTTCGTTTGCATGCGCGACCCAGAGAGTTAAACATGTACATTCTGTGATCTGCACTTACAAAATTGCAGCTGGAATTTTAAAGGTGGTGGGTCATGACCGGTTTCAAAATGAATCTCTCTTAATTCCCCAAATCCCATTGTTTCTGTGTCAGGAGTTCAGCCATTTTTCTCCTATAATGTTGAATTTTCATCCACTCTAACTACTTAGCTCCAGCTCTACACTTGCAACTCTTTTCCCCAATGTAAGTCTACCCAACTCCCAGTTCAGCCTGAAGGGCAGTCTTCTTGAATATAGAGCACCGCGTAAACCCCTGACTAGATTTATTGGTGTTACAGAGTAGAATTTACATGTTATTCTAACTTTTTAAGAGTCCCTGTTTAACCTGAGGGCCCAGAGAAGTCAAACAGTGTCAATCTTCTTTCTTCAGGCTGCATTGAGTTCCCAGTGACAGTAGTTTTGTTTTGGTTAATCCAAATCCCAGCTAGTTAATTGGAAAGTACATCAGAAACTGAATTCACGTCAAAGGAGTCGCTCTGTGTCAGCCCTAACGTATGCAGATAATTTATCTCAACTCCAGCCCTTGAATGAGGCTGTGCATTAGCTGGTTTTCACTCCCCATGCTTCAACTGGGGCCCCCTTTTAATTGTGCTTAATGCTAGCTTCACGTGGCTTAAAAGGAATCCATCTCGCCATCTCTGGGTATTGCAAGTGAATGGCATAGTCAACCTCTCATTTAAATAATGGTAGTACAGGGAATAGCTTTTAAATGGTTATCGTAAAACATATGATTAACGTCTGTAGACTGTTTACTTTTCTTCTGTGAACATTCTTTCAAGTGTGCAAATAGCTCGCCGGATGGTTAAAGCCCCGTTAATCTGTTTGGGTTTTGTAATGGAGAAAAAGCAATGTCTGCATGAAAATGTCACACAAGGAGATTTAATTTGGAGATTAAAAGCTTCCCGAGTGACTTAAAAAAATAGTTTTTAGCCATGAATACAGTACCCCTTCCTTTTAATGCTGTTTTAATTTTGCTTCTGCTGTGTAATTGTGCTCTGGCTTGTTAATTGAAAGACCCAGTCTTGTAACCCTTACTCCTCTGAGTAATTCCTACTTGCTCTTAAGGTAAGGAGCATTAAGATTTAAGGCTCGCGTCTGGAGCTGGTTTCTGCTCTCCGAGTGGGAACTGCACCGTTTTCAGAGAGGACAGATGGGCTCGCTCTCCTCCCCTGCACACCTTCAACATCTGCCCCCCATTTTGCCAAACATTTCCAGGGGCTCTCACCTCCTCTCCTAGGTTTCAGGAAAGTTTTCCTAGGTTTTCTCAGGAGCAAACATAATTTGAAATTGTAATGATTTTTTAATTCATTTTGGAGGTTACTTTGGAATAACGCCACGCTGTTGAGTACCCAGTCAACGTATGGGTAGGGCCTGTGCTCTTTTGGTGACTTTGAGCCTAAAATAACTATGAAGTTGATACAGGGACCATCTTTCTGTAGAGCATTTAAGACAGCACCTAGCACAGCGTCACACCGAAACTATAGTTGAGACTCCTAAATTCTTATCCTAAATAACAAAATAATTATCTCTGATTGGAGAGGTGAATGAGGGAGCGAATCACATCAATTTTATCTTGTTGTATCTCATTTAACAAGATGCCAAGAGGCTCACTTTAAAAACAAGACTGTGAAACAGCCTTTGGAAACCCTAAGTGAAGCCATGAGTATTATAATAAAAATCAATAGATAGCAATTTAGGAACACGTGTGTTTTTTCCTTATATTTTATTTATTTCCATGTCTCTATACTAATGCTGCTTTATGTTCCTCTTCCATAGGAATTCCAAGGCCTCCACATCCTCCAGATATATCTCCTTATTATCCGTTATCACCGGGCACTGTAGGACAAATCCCCCATCCGCTAGGATGGTTAGTACCACAGTAAGGAGTTCCATTTTTTTTATTTCCTTTTTCTTTTTTGATGTGTAAAATTCATGTTAAAAATCGTGTGTGTGTGTGCGCATGTGTGTGTGCAATGAGATAAGTCTGTTTGCCAACAGCCACTTCATTGAGTGGTTATGAATTTACCCACCTCATGAAGATTAATTAAAACTTAGGCCAGGTCATGTGGGCTTAAACAAACATGAGCAGTTGGACACAGCTTTGCATGTCATCTCAACCGGCCGATGGCTCGTGAAGCACGAATTTTTAAACCCTTCTGCAAAAATGTCCTCTTGTTAATGCCCTTACACTGCACCACATGGGTTTTTCTCAGATTTGGTTTTCTGGGGTGGTTCTCATGGACTCTTTTTTTTACCAGGGCCATCCTCACTATAAATGTGCAGTTTTAAGTTTCACTGGCCTTCTCCGTTGAAACCCCTTTCATTTTTCTGTGAAACAGTAGAGCTTTACATCGGCCAGTGAGCAGCATTCCTGGTTGAGACGTGGCTGGGCAGTTGGCATCTGAGGAATGGAATTTTCTTGCAAACAAGAAAGAGGAATTAGTTTACTTTAAAACTGCTAAGAAAAAAGCCGTGGAAAGTTAGTTTGGGGTTTTATTTTCTTTTCAGTTCCTTGTTATCCCACTTGCAGAACCTTGCTGGGTATGAGGTTCCCTCCAGTAATCAAGTCCTTATTTTCGTTTTTCTTTCTTATGCTGCAGTCTCTGCAATGGGTTTATAATGCACTTAAGCATTGCCTAGGCTTTTGTACAGTATATTTGATTTAAGTACTTATAAAATATACATTTGTATTGCTGGCTACAATGGTTCTCTGCATTATAAATCAAGACTATTCCCCTACTTTTCTCACATAACAGGCCTCATCAGTTTTGCAGAGAACACATTTCATTAGAAATTAATTGCCCAAAGCTAGAAATAGTTTGTTCCTGCTTGGGGTTGTTTGGCCAAGCTGTGCTAAAATACCTCTTTGCAAGTTTGCCCTCTGTAAGAAAGTGGAGTTCACACCCTGTAGGAGAGCAGGAGGTGCCCACACACCCCCGGGTCTCAGGCAAGAAGAGGCTTTGGGGGCCTTTCTCAAGCACAGAAGTGTGGATGCAGGAGAGCTGGAGCTCAGCCCTCGGCCCCAGCAGCCCGCTTCTGGCCACTTTGCAGGCTGCCCTTCCTCACAGGGTGGTCGTGCAACTTGTTTGGGTAGAGGCTCTCGCAGCCTGAGGGTGAAGGATGTCCATCAGCTCTCTGCAGAAGGCCATTTCTCTGCAAGAGCACAGCGTGAGCAGAAGAAAAACCCAGAGCATTGCTGCCTGAAATCTTAAATTCCTCCTCATTTGTGGTGATTTACTTTTTATGTAGGACAGTCTGAATGCTGGTAGAATGCATGTCAGTTCCTTTTCTTCTTCTTTCTTGCTTGCAGGGCCTAGCTGCAGCACAGCCATCTCATGCTCCTCTGTTGCAACTGCTTAGCTCAAGTTTGCACAGTAACAGCCTCAGCATTTAAAATGAATATACTCAGCTAATGCCAAAAGTCAGTAACATTAAAGACACAAGAGTGCAGGGAAGAAATTCCTCACTGTCATTGACCTCATTGCTCATCTGTGTCTCAGAGCCTTACATCCTTATGTGTGCAGACACAGGTTTGTCCTCCTTCAACCTCATGTCATGGCTGCCAAACCACACGAATGTTGCCACGTGTGGCCAGTGTCATCGGGCAGGTGTTAATGGCTGCTCCTGTCAGTGTCCTCACCACTGGTTTATAACAAGTCAACACCCATGGCGTACTTATCTACCCACAGCTCTTACAGCTTCTCTAAGTGGTTTTTGTTGAGGGGCAATGCCATCACATTTGCTTTTGCTCTAGGAGAGTAGCATGGCCAACTTTGGAGAAGTAACCCAAGGTTTTTATTTCCTCTGTTCTTGCCACTTGTGCTTCACCATCAACTTCCCAACCCATCTATCCTCAACTGGCCTGCATGTCTCCAGCATAGCACCCCCCCAGAAAGCATCCTGCCCAGTCAGATGATGTATTTGAAGGACAGATGAAAAGAACTAGCCAGCACAGACAAACCTCAATCAGAAAAAGTTGTGTGTCTTTCATGAGGATGCTGTTTTGCATGTTGCTGTATTTTTTAATTATTGTAATGAGGTGTGATTGTCTATTGGTTACCCACAATACTTCTTGGGGACTCTCCCCCGGTAACTCTTGTCAACACTTGTTAATCTGACAAAAGGCTACAAATTAAGCTCTGTTAATTTAATGTTTTCTCACCGAGATCTAAATACCGAAAGAGGCCCAAAGCGCAACTGAAGTCCTTTGATTCACTGTACTTTATTTTGGTATAAATTTACATTCATTATTGTTTTCCTTTGGATGTGTAGCCCTCAATTAGTGTGATGGCTCCATTAAAGCAAGCGAGACTTCGCCTTTAATTATTACAACAAAACACCTAGTTTCAGCTTGGGGAGAGGGTCTCTATTGACATAAGCAGAGGTTATAAAATTTAATTAGCCATTCCTATCAGATTTATGGCATTCAAATTGTTCTGTGTTTCTTTCCTTTGATCCTTGCTGTACAATCCCCAAGATTTTTGTTCTGATCAAATGAGAATAAAGCTTACTGTGCAGAGAGAAGTTTTTTGTTGTGGTT
>NW_009260407.1:234597-242977 GCF_000687185.1 Egretta garzetta | reverse complement strand
TTTCCCTTCTTTTTTGCCAGGCAAGGTCAGCCAGTGTACCCAATCACGACAGGGGGTTTCCGCCACCCTTACCCAACAGCTCTGACCGTCAATGCTTCCATGTCAAGGTGAGTTCAAATGCTGAGGTCCTGAATCGAGAACAAATGTAACTCCTTCTGCTGCCCTCTCTAGAGGAGGGCATTTAATCTAGAAAGCACTTCAGTTAAACAGTCATCCTTAGTTTTCCAATGGGGTGGAGGAGGAGAAGACAAGGGGTACTTTCCCAGTTGAGAAGAGAGTGTCCTAGTGCTGTCATTGGGCTTTAAGAATTTGTTTTTGAGGGAGAGGTGGAGGAGCGGGAAGTTGTCTTTAAAGGCCAAACTAAATGAAAAAGCTGGGAGAATGTGATGTTGAAAAAGCAAGGAGGAGGACTTGCAATACCTTTTGCTTTCTTGGTGGCCATCACCCAGAGCAGGGCTCTGTGTGTGAGAGGGGAGTCTCAGGAGGGAGGAGGGCTGCTCTTCAGGCAGACTTGGGAGGAAGGTTATTGCGCTATGTTTTCCCCTACCAAAGCTCCAAACACTGATAGTCAACATAAAAGGGCCTGCCTGACCCTCTAAAGCTTTAGAAGTATATATTTCTCCCCCTCCCTACCTCCAATTAATTCCATCTAATTTTCCAGGGGCTGCTAGTTTTATTTACAAACTGGTTGGCAGCACTATGTTTAAGTAATCACTAATTGCTCCTAATGATAGTTTTATTTTCTGTTCATCTGATTTTCAGTCTGGTTAATTAAATCGGTGGAGGTTTAGACTTTCCTGATGGGCTGAAACAGCTAATCCATTTTGATGATGGCACATAATTAAATTAGCATGCATTACATAGCAAGGTTCCACGTCTCTTCCCTGCTCTGTCCCTTCCTCTCCATCCCTGCAGTTTAATATGTGAGGGTTGGTGTATAAAGGATTTAAGGAGGAAAAGACTGGCGGGGGAGGAACACACCTCATTGAGAAATGGAAACCTGTAACTAGAGCTCATGAGTGAATGGGTAGGGAATAGTGTGTTGTGTGCTTTAGATAACTAGAGTAAAGGCAAAAAAAATAAAATTTGCCCATGTTGCTCCAGCAAATAGAGATACAACTGGAAAATCAACTTAAAAACAAAATAAATTAATAGACCCAGCATGGGGAAGAAAAAATCCTGGGTTGGGGACAGAGCTGCAAATTTCAGCAATGGTTCCCTCCCTCCATTTAATCTTTTTTAATATCTATAAAAGACTTGCAGGCATGGTGTGAGGCAAAGTAGAGCTTGATTTAGTTTAATTATTATTAGAGAGGCTAGTCATTTGAGGGAGGGGGGAGAAGTGGGAGGGGGGAGGCTATATTCCCAAGATAGGCTTTATGAAAGGTATCTAGTTAAAAAGAGTACACAGCAAATTAAATACATTATTGTGGTAATGGGACGACAGAAGTAGAGGTCTATTATACTTATGGCAGTTATAGGAAATGTAGGCTCCTTGCCCTGTTCTAGCACATCCTTTGATATTCATTCCATTCAGCAGCAGGGCCAGGACTTCTCAGAATTAAGTGATGGGTCATTATACTTTAAACACCATGGAGAAGCCTAGATTGGCAATTAAACAGCACTTGCTGACACTCGCTTGTGCCACCCTGTGACCCCCTTTAGATTGAGTTGTTGGAGCTCGGGGCCCTCAGCCTGCTAAATTGGTAGCAGGCACTTCTCCTGACGAGGGCTGGCTCTGAAATCTGCCGGCTTCAAAGGGAGCAAGATCATGTATAAACCATAATGTGGGTGCACCGTGGCTCAAAAAATAAGGCAGGAATAGATGAAATGTTACAAGTGCAAGGGGAAAATGAGAGAATAATGACAAATCTAATGCAACTCAAAGCAGAATTGTTGCACAGAAAAATGCATCCCACTGCTTGTGCATAAAATCAAGGCAGGCAGATGACATCCAGTTAACAGAAACATGTCAACAGTGAAGTAAAGTGAGAGTGAGTAAGAGAGAAGCCCCTGAGACAGCCAGGAACAAAAAATTAGTTGTCCTTAACAAGTTAAGACTCATCATTATATTCTGGCTTGGAGCCATAAAAGGAGACAGTGGTGTATAATGAGCTGCTTAGAATTTTTAGGGTGTTTATTGCAATTCATGGAATACTTGTCTGGAGAAAAGAGTACGGGGGGATGTCTTAGGCAAAGGTGAGGGGTGTGCATATACGCACACAGCCTTTCTTTTTGTCTCTGACATAAGCCTGAACACGCGCACATGCTCAGGCGCACACGCAGGGCGATGAATAGATTTAAGATGTTTATCCTTTGTTTCAGCCCAGAAACTTCTCTCCTGGTTTCCCGTACATGGGAACACCCTCTGGGCAGACCGTGCTCTTGATACGTGGTTTGGAGCATGTTTTCTCATGCCCGCCGTATCAGCTGGAGCACCTGAGCTCAGCCGTGGGACAGCCCTTGCGCTGAGTAGCCAGCATAGTTGGGAGATGGGGCTGGCGTGCCCAGGGCTGCCCACGCTTGCCAGCAGACATGCCGTTCGTGGCTGGCCTCTGGGCAAGAGCCCCGCAGAGCCCTGGTACAAACCTTAGGGTCGCTGTGTTGGCTCTGCCCAAATGTTGAAGCCAGGGCAGATCCCAACCTCACCTCTCCGTCCACGGTTTTCCAGAGCCTTCCTTTAAAAGTAGTTCCTGTCTTTGCCTGCATTCCGTTATAGACCTTTGGAGCATATAATGCTTCCCAACCCCGAATATTCCCTAAGCTTGGTAATTACAGTTCATTAGTTAGAGCGCGCTTATGAATAGTTTATAAAAGGTTAATGGGTGACTAATAGTGATTTTCATAAATGGTTTAGACTATTAAGGTAGTGTCTTCAGGTTGTTTTAACCATTTGCAACTCTCTTCTCCGCTTGTAGCATCGCCCCACTCACTTTGTATGCATGCAACATGCTTATAACATCTCTTGATCCTTCATTACCCCTCTATAATATGTCCTTAATGTAAATTGAGACCGGGTTAACTGACTGATGGGCCAACAGTGGACCCACTATGAAAAACCAACTGCTGTGAGAGGAAGTCAGGAAATAATCTGGCAGAATTACACCAGACAAACGCTGCACAGCAGTTAAGTGGTGGCAGTGGAAAATACCTTCTGTAATTGAAATTTCAGGGGAAATTCACTTTTGCTGAATGTAATTACTGAAGTTGGAGTGTGGCCAGGAACTTAAAAATTAACACTCTTCCCCCACTCTTATTGCCGTGTGAGTGGATGTCTACGTGGAAATAAGGAGGCACTCAGGCTTTGGGCTGAACCCTCACCCAGCCCACTGAAGTCCGTGGGATTGTGAGAGCAACTTTGGGTTCTGGAGCATGTTTTTATAGCCCCCAGCAAAGGCAGGGGTGTGTAAGTCCAATCAGCAGCCTTGTGTCTTGGAGGGAGAGAGATTCAGTGTGAAATAAATGCATGGTCATTGGTAATGAACACACAACTTCCTTGGGGAAACTGCCACCCCGAAAATAACTACTCAGCTGCAGCTGCCTGTTGATCAAGGCTGCTGTCTCTGAAGTTTAGAGCTTAGTGGGTAAAATCTCAGCCCATCTGAAGTCAGTGGAGGCTTCACCATCCTCCAGGCTTTCACACAACATGCGTACATAGGCTTCTTCTCTGCTGCTCTTCCTCCCCATCTGGTCACTCTCCAATGTGCAAATACTTACTCTCTTTCTTCTGAATGGTAATTGGGAAAACATTTTCCCCATAACTGGGGCGGAAGTTACATTTTTTGCAGATTTTCTTCACCCTCCTCAATTTTTTATTAGCTGGAGGTACTTAAATCTTCATAAAAACTAAGCGAATAAAATAACCCCCTATCTTTTGTTGAATTTATTTCCTTTGAACATCCTGGCTGTACAACAATCCACCATGTAGGCAGAGTTCATTTTGCAGGGTTTTAATTTTTGACCAGATCCTCATTTGAGAAGCAAGCCTATGATCCAGCGATCATGGCCACAACATGGGGTCCTCTTCAGAAGCTTAACAAGCACCATCTTTTGGCCCTGTTAACTCTGGCTGTAATCAGTCTCTTGTGATATTTGGGAGTCCTTCTGCAGTGATGAGTCTGCTCTTACTCAGGTCCACTCTCATACCCTTCTGTCCTTGTGCTACCACTGCACTCAGCTCTTCGTCCTTGCTGGTCTATGCCCACTGCCCTTCCCACTGGGTCCTCATGGCAAACAAGCGCAGCTCTTCCTGCCTGCTCTCTGAAGGTAGGCTTTTCATCTCCATCTTCATCCCTCATTGCCCCATTGTCACTGGCTCTTGTTCCAGTTGAACCCTAGCTGGCCCCAGCAGCATAGTCCTCTCTTGAACGCTGGGTCTTGCCTAGGACAGACAGTCATTCGGTAGGATGTGTGTCAACTTTTTATCACTATGCTTATACCACTTTCAGTGAGGTCAGGATTTTGCCCCAGGTTTTATTTTTGCCCGTGTTTATAAGTTGTTTTTTTTTTTTTTTTTAAAAAAAGCTCTTACTGTCAGTTTTCATTGTTTGCATTGTACTATGGCTGAAGGCCCCAGGCACTGTGTGAACAAACTAAGTATGTCCAATCAAAATACCTACCCAGGAAAATAAAGAGAGGGAGAACAGAAAAAAAAACTGATACAAAGGCCCAGTTTGTGCCTTGCTGATGGTGAGGCAATTCTGTGGCAGAATTGGGACCAGGATGTTGGTCTCCTTGCAGTGTCGCCATTGTCTTCTGTTCTGACCTACCATGCACCAAAGCATTCCCCCAAATGTGCATTTCTCTCCCAGCTACATTTGTCAGAGTGTGGGGAAGGCATTTTGACAATCCACTTGGAGATTCGTGTCCGCAAGTCTTTAGCAGAAGTAGGAATGGCCATTTTCTGCCCGTTCTCTCCCCGTGCCACCACACCCCCCTCCTTCCCTTCTCTCCATGCCTTTGTTTGTGAGGAGCTGCAATTCTCTACGGTTTGAACAGTTTCACATTCTCCCTGTCAGTCCCTGCTGTTCCCACCACCGCCTTCAAAGACAAAATACTTCTGTCCAATGATCCTCAGTACTACCAGCTGGTAGACAAATATCCTCAGAGCTCATAGTGGACGGTACCTCTTGTTAATGAAAGTTCTACTGTGTCTTCTTGTGAATGTAGGGAATATCTAGGCAGTTTTGAGAAGGGGGGGGCAGTTAAGCTCAGCATTGAAATTCATAATAGGGGGGGAAAAGAAGAAGAAATCCCATTATATTTCTGATACTTGTATACAGTCTACTTATCCATGGTGTATCACCCCATTTTAAATCCTGTTTGATAGAAAAAAAAATACTGTATATTGATGATAGAAGAAATAATTCTTTATCCCACTGCATGTTCCATGTTCTTGAGGTATTTTATTTGGACCAAGATGGTTCAAAATCTGAGATGAGAGTAGGGATTGCAATGATAAAAAACCCTGTCGTTTGCCAGATCACTTTAGCTTTGGAATTTTGGAGGAAGTTATTTCTGAGCCAAAATTTTAGGCTAGATCCCATTCCCTGGATACCTGTTGACTTCAGTGAGGGTTTTCTAAGGGAAAGGCAGTCAATCATGGTGTGCTTTCCTTATTCCCTGCAAAACCTTTCTGAGATTGTTGAGTAATAATGATAAGTCAATCCTGCTTTCGAGAAGTTTGTTCATATCGGTTAAAAAGTAAAAAGTCTGAATGATTGTGCCATGTTCGTGCTGTGGCCCCAGCCGAGCAACTAGATTCATGCAGAAGGATTGCACATCCCTCTGAATCCAGTTGCAGGACTGGGGCCTGTCCATGTATACGACCATAAATCATAAAGCTGACAACATTTTTTCTCTTTAGAAAGACTAGACTGTTATTTTGCATGAATTTAAGCCTTTCTAGGTTACCTTAATGGGTCAAAATTGACTTAATTCCACAATCTTCCCACTTTCCGTTAAAGCAATGTGGCTCAGAGATTTATTAGACACAAATAAATATTTTCTTTTGCTCCATCAACAAAATGTAGCTAATGAGGCATCTATAAGGATTATCAAAAATGCATCTAGATTGTGTTGGCATTAATATTTTATTTTGCTGTCAATATGCAACAAAAGATGTCATCCCAAATTCACAACATGATTCAGAACTATAAAAATTGATTCCTTGGTTGCCACAGATAACTTCTCAGCAAAGAAATGGACTGGTGGATTTTCTTGCAGGTAGCTGAAATTCCACTTTCATCCAAGTTCATCCAGTTGAATTTGCCTTTTGTTAAAGATGTTAAAAATTGTGATGTCTCATGTCAGTAATGATAATGAAGGGGAAGATTGGCTTTAATGACATTAGAAGAGTCATTATGTTTAATTTATTGCTAATTAATGCTGCCAGCTTTCATATGCTTTGTCTAGCTGTCATGTGCTTGTTATATGCCTTTTTTTTTTTTTTTTTTTTAATGTGTGTACACATCCCTCCCCATTCATTCATTTTTATTCTGACGATTTACACAGCTTTCTCTCCTCTAGGTTTCCTCCACACATGGTCCCGCCACACCATAGTTTACATACAACTGGAATCCCTCATCCGGCCATAGTCACACCAACAGTCAAACAGGAATCTTCCCAGAGTGATGTCGGCTCACTCCACAGCTCGTAAGTTGTTGCTTCCCGCGTCTTATTATTAGAACACCCAAAGCATCACCTGTGCATGTGTGGCTTTAAAACAGGCTTGGGTTTGTAGGAAAGGTTTTGCTGTAAGATTTTTTTTTTTAATTGTTTTTTCTCTTCTGTTCTAATTTATTTGAACATGGTTTAACTACCAAAGTGTGTTAAAATAATGGTAACAGTCCTTCAGAGTAATTCTGTGACATAGACAAGTAGTTATTAATTTCACCCATTTTAACAAAGGAGTGGAATTTTCTCAATCAAGATTCAAGCTTCTTGACCGGTTTCCCTGTTACTCAGTGCCTAGCCTGAAGCCGTGAGATACCGAATACACAACAGGAGACAATAAATTAGAGCATAGATGGCTTGTTCAAAGCTGCAGAGAGAGCTGGTATCAAGTTCAGGTTTGAACTGAGGAGAGCCCTGGTCTACCTCTGTCCCTAGTGCTTCTTGCCTTTCATTTCACGAGTGAAGCAGAAAGGCAGCATCTCAGTCCCCACTGATGATGGGGTATAACCTTCTGGTCCTCTTTCTAGAGACTTAATTTCTGAAGATTAATGCTAGAGGGATTGAGGGGATTAATTTAATAAATTCACAATAGTTCTCACTGGGAGGTTTATGTCTGTTGTATCTTTACCCTTCAGAAAACATCAGGACTCCAAAAAAGAAGAAGAGAAAAAGAAGCCACACATAAAGAAACCTCTTAATGCATTTATGTTGTATATGAAGGAAATGAGAGCAAAAGTTGTAGCAGAATGCACATTGAAAGAGAGCGCAGCCATCAACCAAATCCTCGGTCGAAGGGTAGGTAGCAAGGGGGAAGCGCAAGCAGGGACTGAAGCTTGGTAGGATTCACACTGCTTGCAGAGAAAGGGAGTTGCATCCTTCTGAATCGCTGTGTTTTCCTGTTCTTTTGGTAATGTATAGGCAAGTAACTTAACCAAAGGCCTTCTTTTGGTTTTTGTTTTTGCAAATGCTTTTTGTCAGTGGGGTCATTCACAAGGAAGAGGGGGGAGTGTTAATAGCAGTGTTATTTCTGGAGATGGAAAAATCTCAAATTTCTTGTTTTGTCCTAGAAACAGGCAGAAGAGTGAACGGGGAAGGAAAAAGCCTGTGGGAAGTACAGTAGCAGTATCAGCACCTGTGAGAGCCAGGAGAGGAGAGGGGGTGCCAGTGGGGAAGGGAGGGGGAGACCTCCTGTAAATCTGTAATTGAGATCTGGCTCATGGCAAGTGGTTCAGCTCCTGGACCCTCTCCCCTGCTCTTTGTTTTTGTTTAGTTTTCTTAATTCTCCTCTCTCATCAGGAGACAAAAGGGCTGAGTGAACATAAATTAGAAGTTGTGACTCAGTTGAGTTTACTGGAGTTATAATCTGAAGTTGTAAATAAAATATGAATGGCAGCGTGCCAGATCATCTGGTTTTATCTCTTTTTTTATTAAAATCAACTCTCGCTGTGTTTATATATAAATAATATACTCTGCTGTTAACTCACTTAAAAAAAAAAACCCACAAACACTTGTGCTTTTTATTTTGTCTCTTTCTCTTTTCTTCACCTCAGTGGCACGCGTTATCCAGAGAAGAACAAGCGAAATACTATGAACTAGCAAGAAAGGAACGACAGCTTCATATGCAGCTGTACCCGGGCTGGTCCGCACGGGATAACTATGTAGGTTCCTATGTAGGTGGAAATTTTTTTAGTAGTAGAGCTTGTAG
>NW_009260407.1:224884-233454 GCF_000687185.1 Egretta garzetta | reverse complement strand
AACCACACATTGCACACAAGCACTACTTGAAAAGCGTGCCTCAGGATCCCAATCTGGTAACAACAGCGGACGCTTCCCTCTGCGATACTAAAACTATTGGGGATAATTCCTAGCCCTCAGCTTGGAAGAGGCTTCCTGGTTGGGAGTAGGAAACGGTTAGAATTGGGGCATGACGGTAGAGCTCTGTGAAGAAACTCTTGCCTTCACTTTTACCAGCATCTGGAAATGCTGTTTGGCTTGCTGATCATTTTAAATTTCATTTTTTTAAACAAAATTAAAAATTCCCCTGGTATGGCTCCTCTCCTTTCCACCAAAAAGATGAATAATTAGTGTCTTGTGCTTATCTGTGTGATAGTGGAAAGTGGAAGAATGACTTATCCTGGCTTCAGAGAAGGACTGGCAAAACCAAAAGCATGACTTGTTTGAAAGTCTTACTCTCAAGTGGGGTTAAATGAATTATTCCACGCTCTACTGTTGTGTATTTCGATTATGTTTTGCTTTTTCATGGCCGTGTTATCCTCCCCCCTCCCCCCCACACCCCGCCTCATTTTTTAAAAAGTGTTTTGGCATTTGTGATCAATTCATGGAGTGTTTTTAAGACTGATTCCCTCCTCCGCCTTTCAGAAAGCCTGTTTTGTAGCTAAAAAGGGTAGAATTTTCTGTCTGTTAAAAATATAAGGCCAGCGTTGTAACCACTTACTAGTAGTATATATCCCCTGCTCCCATGAAGGGTAAGCAGTGCATCTGGTAGTAAGTTTTGCAAGCCTAAACCCGTAAATTCTTGACAGATCTGTGGATTGGTGGGAGCTCTAAACCTTCTTTTATAGGATTATAGCAGCATCTTGACCATTTTTTTAAAAAATGAAATAAAAATCACCTAAAACTTTCAAGGTCTCTAACTCTGGAATAAACCTTGCTCCCTGCCTTCCAGGCAGACTTCCGTGCAGGTTTGGGGACCAGCAGCTGTAAGACTGATGTCAGTTATGTATAGTGTTACGCATTTTGTTTTTGTTGAAGTCTGTCTCTTCCATCATCATCGTCATCACTGCCTATTTTACCGTAAATCCCCTGTTTTGCTGTAAATCCCCTAAAGTGTGTCCTTTGTATATGGCAATATTTACCTCTATGAGAATCTGCACTTTCCTGTGTACGGGTGGGAAGAAGCCAGTTCAGAGTCTGCAGCAAAGGCTGGAGCAGCAGCCGCAGCTCTCTGCCCTCTTCCACAGTTTCAGCAGTGGAGAATACACACGCTCGTTTATTTAGCAATATGTACTTACGGACACTTTTTCAAACCCTTCTGCTCTTTCTTCACCATCTTTTCTGTCCATTGGGCTCTGCCTCGCTCCTCCTTTGTTCGCCATTGCAGGTGTAGCTGTGCATGCTCCTCAGAGGAGACCTTGTTAAGCCCAATGAGGCACTGCTCCTGCTTAAACATTTTGCCTTTCTTTTTTGGCATAGTCTGGCCTGAGGCTGTCAGACCATAGGCTTGAGAGAGTTCCTCGGCACTGTGCGGTATCGCCTTCTTGGGTGTTCAAAAGGGAGTATAGGCTCGACTGAGGTTTTGGGAATGCTCATTCTGCTCAGTGACTGTGCCACCGACAGATGGGCATGTACAAAGCCTTCAGTGTTTAGGACTTTCTACTTTTGTCCTCACCGTGTGAGCACTGCGAAACCCTTTCTTCTCAAGCTAAAAAGGACAGGATGAGAAAGCCGGCGCTTTCCCAGCGGCTTGATGCTGTACCCCCAAGTGACCTTCAGGGGGAACCTTCCTGCCTGAGGAGAGCATGGCACCTTTGCATCACGCAGTTGCATCATCCTCAGGATTTATTTCTCCTCTTCTGGTCGGTTCAGAGCTCTCCGAGTTCCCCTCTTCCCTTGGTGTTTTGTAGAGTCTCGAGCCCTTCACACATCTAGAAGGGGAGCACATTTGGGTTGCTTGAAATGGTTAAATTGTTAGGCATCTCACATCAGGCGTGAGGAAGGGGCCAGCTGTAGCCCAGGTCTTCAGAAATAGGAGTAGTACCTTCAAGAAATACAGCTTTCAGCCTGCTCTTAAATAACAGAAGAGGGTACAGGGAATCCCTCATGGCTTGTTGGTGTCACAAGGCACATTTGCTCTTCCTGAGATCTAATATAAGATGCTGAGCAGCACTGAGTGCTGGACTCAGAAGTATGTAAGGATCTACTCAGCTCGCCTGCCTCTTGCCTAGAAAATTAGGACCAAAGAACTCTGCAGTCTTGTCAAAACCCATGGTGGTTTGGCTCTGTAGAGGGAGCTGCCAAAATGGTTAGCAAGTATTTACATCCACCTTTACTGGCAGCCTAAGAATTTGTATAGTACAATGACGGAAAATGTGACAGATTGTCTGCTCAAGTCTTAGGAGGACAATTGGAAGCAAAGGGAAAACAGTGTCTTCTGCAGAGCACTTGAAAAACTGCTGCCATAGTTCTTCTTAAGTCCATGCATTAATTTAGCTGGGAGCACTTGAAAAACTGCTGCCATAGTTCTTCTTCTTAAGTCCATGCATTAATTTAGCTGCATAAACAAGTATCTTCTCGTAGCACAGAAATCGAACAAGGAAGCCAGGTGATTCTTCTCCCTATTTCCTTTGAAAATGGTGTAGAAGTTAGTGGGACCTCTGTCAGTTCTTTGTTAGGAACAGTTTTCAAAGCTTGTGTTGAAAAGGAACCAGAAATTCCTGGTCCCTGGCTGACATTCCTGTATATCAGCCATTTTTAACAGATTGCTCCCTAAAGGGTTTATAGTACTTTAATACCTGGCTCGAAGATTTTGTAAAGGGCAGGTCACTCCTGACCGCTGTTCTGGCTGGCCCTTCTGTGAAGAAGTTGTAAGGTGGAATAGCCCGTGAATTCCCAAATGTACTGCAAAAATTAAGCAAATTTGCCACAAGATGCAGTCTGTTCATTATGCAGGTGGCCTCCTTGAGATTAAACAAAAACCAGGCTTATGGTCCTGAGGCAATTGTCTGGTTTCGGTTATGTTGTTGTAAACATGGAAAAAATTCACTGACTTTCACAGAGTTACTGTCAATCTAAATCAATATAGATGGAGCAGCCGGAGCCTCGTGTATCTTTATGTGATACATGGACTTCAAGATACCAAGTTTTTTCCTACTGCTTGTCGCAGCCTGGACAGCAGGGTGGCAGTTTACAACCCTGAGCAAGCAAGGGGGGCATGAGTACAGAAGCCCCATGCCAGAAAGCCAGCTTTTGGTGTGGAAAAATATGACAACAAATCAAAATCCAGCATTTGTGTTGGGGAAATTTTTTACCAATGCATTCCAGGGAACGTATCATAGTGAGCATCCCAAATGTTATAGTGGATGTCGCAAGCTGAAGCCTAATCTTAAGCATTTTAGCTGGGAGCCAGACCGACCTACTGAGAAAGATGTCCACCGTGTGGGAGAACCTCTTGGCTTCCCCACAGATATGCCCAGCCCTTCAAAAGTGCTGTGAGATTCCTTCTTCCAAGACATGTTGGTTCCCTTTTGACCACAAAGGACTGCTTGCCTGGTGTCTTTTCACCAGCTTCTCTCAGTCCCACATCTTCAAAAGCCGGGATCTCCGCGCTGTTCACAGTTCACTTTGCTGGGCCAAAAGTCATTGCTTTTATCATCTGGAGAGCTGTGAAAATGAAATGACTCTGTCCCCTGGCACTGGCATTTTTGAGCTGCTCTGCGAAGCCTGTAGCTCAGTGGTAGAAAAGTTATCTTAGAAAACGGCTTTTCTCTTTTGAGCCATGCTTATTACTTTCTAACTCTTCTCTTGGAAAACGATCGTTGGGTTTCCACAGAAGTTGGGCTCCTGGTCATGTCCTCTGCCACACTGCTGGAGGGAAATGGAGGAAGGGCTTTCTTCCTCCAGTCAGAAACCATAACAAGTTGCACCATCTTGCGGGATGGTATTTTGGAAAGGGACGCAGTTTAGCAAAACATTACTGATTATTTTTTCTTGTGAGGGAGCAAAATGTGGGAAGGGTCATAGTTATATCTGGATTTTTTTCTCTTCCTGGCTTAGCTTCCTAAGTTGTCACTGCACTTACACACCTGCAGGTCAGGTTTTGCTCATTACTGTGGCTTCCTCGTCTGCTTTATCAGTCAGTTTTGGGTGCTTGGAACTCCAGGGGCTCAGGCTGACCTCACTCATGGCCTCTTCCACCTTGAATCTCTGCTGTTGCCCCTTCTTCCCCTCCCCACCCCACAGAAATGAATTTTTTGAAGCAGGAGTATACAAGCGTCAATGTTTCTGTCATGATGACAGTCTTATCTCAAAAGAAGCATCTTGCAAGACATTCTGCCCCCTCCCCAGCTGCTGATGGCTTTGGTGGGTGTTAGCGTTGTGGGGGGCTGCAGCAAGCCTGTCTGAAAAGGCACAGGGTGAGCAGGCAGACCCATCCCCAGGGTGCGAGCATCCCCCCGGGGGCCCCCCAAGCCTCCCTCCACCGGGAGCGAGCCGGCACCGCGCATCAGTGTCCTCCCCGGGGAGCTTCCCGCACCGCCCGCAGCCCCATCACTCAGTGCTGTCTTGCAAGGAGGCATGTTCTGGGGGCTGTTTTAATCCTTCTCATTTGTGTATGTTTCCCGCAGGGAAAGAAGAAGAAGAGGAAAAGGGATAAGCAGCCAGGAGAGACCAATGGTAAGTAAAAATAAATCTAAACCTCTTGCTTAGTGGAAGTGTGGCAACCCTGGTGTGACGCTCCTAGGTATGGGGGAGGTGGGTACGAGTCTCCTGGCCTCACCGGGAGCCGGTCCCTATACTAGGCAGCCTTTTTTTTTTTTTTAATGCACTCTAATTATTTACGCGTTATTGCCCTTCTAAAACTAGTAACCAAGCCATTGCATGTAAGAGCCTCTTGTGACGTTAGCTGAATTTGTACATAATAATTGCAAAGCCTTTAACTGCAGAGCCGTAGCTGTAATGCCTATGCCATCGTTTATAAAGTTGTCTGCTTTTTTTTGCGCATATGTGTGTGCGTGTACGTACGTATGTATGTGTTTGGTATTAATTTGGGCTGTACCTGTATGTTCTGATGCATGCCTTACAGTGGTAAATCGCACCCATTTTAAATTAAGGAGGTTTGCCATTCTATATAGGAAATTAGAAATACTGCATAGGCAATCTCATAGTCAATTTTGAAGAAGCCCTGAGTTAGTTTTTTTGAAGCCTTTGTATAATTTGTTCTTTTTTTTCAGAACACAGCGAATGTTTCCTAAATCCTTGCCTTTCACTTCCTCCGATTACAGGTGCTAACGTCATTTTGAGTCATTTAAAATAGTTTATAAACTGCTTTTTAATTTTTTTTCCTGCCATTATAGACTTTAACATTAAACACTTATGACATTAAGAAAAAATACCATCCACACGTTTTGATAGTATTTATTATCTATATATCTTTATATCTATTATATGTTTGATAGTATTTTTTAATTTTGTTTTTTGTTTTTGTAACAAATGCTATTAAAACAGTAATGCAGTAAAAATAACGCAAGAGTTGTACTAACTGTGCAAATTGAATATGCAGTATTTCTTTAAAGAGACTGATAAAGAATGGAAGCAAGTCAGTAATGAACCTCCTTAATCTAATGGCATTTTTCATGGCTCCCACTAAGTCTTCTCACATTAGCATGCATATGCATTTTTTTATTATTATTTTAGTTTTGGATTCTTTTTTTTTTTTTTTTTCCTTTCTGCTCAAGCCTATTCATTGCAATTCACTAGCTGTACTAACTCAGCACCTTGCCATGCTTTTCGTTTTATTTTCTGGCTGATACTAACATACTCATTCTGCAATCTGCTTATTCTTATCCATTCTTTTAAATACAAATTAATAAAAACAGATAAATTGAATGTTATTCCAAAAGCTGCATTATCCAGGAGATATAATTTTCCTTTTTTTTTTTTTTTCTCTTATTTTTATTTTGTATCTGAGTTGAAGAAAAAAGCATGTTCAGGATCTAACTTCCATACTCAGCTTCTTTTCTTCCTTTCCCCCCTCCCCCTCAAAAAAGAGAATAAAAAAACCCAGCCCAAATAAATCTTGTCTGAAACATCCTGCTAGACCAGCCACAATGACTTTCCTCTACCTGCTCTTTTAAAAGGGAAAGAAACAGTCCTTTATAAAGGGATACTGCAGCTTTAATTGCAACAGCTAATCTCAAGAGTTGAATAAAAATGTGATTATCACTTTTTTTTAACTTTTAAATCAAAAGTCAATATTTTGCAATTAATAACGAGGACATTGATTTTTATTCCCTTTTTTATTTTTATTTTTTCCTTATTTTTACCTTTCTCTTTTTTCTCCCCTTTTCTCTCTTCCTCTCTCTCTCTCTCCCCCCCTCTCCCCTTTTCTTTTTTTCCTCTCTCCCTTTTCTGCTCGCTTTTCTTGAACTCATTCAGACCTGAGCGCTCCTAAGAAATGCCGAGCGCGCTTTGGCCTTGATCAACAGAATAACTGGTGCGGCCCCTGCAGGTGTGTATAGTTTTCCCAGACTCGCTATGGCTGATTTGCAGCTGGTTTATTTGGTACTTTCCCCTTTTTTTTCCTGCCTTGTTGCTTTGTAGCTCTGTGTTGTGACCTAGAAGACACAAGGGAGTGGGACACTGCCATGAGTTATCATCTCTCTGAAAGGGTTTTGCTTTTTTTTTTTCGTTGTTGGTCTTTTTTTTGCCTTCCTCTTTGCTGCTGCTAGCCAAAAACCCACTGTAAAACAGCATCAGCCTTAAGCCCATCCAATCCGTGGCTCAACCACGCTCCTGCCCTCCAAGCCTCCACCCAAGGAAAATCACTCCCAAAGCCCTTGATAACACGGCATTGAGCGCGGTACCGACACCAGACAGACACACGGCCGTGTCGGAGAGTCTTTTTGGTTTTCTTTTGGCTCATTGTGAAAGTCCTGTTTTCTTTCCTGCCCGTGGTACGAGGGGAGATTACCAAATAAAACTAAGGTGATTGAAAGCTAAACGTAGCTGTAGCTAAGATGACGCAGTCCAAATGAGCTCTATCCACCATTGTGTTGTATTTTTTGTGTTTACCTTATGCTAACAGATGCAAATACTCCAAAGAAGTGTCGGGCATTGTTCGGGCTTGACCGACAGAGTTTATGGTGCAAACCATGCAGGTATAATACTACCCATTAGGCCTTTGGGGAAATAAAAGCAATCTGTCCTCTTAGTGCATTTGTGTGATTTTATTTTTTAATCTTTTTTCCCCACTCCCCACCTTTCTCTCTCCCACAGCATCAATTGCTAATAATCTTTGACCTTTGGAATTTCTTGCTAATTTAATGCCATTTTCTCTCTTTCTTTACCAATAACCTCTCCCTGGTGGTAGAACTGGGAACAAGAAAACTTCAAGGCCTTAAAGCTGGCAGTCTTTTGGCTTTTTTGTTATTTTTTCCAGATTGTCAGCAAAATGGACATTTAGCTGTACATCTGAATTTTGTCTTTCATTTGGGTCTATGTTTGCTGCCTCCAAAGGCTTTTTAAAAAGGTTCTGGGATCTGCAGCACTAGTGTTTTTCTCATGATTAGAGATGTACAAGCCAGTGTTTACAGCTTATTATTGTATTCATTTTTTCAATGTTATCTGCAAAATTAAATAGCTACCTGTAGGCTTCCATGCCTTGGTAAGGTTTATGTAGATACCATTTTTTTTAATGATCTGATGTCTTTTTTTTTTCCGATTTCAAAAAAAAAACATTTTTTCCTAAATTTTGTCCCAACAAGTGAGCTGTAAACGCCTGAGCTCTAGGCAAAACTAATTACAACTTTAGTAGGAGAGTTTCCAGCATTAAAAGGAGATGAAAGACATCAGAGAGCCCAAATTTCGACAGCCCATGTTCTACTGGAGTTTAATTCCATGTATAACTCAGTACGTACTTCTTTCTTGGTGGAGGGATACCGAGTAGTTCTTTTCTCATTCCTTTTTCCTTATATGATCGCATTTGGTTAAATTTGTTGTTTCTTTGTTCTGATACAAGCAGTCTTTGAATTTGGAATATTATGATGGTAGGTATTTCAACCCAAACCACACTCTGTGTGTAGTGATTCCTCTCCCACATTTTCCCCTCTTACTCATGCCAGTCCCATGTGCTCCATCTCATTTAGAACGTAGATCAGACGTCCATTGTATTTTGTGTATGCACGCAGTCTTGTTTGTGCTTAGTGTCGAGGAAAACACGGATCAGGGGTGGTGGTGTATGTCAAAATACCAGCTAAGGCACCAGCAATGTCTTCAACAGATTGCATATTGTCCCATTCGAGGCATGCTAGTACCACGCATTGGGATCTTAAAGACCAGGACCAGTACGTATGTTAAACAAGCTTTGAAAGCAGCAGTAGCCACTTCACCGTGTCAGGATACTCGAGTCTCATGCTAGCCAAAGACTCGAATGCCATGTTTAATTAGGCTTTATTCTGTGGTTAGCTCACTACACACTACTGGCAGATATTTGTGTAGTCTAGAGATAGAGTATTTGAAGCATGTCAGGCTCTGTATGCCAAGTACCAGAACCGGGGGCACATCGTGTTTGTGTTGCTTTATCTTTCCCT
>NW_009260407.1:221167-224743 GCF_000687185.1 Egretta garzetta | reverse complement strand
GCTGCTTAAGTAAACAGCCTACCTTTAAAACTACATTTTATCAGCAAGGGGACTTTTCGTTTGGCCGCACAGTGCTTAGGGTACATGTGAAGCATAAACCCTCTCTTAACTTACGCCAGACTTTGGTCAGAAATCTTTGCAGCACATCAGAGGCGACTTCAGTGGTGTAGCTGATAGCTTTAGACTTACTGATAGAAAGTCAGCTGCTTTTCTTTTTGGTTTGGTTTGGTTTGGTTTGGTTTTAAATGCATGGAGGCGTTTTATCACTAGGTACTAGATAGAGCATTTCTCTCCTAGTTCTGGTCCTAACCATTTTAACATTGCATTTGCTAGCATGGTAGCATTTTGTAGCGCACCTTAGGTAGGTGCTAAAGATGTGCAGTTTGCTACTACAACAGAAACTGAAACATCTTTCCTCGCAGCAGCTGAATAAACCCTTGTCACCCTCTGTGGCTTTCACTCATGGCAGTTGCAGCATTGCAGGTTTCCCTTTTCCCTGTGCTGTCCTGGGGCTGGTTTCCAGGGCAGCACCAGCGGGGTCAGGTCTGCTGGTGTTTGCTGGACTGATGTAGCAGTTGACGCTTTTCAGAGCGATGCACAAGATGCTCACTAGTGCCTCTGAGGAGGGATATGTAGTATTTTTGTTGCCACTTTTAGGAGAGCAAAACTGAGGCACAAAGAGTTCCCTGGATGTTTACTTATTCCCCTTCACCAGAGTTGCCTGGTGTTGTTCATTTCTGGTAAAATTTGGCTTGAGGGGTTTGGGGTTTTACCGTCCATACCTTCTGCCCCACCTAACCCTGACACGTGCATGGCCACAGATAACGCATGGTGGGAATGGCACAGGCTGGAGAAATGTCCTCCCTTTGAGCCATCGTGGTTTGAGTAAATGGCTTTTCAGACTAAAAGTGGCCAGGCTGTTAAAGATTTTAACATGCAACAGAAGCAGAGGAAGCAATCTGCTCCCTTAATCCTAGTCAAAGGAAAATTACTTCAGGTAGCAGACCAGTGGGTTTAGTTTTAAAAGGTTGTTAACTCTGCAGAGTCAGAAAGTCAGGCAGACCTGGTTAAAGTCCACTTTGCCATGGGAACTCTTCCTTTCAGGCCACAGAACTTAAGTAGTATTAAAAAAGTCCTCCAATGAAATAGTTCACTGCCTTGTAGGTTCAGAGCAATCCAGGTGAATGGCTTCTGGACCACCAACAACGAGGCAGGCAGAGCCTGGGTCTCTGCTTGCAAATTATTTTAATTTGGGGATGGAGGGGAGCCCTGCAGTCTCCAAATTGTGAGAACCCACCTTTCCACACAGGTATTATTGGTGAGCTTTGTGAAGCATCACCATTCTGCTTTGCCACTGGAGCTGTACAGGAGGCCCAGGCATGAACTGTGGTTCTGGTAGTGTTGCACAGCTGAAGCTGGGAAGTGGTGAGACAGGAGAGGGGAGGGGAGAAAGAGCAGCAGGCTGTCCTTAGCCAAGAGCCAGAGGCTTCCCACGTTGTTTGTGGGTGGTAGAAGAATTAACAGGTTCTGTTTTGAGCCCACCAAATTAATCTTTTTCTGTCTTTTAACGTTGCTCTAATAAAGCATGGTTTACAGCCTTCACTTGCTGTCTTCTATCTTTCTTTCTTCTTTCTTTCTTTCTTTTTAACATTTAAGTTGCATGGTTGTCTTTAGTTTTTAGCATGTATTGATCTGCAGGCTAACGTGGTTAAAACTCTAATAGCCCTAACACCTTACCTTGCCATGTGGAACGTGGAGCAGAACCTGAGAGCAGAGCCTGAGTCTCTGGAGGAAGGGATGTCACAGCATTGGTCCCTCACTGAAGCTGGTGGAAAGGTGGGGTGCCGGGGTTGCGGTTCCCTTCCTGGCTATGGGAGATGATGTCTTAACTCCAGGATCAAGCTGATTAGATCTCCCTCACAGTCGAGAACATCTAGCCCCATTGCCTAGAGGGCAGACCTTGGCTTAACCCAGGTAAAATGCTGTTGCCATACCTAGGGGAGAACGTTGATGACCAGCAGTGGAGCTAGGGCACCCAGCGAGTGGGGAATGTCACCCGGCATCTTCCCACTGCTGTGCCACGCTGAGGCGCTTCCTCTGATGAAGTTGCTGAGCTAGGGCAGGGTGTCCACTGGAGGAGAGCAGCCCACTCCTTCGCGTTGGTGGCTTTGTGCAGCTTAGCTGAGCGTCCAAAGTTTTTGTGGCAGAGCTGCTCTAGACAGACCTTGCCATATACTTGGGGCTGTGTAACAGCAGTTCAGCACTTCCCATGGAAAGTGTGCTTGTGAATAGGAGGGCTGGAGAGCCATCATTATTAGGGTCAAGGTGGCCACTGAATGTCGTTCTGCCAGATGCTGTGGTTGTTTGCCTCATTATTTCTGTCCTACTGCTAGAATTGTCTTGCATATACTTGGCAAGAGAGATGGTGTGAGACTGTCATCTTTTTCATTGCTCCTTTACGTTATTAAGTGGACAGAGGGAGGAGAAAAGATCTCTGTCGGGTCACTTGCTCATTTATTTGAAGATGAGCAGCTCTTGCAAGAGTCTCGTATTCCCTGGTGTGAAATAAGCTCCCTGTTGCTCCTCACCTTTGTACCTGTCGTCGTGCTCTTCACCTCCTGAAACTGGATCCCAGTCTGGAGTTAACATGGATGGCCTCTCGGAGGAAAATTCTCCAAAACGCAGACGAGCAGCTTCCCAAATCTACCACTTCCCCTTAAAACAAAAAGTAAAACTGAGTCGATAAGCCACAACCTGCAGGCCATACAACCAGTTATTCTTGTTATTTTGGATCATACTCTGTTTATCCTGTTCTTTCCCCTGGTTTTTCTTCTGTTTGCTTTGTTTGTTCGTTTTGTTTTTATTTCCCCTCTCTCTCATTCTCTCTATTATATATCCCTCCTGTCTGATTCTGATGTTTCTGGATTTGGTGTGGTTCTTAACAGAGGAGAAAGGAATGAGCAGTAGTTTGCAGCCGTCCTTGCCTCCCAAGGGCAGCGCATCGTAAGACGCGACAGTGACGCAGGTGTAGAGGTAGCCCCGTTGAGTTGGACAGCGTTATGGGACATCTTGAGATACCATCAACTATCCAGAGCTTTTATTTTATAAGGATTAAGTTTGGTTGGTTTGGTTTTTTTTCCCAGGGGAAAGTCGAGTTTGTAGATTAGCACAGTGGGCTCCAAAACCATCTTACCTGATTTTCTGATCATTAAAATAAGTTAAAATAATTAAGGAAAGGAGACAGCCTGAATGTGAGGGGGACAGAGAGACAATTGGTGAACCCTTTCCAAATCTGTTAGCCAAGGGGAGGTTCCCGAGCGGGCTCGGTGCCGAGGACACCCCACCAGACCCCCAGGACGGCGCGTGGGGCCAGGGTGCCGCCCGCGCAGAGCCCAGAGTAGCTAACTGACGGCTCTTTGCTTTAGATAACTGTCTCCATCAGCGTCTCTGCCCTTTATTCACAGATAACTCTCTCCCTGTTTCTAGGAGAAAAAAAAAGTGCGTTCGCTACATACAAGGTGAAGGCAGCTGCGTCAGCCCACCCTCTTCAGATGGAAGCTTACTAGACTCTCCTCC
>NW_009260407.1:178803-221144 GCF_000687185.1 Egretta garzetta | reverse complement strand
ACGGGGCCCTGGACCACCCGCCGGCCGCCCTCCCGCCGGCCGCCGCCGCCGCCGCATCCCTAGCACAGCCCTCGACGTCCTCCTTGCATTCCCACAGCTCGCTGGCGGGGACACAGCCCCAGCCGCTCTCCCTCGTAACCAAGTCCTTAGAATAGCTTTAGCCTCGTTAGCCCTTTCGGTTTCCTTCAGGGGGATTGAATTCTGTTGGGATTTGGGGTTTTGATTTGGGGTTTTTTTTTTCCTTTTCTTCAATTTTTTTTTTTTTTTTCCTTCTCCTCCTCCTCGTCGTCCGCTGTTCGTCGTCGTTTCTCGGTTTCGTTTTTAATTCGTGCCACGTGGCTACATTAGTTGATGTTTTATCGAGTTCATTGGTCAATATTTGACCCATTCTTATTTCAATTTCTCCTTTTTAAATATGTAGATGAGAAAAGCCTCATGATTCTGCCAAAATTTTTATCAACAGCTGTTTAAAGTCTTTGTAGCGTTTAAAAAATATATATATATACATAATTGTTATGTAGTTCCAATAGCTTAGTTTTAAAGACTGATTTTAAAAATTAAAAAAAAAAAAAGAAGCAATTTTGAAGCAGCCCTTGCCGGAGGCATTGGTTCTTTATTATTTGTATTAAATACGAGCTTGCGAACCAATCATTTTACATCTGGTTTTTAAACCTTTAAGGGCACAACGAATGCAGTGCCGCTACTACTTCTTTTTTTTTCCTTCCTTGTGTGAAACAACCTTTATTGTGATGTTACTTGTTATTGTTTAAATGTACAGAAACAAAGGGTTAAAAAAAAAAATGTGTTAATATACCTTGTTCCATGGTGTTGTTCTTTTTGGGGGAGGGAACGCTACTCAACAATTAAAAGTATCACAACGCTATTGGACCAGTAGTATTTATTGCTTTAGAAATTGCTTGTTGTATCTGTATGTTGTCCCTTTTTAAATGTTTTTTTCTTCTTTTTTTCCTGAAACATTGTATAAAGGTTTTTTTTTTTTTTCCCTTAGTGTAAGCATCTTATATATAACAACTCATTTGTACAAGGTTTTTAAGTTTATATATAAATGTGTATATATATATTTTTTCCGGGATTTTTGTTTTTTATTTCCTTTCGTGATTTTTTTTTTTTTTTTTTTTTTTTTTGCTCTATGAAACGCAGTTGCCACCAAATGGACATTCGCAGATGCATTTTTTCAAGGATCAATAGTGTAAAAAAAAAAAAAAAATTTGCTTTAAAAGCCATTACACACAAAAAGACTTGAAAATTTAGCAAGGGAATTTTTAGCAAGGCTGTTTGAAAAACAGCAAGGTCCAAGTGTCTCCCGTTCAGAACTGCAGCTGAATCCCCTGCGACATTAGGACTGTAGGCTGTGTGCAAAATTTCTATGTGCCAAAATTCTCAGTGACTTTTAACTTTCTCCCGACGACTTTCTTATTTTTTTTTAATGCTGTAATTTTTTTGTTCATCATGTTTTGCTGTGATGTTACATAGGTAGATATGTATGTAGTTTTAATGTCACCTATAACAGACGTGTTTGGTAGCAGATTGTCCGGAAAGCATTTAAAATGAAGAGGTATAAACCCTTAAGGGCCAAATTCTGTATATTAGATTATTCATAAAAGGAAAATCAGACTGCCACTTTTATGTACACTTACTACATACAGGTAGGTAGCAAACTTAAAACAAAAAAAAAAAAAACCTAGGCATGTTGATGTTGCAAAAAACGCTGTATAAAGCTGAAAAATTGTTCATCTGTTCATTCAGTGCCATTGTAGTTGACATGAAGCGATTGTAAAACTGTCTCAGATTTTTCTCTGGTTTATTAAGATGCTAACTATAACATTTTTTGTGAATACTTTGAATGTTTCCTAACAGTTGTGATGTTACTGTTCCGTTTTATGCTCTTATTCCGATTTTCATTTTTAATGGTTTGGAAGCCATTTTTTGTAATGAATAAATGTTCATGCTGTACAGTATCTGTAGCATGCAGTTCTGGATTAATAAAAGCAACTTAGTATGTGCAGAGAACGACTTGTCAACTCATTTATGCACTGACTGCATTTTGCTCTGGCCAAAAAGATTTACTGCCCGCGTGGAAAACTGCCTTGGAAAAAATGTTGTGAAAGTCGCGGCGACTTGCAGCCAGCTCTACTTGTGAGAAATCCTCTCTTCCCTTTGAGTCCCCGTGCTACTGCCTGCTAAATTCATTTTGCGCTCGCCCTCTCCCCGCTCAGCTTTTGTTGCAATGGTTGAAAGTCCTTATTTTTTTAAAGGAAATGGCACGTGATTTGGCCCAAGACAAAGAGCGCGTGAGCTAAAGTCATGGCGTCCCTCTGGGTGAAGTGATCCCGACTGGGGGATGGTGATCACTGACCAGGGCTGGTGGTACCATCAATTTTAAAACATTTTTGTTCAGCCCGGTGATCCCACAACACAGGGCTGATGTGCTATAAAGGTCACACAGGAGAGCTTAGGTAGCCCTAATTAGCCAGAGTCCTTGTGCTGGCCTTAGGGTTTATCTCCTGGACAGATTTGAGGCCATTTTTGCAAATTTATTTGTTTTTTTAATGCACTGTGCCCCTGCAGCAGAGCCTGCTCTCAGCACTGAGCATCCAGCATCCGCCTAACGCAGCAATGCCTGCGGATGCTGCAGGACCAGAGTGAACTTAGCACGCAAGAATATTTATTAAACGGTTGATTTGTGGGGTTTTTTTTAAAACTTAAGTAGGCATTTAAGCTTTGTGATTTCCAGGAATTTCTCAGGAGTGGATGTCACCATAGTCCCAGTCGTCTTGGAAAATCTCAGCCATACTAATTTCTGCAGTGGCACTCGGGGGCGATCGTCCAATGCAAAGGTCTCGGAGCAGGCTTGTTCCCTGCCGCCGTGCCGGTGTATTGCTCAGGTAACGCACTTCTCTGCGGCCGGTCCCGATGGGCTCTGCGGGGAGGGTAAGTGTTCCTCCTCCTCTGGGGGAAACCGGTGAAGTGATTTTCTGCAGGCACCTGGGAACCAGGCCATTTTGGGAAGCCCAGCCCCGGTGCTGAGACCGTGCTGTTCCTCGCTGGGGGGTCCGATAAAACCAAAACTGGCTGCCGAGCAGTTGGCTGTTGGCTGCAGAAGGAGTTTGCTTTGTAGAGGGGCTGCAAGTCACTGGGCAAAGTACTAAATTATGTTTAAACAGAGTATAGAGTACTTTAAATTGCTACTGCTTTTTTTAATGACTAGTTTACAAGCCAGAAGCCTTTTTTTTTTTGTTTCAAATGTGTTAATAAAGGGTAATATATGTGAGGATTGCTTCGTATTTCCGGTTAGAAGGATTAAGTCATAGTGGATTTTTTACCAGGCTCCATTTATCTCCCTTGGTCCAAGGCCTGATGCTGTTTCTGTTGTGCTCTGACACACCACCCTCCTCGACTTGAGTGGAACGTGTCCCCCCGTCCCCCGCGACAGGCGTGTGGGCAGGGGCACGGGGCAGGGGATGGTGCTGCAAAGCCTTTGTGGAAGATGCCAAATCTTGCTGGTGTTGGTAGCCACCAAATTGAATGCGATGCTCAAATTACTCTCCTGCTGTTTAAGGTTTCTTAGGGAATTTGTTTTTTTTTTCCTTTCTCCTAAACGTTTTGACTCTTGCTAGAGTGTGGCCAACCATCAGCCAGCCACATGTGCTGCATCTCTGCTGGGGATAACTGCTCTCTTCTAATGTAAAACATAGTGCTCCAGGGAGATCTTTGAATGCCATGATTCAAAGGAGACACCATCAAGGTATGATTCATATGTTCAGCAAAATAGTGTGTTCTTTGCTCACCGCTTTATTAGCAAGCCTGTGGAAAACAGAGTCCAAAACCACAGTTCCTGGGCAAATTGGTTTTCCTTCTGCGTGTGCGGTGAGAGAGGCATGTGTGCGACAGGTTGAGCAGTGGTGGGTAACTTGTGCTGGGAACCCTTGTTTGCTGGGGAAAACAATTGTGTATTCCTGGGAAAGCAATCGCCTGGGCTTCTTGTAGGACGTGCATTGGCTGTGTCCCTTGATGGGCTTCTGCCTTCAGATTTGCCTCCAAATTCCCCTTGCTCAGAAGGCCTGAGGTGGATCAAGGCTCCTGGGAGAAAATTACTATTACTTATATGTACTCCCTTTGTGCCCAGGAGTCCCAGCGAAGGACCCCATCGGACCAGGTATGCTGGAAACACGGTGGGAAGACAGCCCTTCCCATACACTGTAGGTGTAAAATAGGGTAAGCAGCTGGCTACGGGGGTACGGCCTGATCACCCCCGTCACCCCCAGATCCGTGCAAGGGAGGGCAACCTCCAGGGTGATGAACTGGCACGCTCTGTCCCTGTACGGGGCTGCCACGGGACAGCATGGGGCCCTACATACGGTCGGTAATTCACTGTAGCTATTGCTTCCATCTGTTTTTATGGGATAAGTCAAGGAAGCAAGTCAACGTATTGCATGTTCGGGAGACATTTATTTTCCATTCGTTTTGTAAATCTCATTTTTCACTTAGTGTATGGAATTTTAAAAAGTTTAAGCAATTGCTGACTCAATAAAGCAGGGCCACATGGTTTTAAGCTTTGCTTAAAAGGAAAAAAGCAAGGGAAAGGCAGGAAGAAAGAGCAGTCTTCAGAGTCCTGTTCATTTCATTAGACTGTAAAAAGATGTAAAGAGAATTCATGGTAAAATAGTTGCATGGGCCATTGCAACAATCATGAAAGCAAACAATAATAATAATAATAATAATAATAATAATAATAATAATAACAACAATAATATGAATGTGTGTGACAGTGCTGCCCAGCTATGTCTGGCATACACATAGGAATGCTTTACCACCTAAGACTCTGGGTAAAGATTTTGGATGCCATTTTGGGAAAGATGCTCCAGCTGAAGGCTAAATTTAGTACAGGACCAATATTGAGCTTCAGTGGCCTTTGTTGCACAGGAAGGCTAAAGCTCTTGGAGCCTTAAAACTATGAATGCGCAAATGTGCTCAGAGATTGTAGCAATTGCTGTATTATTAAAAAAAAAAAAAAGGTAGACAGGTACTTTGGCATTCATTTTAAGATGTTCTTGGAAAATATCTCAAGACCTTTAAGGCAGATCAGGGACAACTGAATGCATCCCAGTGGCCCACCGTTGTCAATAATGTCACCAGCCCATTTTAAGGGCTCCCTGAGGACAGGAGTCTGCCAGCCCGTGCGCTGATTTCCTTCAGGGATCAATCCAAAATATTCACTAATGGCTTGCATCCATGTTCTATGGAGATCATGAAGTCATGCTGTCTGTCCATCTGTTTGACCCTCTCCTGATAACTCTTGAATCCTCTGGCATTTTGAACCAGATTTGACAGCGGCAGTGAAACTCTTGGAGATGATGAAGTCCCTGTGAGTTCCAGGGAAATCTCTGCCGGCACTGAGAAGAGAGGCTTTCCAGACCCGCTGCTGAAGAAAAGGCAGGGCGAGCTCAGCTGTTACCCATTCTCTCTGGCAGCATCCAGATGGCCAATTATCGCACGTCTACTTCTGGACCAGCATCTGTGCTCTCCTGCCCAGCTGGCAGGCCAAGAAGATTACGTAGGAGACGTGGAGAGTGTTGGGGTGTTGGAGGGAATGAGGGACACAGGAGAGAGTTAAGGGCATAGGGAAAACTGGAAATACTGCAGCTGCAATATTAATATTATGTAAGATTGCAGCGGGGAAGTGAGGGGAGGGAAAGGACGATGGGGAGACAGGAGGCACATCTGCAGGACACCCGGCCTGGCTGATGTGATGGCTCACAGAGCAAAGCTGCTCTGGGAGAGTGGACGCCGTGGTGCTACCAGCTCCTCGTCTCCTTCCTTCCAGTCATTCCCTTGCGCCAGCTCCCCTAGGAGAGGCACAGCCACGCTTGGGAAGTACCTGCTGGCAGGGGCCCTGGCCTGGCCCCCCCACCAGAAAGGTCTGCAGGGTGGGAAAGGCTCGGGGTGCTTCCACAGTCCTGTAGCATGGTGAGGAACAGAGTTGGGTACGTGCAGCAAGAAGGTTTTGTTGGGTTGGGGGTTTTTTTGAAAAAAAAAAAGAGAAAAAAGATTGTTACCTTATTTTCAAACAAGCCCATTCATAGTAGCTGGTTCCCAGGCATTAGCAAACACCCTGGTTTTAATCTTCCTCGGAAAATGTCTCCTTTGCTCCCTTATTTTGCATTCCCTTTTGAATATGCTGCTGGGGTATTTTTGGATCTAACTATATCTTTTTAATCTGTTCCCCCCCCGCCCCTTCTCAGCCCCCACTGCCTCCCTGCCTGCTCCTCCTTCAAACTTATATAATGGCACATTATACAAAATAGCTAAGCAGGTGGTATTTTTAAAGACAGTGAGTGAGCATTTTTTTGGCCTAAATTTGGAACGAAACAGATGGATTTTAAGACTCTGCTTTTTCTATGAATAGTAACCGTTGTTCTCCACTGCCTTAAACACCAGTTTCAAGACCACCTCCAGCAACCGATCAGCACTCCGTTATTTAATTATAACAAAATTCTTAGCTCTGTCTGCTGCTGCATGGGCAAGTGGGGGGCACTGGATCAACTTCTGGAGCCAGGCAGACTTGCCAACAATAATTTTCCTTTTCCCAGAGGGCTGAGGGGGCCTGGAGCGGGTTCCAAGTTCCTCCTAAGCTGGCTGTTCAGTTTGGGCTCCCTGACAGAGTGCTTGAAAAGGGTTATAGAAAGGCAGATAAATGCACTTCTTGTTGCAAGCTTCCCTGACAAGCCAGGCCTCCAGAACAGTGATCTCATTCCTGCCTCATTATTAGTGGTGCCAGATTTTTTCCATTAACAGGTAATTGAGTCGAAACTAAAATAAGCAAAGTTTGTTTTATCCAATGCATTTTCTTGCTTGCTTGTGAAAGAAAAACACTTTAGAGAGGAGTTTGCTTTTAATGTTCATGGAAATGTATTTACATCTTAGAGATTCCTCTCTGCTCTGGTGTAATTAACCTGACTGGTCTTTTTGTTATTGTTGTTTTGAGTTTTAAGGCAAAGACATTGCAGAGGCTTAATTCTTTTTTTTTTTTAATGGTTTGGATTCCCTGGGCCCAGCAGGGTTGAAGTCGCCCGTTCGGTGCACCGCCACGCGCGTTATCCTGCTCCCGTACGCGTGTGTGTGCTCACGTTGTGTGATTGACTTCACCCACGGCCCCAGAGGGAAGCAGGAGCCCAACGGGACGGTGCTGGGCACCACTTCCAGGCTCACAGCGAGCTGTGCCTTCCAGAGGGGCGGTGGGGACACCACTGGGACCTGCCGGTGTCTTCTCTCCTGATGGAGCAGGAAAACAAATTGGCTGCCTGTGAAACACTCATGGTCTTGCTGAAGGCCATTCTTTGCTTCTAATCCATGCGGTTATGAGGGCGGAAGGGAGAAAGTGTAAAACCTGGGCTACACGTGCTTCTGCTGAGACAATGTTGCTTGTAGAGGAGGAGAGAAACTTTCTACCTGTCCAGGTGTGTCCGTGCACAGGATTGCCATGACGCCTGCCTCCCAGCCAAGGGAAAAACCTGAGCAATTCCCCTGGCAGCAGCTTCAGGCTTCCCTGTGCAGCCAGGGCCACCTCCTCCCCCTCCTCGGCTGCCCGAGCACCAGCCCTGCCCTGGGTGAAAGGCAGCGGCCTCAAGAACAGCTTGTGAAACACTGCAAGCCCTTCGGGACAAGCATGACCTGCAGAGAAATTATGACCAGTGTGGATGTCCTCCCTTTTTTGAGGGATCTCCCTGATGCCTCCTTATCCTCTGGTGCTGGGCCTTGGGGGACTCTGGGCTGCCCTACGCATCAAGCAGTGAATTCCCTCTGAAATTCACGGGACTGATGCCCAGAAGGTGGGCTGGTTTCTGACCTAGCTTGGGAATATGAGGCAGTTGCCCGTGGAATCAGCTCTGACCTTACCTTTAGGCAAAGCAGGTGCTGCTGTTTGCATCCCCCCGCCCGTGTCCTGAAGTAAGCAAAACCCACAGAGACTTTGCATCATTTCAGCTACTAATGTAATGGCAAACAGTTAATGATGCCAAAGAACAGACAAGTTTCATGTTTGTGGCTTTGCTCTTTTGCTTCTGTTTTGGGCTATTCATGGAGGTAGGTGCCTGCCTACTTTGCCCTTGTGAAAGAGGCCATGTCCATCAGTGACACTAGGACTTGGGCGCTTTGCCCACAAAGTGACATCCTTGTATTGGCCACATTTCTGTGTGACCTCTTCTCCGGCCCTTTGCAAAAGAGCAAAGGGATGGGAGCGTTGCAGAAGGGCTGGTAGCCCTGGGTGGAGGCCAGGGGAGGTTGAGCAAGGAGGGTGCTGAGTGCAGGCTGTGGGACGGGGACGGCAGCGTGCCCCACTGCGGCAGAGAGCCCCTGGCAGGGCCGGGGAAGCCGGTGGCCGCAGAAGTGCTGAGCGCGGCAGCGGTGGCTGGCTGCTGAGCACTGCCGCAGCCTCGCATCCCCTGGGCTCTGAGACACCAATTACCAATTCACAGAGCCTGTTTCAGCACAAACAGGACCTTCAAAGAGTTGGGAGCCTTTCTGGTTTTGTTTTCTTTTTTTTTTTTTTTTTTAATGCCTTCCTAAAAAAACAAAAGCAGAAAGACTCATACTTTAAGGTCAAGTACATAATTGTTTCTAACAGGGATTTCACACATTGTCTCTTCCTCTGGGCAGGTTTGGCTGGGTCAATTACCCTGACTACCTGATGATAGACTGGAGACACGATAACCCCCATCTGCACTTGAACACATCCTCTCTAAAGTAGAATTTAAAGGGCTTTTTGTTTTGTTTTGTTTTGTTTTGTTTAATTGAACAACTTCTGGAGGGTTTCTGGTTGCAAACCGGCTTTCATCTCATGGAGGTCTGATGCTGAGACTTTTCTGGCAGTGAAGCTGTAGGAAAAATCAGAGGGGTGACAAGGGAGCCGTGGTCCTGCGATAGCCCTTGTCTGGGCTGCAGAAGATGTACTGTGGGTGAAGGCATGTACCAGAAAATGCCCGTTAACAGCTGAAGTGAAACAAGCCGCCCAAATTACATTCCTAGCGGTCTGGGATATGCATTAACCAAGTGCCTCAGTTTACCTGGCTCTAAAATGGCTGTAAAAAGATGCAGTCATGAGGTGTGCTGGCTTGCACAGCTCTTATTCTCTGTAATAAGCAAAATCAGGGTTGCCGCAATGGCAGGAGATGGAATTACTTCTCCAGTCATTCATTCCAACTTGTTTGCTTCTCACTGGATTTTCTGAGGTACTCCTTGTTGCACCAAAAATGTGTTTTAGTTCCCAGTTTACTGCATGAATTCTGCTAAAGCAGCCAAGTGGCTTGCTTTTATGAACATCTCCTCTGCATCATGAAGGGTGACAAGAACTTGGGTTACTGAAAAACCATTGAATAAAATGGCTTCATTTAAAATTGTTTCATTTTAAGAGGTGATCTTTTTCTTTCCCCCACTCCCTTTACATTTTTGAGTGAATTTAAATTAACAGATATCGCTCAGGTGAAGTCACCTTCTCTTTAGCTAGAGACCACCTGTAGCATGGACAACAACAGTACAGATCCCTCTGAACTCTGTCCTTTCTTCAGGCTACTCTGACCTGGATGAATGAGCTGAGGGATGTGACAGCCGCTCTGCTTCCTTCCTTCAGATCCTTTCTGTTCCATTCACACTTTGTGCAGGGTTCATCGCTGTTGCATCTCAGCACCTTTCTTCCAAGAGCCACCAGCTTTACCTGTTGTCCTGCATTTCACAGGGATGTTGCAGTAGCATCAGCTTTAGCTCACACGTTCGTAACCTGACCCAAGGGGCCATTTTTGGGTTGAGTTTCACATTTGCGGAATATTTGATATGTTTTTCAACAAAAGCATCTATTAGTAGTGAATGTAATGGTGAGACAAACTGCTTCAAGTCAGCTGAGACCACCAACAACATCAGGCCTAGTAGAGGAGACCTAGTAATGTGGACATGAGGACTGGTTGTACAATATCAATGACTTCAATATCCTTGTATGTTCGGTCAAGACCTTTTACTTGGTTATTAGCATCTTTGAACTTTGTACTGACTTGCATCTCTTGCCTTTTCTGGTATGAAGTGCCCAAGAAACGCCCAAGATTCCCAATGGCAACTCATGGCCTTGGGTGTCCCATTTGATGAGGGAAGCTGGTTCACAGCAAGAACTAGATTCCTTTCATTCCAGGGGGAGAGGAATCTGTGTAAAATGTCCCAACTTCAACTCTAAAACTGAAGCCAAAACAACCAGTAGCTACTACTGAGAAATCTACACTGATCTTATTTTAAATTAATCCATTCTTATTTTAAATTAATCTATGAGATACATTTAGTACACATTTGGTACTGCATAAACTAACAATATTTTTCATGTTAGAGAAGGCAAAAAGGAGTATAAATAATTCTATATGTTAGTTCCATTTAAATTTCCTCAAGTTTCACTGTTTCAGATAAGTCTTTTGGATTTGCTCCAACCTAAAAATCTTATTTACCCAAAGTGAAATATTTTTGGGGGATTCTTTTTTCCTGAGCATACCTGTCTTTTTTAGTGGTGATGTTGTTCTGGCTAGTTTTCTTTACCCTAACAGAGGTGACTCCGCAGCACATTTCTTTTGACAAAAACACACAAAACCAACACGGATCAGTTAACACAGATGACATCTTTAAACTTGAATACATTTTTTCACTATAAACGCCACCAGTCAACTTTCGTGTAGGTAGGTTTCCATTGTTAGTTGTCAAAGTCTTCTTGAGTGGATTTCCCACTGTGTCACTTTTGTGTGAGTCAAATCAAGATTATAGGCAACAGAGAAGAAAAAGAAAAAGAAGAGAAGGTTAGACCCTCATTTTAGAGTTTAAGAAAAATCTACCAGCAGGTTGCAGTTCGAGTTGGTAATATACATGAAAGGGGGAGTCCAAGCCGTGTCACAGGTATCACTATATTAGGCTTTCAGGAAAAAGCATACAAAACACATATTGTAGTGGTCACACACAGAGACATAAATTTAGGAACAAGATCTGCCTTAGCTTGAACATAGTCAGCTCTGATAATAAGGAACAATGGACCGAAGCTATTATGAAACGAAACCCAGGTGCCTGAATGGAGGGAGCTTTTAGTTGAGTTCTCCTGGAATAAAAAAAAGTCAAACTTTTTTCACAGATTTATGTTGTCCTAATTTTTCTCTGTTCTCACTTTAGAAGACAACTGATTTTATCTGGCATTTGATTAACGAACATGATTAAGGTGTTCCATGCTGAAGTTTTCTGGAGTAACAGTCAAATTAATTTTTTTGTTTCATCTTTTTTATCTTAAATCAGTGTATTTTCATTGGGATTTTGGGTGTGCAAGGAAAACATGCTACAGTACCCCCTGCATCATATCCATGAGGTAGCAGCCAGGATGGCTTTCAGATACTTTGTAATAATTTTAGGTAGTTTCTAGTCTTAAATGAATGGTGTAAAAATATCTCTAGAAGTGTAATATTTGTTCATTTGCTTAGTGGGATTGTCAGAAACAACCTCAAGGAGAAAAAGACAGTGAATCCCTAAACCTGGGTAAAAGCTTGATTTATGGGAAAAAATTGCTTATTTGACTCTTTGTTTTGACCTTTATGGGACATCAACAGAGTGCTGAGATATGTCTAAGAAAGCTGGAGGACTAGGGGAGCAGAAACCTTCAGTGGAACGGAGTCCCATAAGGGCATAAGAAGGAGGGAGGCAAAGTCCAGGTTGTTGGAGGTATCTGATGATGTGAGACCTCCAGCTGGGGAATTTGCAGGTAAGTTTGACCTTTCTCTCAGAAGAAGTATGGCTACCTTCTGGTTTTGAGAGGTACATGCATGCGTCTTTGGTCATACTGAAGATGTTTTCTCTTTGCTTGGATAATTGTCTCACATGCTATCCAATTTTATTATTGCTAAGAGTAAAACCAGCTTAATATGAGAAATTTGTCTTTTACTTTTGTCTTAACCACAGGCCACTGGTTTCCAATGGCAACCACTGCATCTGCTCTTCTTGAAGTAAGCATGGTGGGTCCATACCATGTAGTGCTGCACCCCCAGAATTTTGTCCGAGGGCCTGAACATTATGGGAACCCACCTCAGGGATTCAGTAGTATGGAGTAATGTTCTGTTGACTTGAAGGAGTGATCAGAATATCTGGGGAACAAACAAGGCTGAGTTAGCCTTGTATTTGGGCCAAACAGGGCTTCTCTCTCCTGCAGAATCAATGGCAATTACTAGATTTGCATCAAAGGTTTAGTTAGCCAAAGGTTAATAGTATGAAGCACGAATATTTTGGCCTATTGTGCGAAACAGACAAATATTCAAGGGTGTTTGTACTGAGGCTTTTGGCTCGACCTCTATAAAGATACAAGCAACAAGCCAAACATATGTTCTGGTGTTCTAGGCTTTGATTCTTAATCATGTTCTGTGCTTGCGTTCAGAGGTTTGCTTTGGGACCATCTCCAGTGTGAGAAAATATGACAGAGAAATCAAACGCAGGGGTTATGCATAACGGTGCGGTGTGCGTATCTGAAGGGGAGCTTTTGTAAGCACGAACATTATTCTTCTTTTGACAGTAGTCGCACATTTTCACTCGGTTTATCTTAACTGGGAATAACCCCTAAGACAGGATGTCTCCGGGCACTTCAGAGAAGTGCTTTTTGAAGGCAAAGGAAATAATGTTACAGGGCTGTGCCTCACATCTCTTCAACTGTTAACAATCCTGTAAATACCGCTGCCGAGTGCAGTATGTGTCCATGGCTGGTCTCAAGTGTAGCTGCAGCGCCTGGCTCGTAGCACAGGAATATTCCCTTGATCTAGGAGAATGTTCCCCAGCTTTACTAATACTTGGCTCCCTGACACAGACTAAGCCAGCTCTGACAGACCGTGTAAGAAGGCACTGGCTGGACATGTAAACGAGGCAATATGTCACGGTATGGGAAAATGCAGGTACCAGCTGTCACAAAGAGTGGATTCGGAAAGATTCCCAGGAGCAGAAAAAGATGGAAGTTAGGGGTTTGGGATGGATTTGGGTTTGCTTTAACCTGACATTGTGCTCTTCCATGGCTATGAAACTTTTCAGGAATGTCTTCCGTACTTTCTCAGCACATCAGCCTTTTATCCATTCTGTTTACCAGGAAAGAGGGCTGACTGGTAAGATAAACTTTCGTTTTCCTCCCTCTTTCTATCCAGAAAGGCTCCTCTTCCTCCATTTTTAAGCTTCTTTTTAATAGTTTAAAATACTGTAATGGAAAAAGTCAATCAGTACATGGAAAGAAGTGTAAAAATTAATGAAAAACCCCATTGGCTAGTTCTAAACCACTTTTAATCTCTTTTGTAACTTCTTGCACTTTGGTAATTCGGTAATTACAAGGGAATGCACTTCACTGGACAGATCTAATATCTGATATAGCTGCAAAGGAAAAGCCATGAAGTCAATGGAAATATTTCAGTAACCTAAAGTCAAGCTGTATTTTCCTGAGAAAACAGAAATTCAGTCTCTTTTCTTCCGCTCAGTCTTGTCATCTCTTCTTCCTCACATGTGCAACCCCATTTTCCAATGCACATTTCTGTCCTACGGCTGCTGAGGCACGCGGCAGGTGTGAAGGTCTGACCTATCAGCTCTTGAAGCCAATGGATTTTGATCACAGCTCAATTTGCATTGGGCTCTAAATGGGTCTTTCTGCAGAAAATGTCACAAAATCTTGGTCAGGAGCTTGTAAGAGGAAAATGGAACTGAATTTAGAAAGTACCCTGCACCAACAGAGAACACTGAGAGCAAAAGAGCAGCAACAGGAAGAACATCGTCCACTGCTGGCCAAACTGCAAGATAATTAAACCAGAAATAGCATGGGGCAAGAGAGAGGCCAATTAATTCCATCGGAAGGATATCATCTAGCAGTTCAAGACAAGAAGGAAGCACTGTATAAAGTGGAGATGAGCATGGCAGTCTGCCAATCTATCACAGTCTTCTTTTATTTAAGATGCTTATTAGTATCTTATATTTCAAATTAAATATTTATAGTTCTGTTAATAGCATGCGGGAAGGGGGCCTATTCCAGAGATTAGTCTGTACAAGAAGCTGCCCACTGATGTAATTTAGATCAGTGAAGCTTGGGATATTCACGCTTGCAGTCTTGTCATCATTTGTATTTGGGGGCTACAGGCTGGGGTGGCAGCTAAGCTACCTCTAGGCCCATTACTCTCCTCTCCGTGAATGTGTGTACCCCTTACTTTCCTGCAAAGTGTTTTGCCTGCATCAACTCTTTTGGGCTTCAACAAGTCTTTTAAGTGATTCTGTGCTGTAACCTTCATGGTTGGCAGGCCAGTGTCATTATTCCCATTCTCCCACATAGAGACTCCTGCAGCTTTTAAAGGAGTTGCCCAAGGACATGCAGAGAAGCAGTGCCAGCTTTGTGAATATACAGCCCCACCATTCTTATTAGATTCCATGAAAGATGAGAATAGGCCCTTTGATGCTTTCAGTGAGTGCTGAAGCCTTTACCAATGTTGTGAAAGGTCATTAGAGAAGAGCTGGGGGGCCAAATTCAACAGCTACTCATGGGAATGGTCCTTGGGATGTGGAAGGAGTCCAGGAGAAAATGTGAAAACAGAAGTGATTTATATTGAAATGAGGGTTATGAAGGCAGCAATGACCACTGAAACACACACAACAATAACTCAGAACAACCTCTCTCTGGCACGCTCTGCTGTGCCATCTTTTTAACCCTGGAGGAGGCGACTGGGAAGAGAGATTTAGAGCAGATCTGTGGGACTGATATGAGTGAGCGAATCTGACTTCTATCTAGGTGCTTCTGGGTTCTCATCAGCCCCTTTCAAGGCGCAAGGGAAACCATCTTGGTCCTCTGTGATCTGCTCCCTGGGATACAGATAGCAGGACAAAGCAGTCATTCTCTTTTTCTCCCATGGTAAGTGGTCTCTGCCCTTTTGATATTAAATATATGGGGTCTTTCCAGAAGGGTAGTGCAAAATGTCAAAGAGATAATGTATTTAAGCATTTATCTGGTTTGCAACCATTTTATACCCACCACACAAAGACATAGAAGGCTTCTCACTCATTTCTCTGCACTCATCATGCTGCCATTGTGGGACCAGAAGATAATGAGATGAATAGGAAGCATTTCCACAGCATGAGCAATGTGGGAACATCATTATTAATGTTCGTACAAAATATCCCATCTCTACATGATGTCTACATATCTGAGATACAGCCCTCTGCCAGATATAAAAAACCATGACCATCCAACAGTGATCTGTTACTTAATGGAAAGTCTGCTCAAATTTCAGTTTAAATTGCATTTATTATTTATGTCTCAAGTACAGAGTATGTATACGGAGCGTGTCTTCCCCTTACAGCGCTAGAGGATTAGTAGTTTCCATTTAAGCAGGCAGAAATTGGCCCAGAAGGATGTTGAATGTGTCCATATTTAAATATTGTAAAAATCCTTCGAAATCAGTGCAAAAATTGTAATCAAGTAGGCTTTTCCGTATATACTGAGGTGACATTTTCATGTAACTGGGGCCAGGTACCTGCAGCTTGGCTCCCAATCACCAGTCCTTTTCCCTCTAGCTCCTGCCGGGTTAAGTGAGCATCCCTCCTGAGTGAGGGTGCATCTGTATGGATGGGGTTCAAAGGGATGTACAGGGGTAGAGATGGACAGTCATACGTGTGGTGTTGGAGGCGACGTGCATGAGGATGGTTGCAGCGGCATTATGGTAAGCGTTACACTGGATAATAATATTTTTAGTTTCATCATCCTTTTCTCTTTGTATCTCACCCTCCAGCAGGGGTGGTGCTCAAAAATGATCTTGAGGTGTCATTTTTAGTAGTTAATTTCTGACATTTGTTACCCGTGGCTTGTTCACAAGGAGCTCATTGCACGCGCTCAGTGCTCAGCAACCTGTGTGTGACGTAGCTTGCCCTTGCTTGGGCAGGTTGCATGCCAGCAGGCAGGAATGGGTGCCCATAGCTCTGCAGATCTCCCTGGCACACTGTACCCAGGTATCTGAACAATTCATTGCCGAGATATCTGGACACGTCTGACAAACTTCGTGTTTTGCTTTTTTTTTTTTTTCCTGAAGCCTTGGAACAATGCAGTTTATCTTCTTACACCAACTCATTCGTATTCGTATTTGCTATAGTCGACATTTTGAAGGCTTTACGTAAAGCTGCACCCAGAAGTACACAGTGGAACAGATGGTAGAAAGAGCTAGGAATTTTCTTGATATTTTATGGGTTGGACAACAACCACAACCTGATCCAACAAATTTTCTTGTTCTCAAACATTTTACTGTCAATACACTCCTCAGGAATGTACTCAGAGTTGTTTGGGGACATGGAAAAATATTTACCTCAGCCTTCCACAATTTATTACTTATTGTTTGAAAAAGTTGCCTCTTTTCTGTGCCAGCATTTATCATCTTGGGAAACATACTGGAATATAGCAGTGATATTAAACAATAATACGCTCTTTGCTGGGATAAAATAATATTGCTGGGCCACTGCAGAGGAAGCCAAAAACCACATGTGAAATGGTTCCTTTGGAAGGGCAAAAAGTCTCAAAGTTTGTTAGCAAATAATTTAGCAAGTGGTGCAGACATCAAATGGCTTCGGCAGCACTTGCAAAGCTATTCTGAATATGCATTTCCCCTGGAGTGCTAGGGCACAAAGCCACTGTAATGAAGGTTAGAACCATAATAATAAGAATCCCTCACCAGTAAAAAATAATAATAGAATAAAATTTAAAAAAAAAAACAACCCAACAACTTGCAGAAGAGTTAGGGGAAGAAAGGACAGATTATGTGAGTCTTTCAGCAATTCATATTAATTTAACTTCTGTTTGCGTGGCCCTGAATTAGGGGCTGCCTTAGCCCCTGGGCAGGGGTGGCAGCTGAATGTTCCTTTTTCCCTTCTTTACCCAGCCATCCCTCTCCTCCAGGAGCTGCTTTCTTAACTGAGCATTTCTTGCACATCCATACATGCCCTCACGCCCTGGACTAGTTAACATTTTTTCCTATGCAGCCCCTTATGTTCGGTGGAGATTTCTCGTATCAAACTGCACGGCTACAAAGGCAGCATTCTTGAAATATTTCCCTAAAATCCCCCCTTGCTGAGCCGCCTATGAAATACCTGACAAGAGCTACACAGTCCTGTGTGTGTAGTAAAATGAATATCCTCAAGGACTTCTTCACTGACTATGTGAGCCTGCCTACTGCCTCTTGTTGTAGGATACCCAGTACGTTTAGGGGAGGAGAGACCATCTCTACTGTAGTGCCTCAATACAGCCTGCTGCAGAGAGCCCTTGGAGCTTCCTCCGTCACTCATAAGTCAGATGAATGCTATTCAACAGCTAATCTGAGATGTCTCTTGGATCACCCCTCTCTTCTGTGTGGACTTTGGTTTGCTCAGCTGGGCACTAGGAGCTCTGTGGTCCTCCGCAGCTGAGCCTGACACCTCCCAAATGGGGCATCTCCAGCAGGACTCTCCGCAGGTCGCTCTTTGCTACCCCAGGAGCACGCGGGTGTGTGGCCACCGGTGCTGGGACAGCTGAGGGGACCTCAGCATGGAGAGGGCTGCAATTTTCCTGGGAGATGGGGTGCAATTGCACTGTTTCAGCTGTTTGCTCTGTGAGTTGTGCACCCGCTTTGGCACAAGACACAGTACTTTATTTAACCTTCTGAAGACTGGCTGGTCCTGTGGGTGCTCTCGCATGCACCGAAGAACAAATACAAACTTCACTTCCCTTTTGATGTACACAAAGGGGAAAAGAGGGGGGAAAGGATCAGCACTGTGCTTGGAGGGAGAAGAAACAACATCGGAACAGATGGGTAAGCTGAAAGGGATGGAGTAATTCTCAAAAAATATTAATAACTACTAATAAAGGCACATTTGAATACCGAGTTTAGATGTGTAGGATCCAAAGAGCCCTGCATGCGCTGGAATTGTCCTGGCCCCCCTCTGAAGTGCTCCCACCTGAAGGGCAGGGTGCCCCAGTTTCTTAAAAGTGCGCTCTGGACTCGACACAAGGTGTGAAACAAATCTTTGAACCCTGGGTGCTTTGCCCAACGCCTGTTCCTTTATTAGAAGCCCAGAAGCCAGCATGGAATAAGCAGGGTAGCAGTACAGCACGGCACATTTTTATAGCAAGGCCAAATCTTTATTATGCTTCTTGGCCCAGTTTAGTGGAGAACACTGCTGGGCCTGATTTCAGTTTTGATATCATACACTGAGGCTGCAGACCCTTAAGAGTACAAGCTGGAGAAAAGAACATAGAAAATGTTAGGAATGAGAAAAGGCCATTCAACACATTGATGCTTGTCTCTTGTAATACAGCGTTTCCCCCAGGATAGCATCTAATTGCTTCTTGAACGAGCCCACTGTCTTTGCCTCAACAACCTTGCCCAGTAGGCCATTCCAAACATTTATTATTCTTTGAGTGACAAAGCACTTCCTTATGTCTCCTCTGAATTTGTTTTTTGAACTTCCATTTATGCCCCCGATCCTGTCATCTGTGCAGTATCAAAAGTAGTAACATGCATTGATATTATCCATTCAGCTAAGATTTTTGTATACTTCAGTTAGACCCCCCTTAAATGTCTTTTTATTTTTTTTTTTAAGTTGAATAGATTGAGGGGGTTTTTCACCTTTCAGTAACTTCTACAATTTTATCCTGGAACCAAGTTGAGCAAAAATATTTGTTAAAGCCTGACTTACATTAGACCACACTGAATGGATTTATAAAGTCTACTATAGAAACACATTTCAGTAAGGGGTTTTTTTTCCCCTCTTTTGGAGACTAAACTATCATTTAGTTTCCCTGATGCTTGTGCCTGGTTATTTTGACAAAAGTTAACTAGGAAGAGGGCAAGAATAAAAAACTTGATATGAAATTTGGAAAAAGCTGATAATCTCTAAATTTTTCCTTTTATACTGTGGGCTTCTGCTCCCCCCTGCCCCCCTTTCTTTCTCCAAGCAGTGGGCTTTTTGGAAAATTGTTTACCATGTGGGATTTTCCACGTGATGATGCTTTGCAGAATCTGTATGAAATATCAAAATTAATCAGCGATCCCCCCAAAAGCCACAGATTCAAACAGCCACAGGTTCAGCCCTCATCCACTGCCACGAGCGAGGTGAAGAGTTCAGTACCTTTTTGGATGAAATTCTACGGCATGTGTTATGCAGGAGGCCAGGATTGATGAGCTAATGGTCCCTCCTGGCCCTAAAAAATATCTACAAATAATGATTATAGATGAAATATATATGCCCTGCACAAAGTCAAAACCAGCAGGCTTTGGGTGGGAACACAAAATTAAGGAAAGGAATTTTGCCTTAGCCCTTTCCCAGAAGCTGGACAAACAGCGACGAGCATCAGCCTGACTGCAGCAGTGGCTGCTTATTCATTGTCTTTCATTTTTTTTTTCATTATATTAACAATGTGGGGGTTTTTTTTGGACATCTGTAAATCTTTTTCATTTTCTCTGAATTCCTTCTGATGCATTTCTAGGAATGCAGGATCTGAGCGAGATGGGTGGGTTGTCCCTACAGCGCCCGGCTGAGCCGGGAATATTTCCTCCTGGGCTCTTCCCGGACGCGAACACACACTTTCCACAGCATCACTGAGGTTTGGATCAGGTAAAACTGTATCAGGACGAATTAGCTCAGGCAAAGCGCCAGTATAATTTACAGTTTGGAAAGGAGTTTGTTAAGCATCATCTGCTGTATTTTTCCGTGGGATGCATCGCAGCCGAGCGAGTCGTTCTCCTTTCCCCTGGCTGGGACCGTAGCTGTCAGTCAGCCCCGCGCCAGCATTGCGTTGGGCCACACCGCATCATCCAGGGGAAACAAGCAAGTCAGCCCCATAGGTCTCAGGGAATTATTTGTGCTATTGTACGACCAGGGAGAGAAAACTGACGTATAAGGTGGTAATTATCGGGATCATGCTTCAGTTCTTCTCTGAAAAATCTGTACAATATTTGCTTTGCTCCAGGCCCTGGGAATCTCCCATGATTTGTCAAAAAATAATTGTTGGTGGTACAATAAATTTGTTATTCAATTCCCTAAGTGTTCTGGGATGTATACAATCCGGAAAGCTGATTTGTTTATATTCATATTTTCTCTATATTCCCTTATCCATTCTTTGTCATTATCTTTATTTTTACAGGTTTATTTTTCTCCAGTGTTTTCTAGTTGTTCAAACTTTGTGTTTATATATTTATTTAAAGGCAGATTTCAAAGAGTTCAGTCTCTTGGTTTACTGAAGGATTCAACTTCTCACTAGCACTTCATCTCCCCTGATATTTTTGCAAACGCTCTTGTTCTCCTTACCCATCTACCTAGCGCTAACCTCCTTAGTCTCTTTGCCGCTCACATCTGTTGCTCACAAACCCCAGAGTCCTGGTTTTGAACCACAGTCCCCTTGTATTCAGCACGTCTTTGGACATTAGCTGCTGCTTGTTCTGCACCTTTTTTTTTTCAGAAGAATTCTGATGCTTCTTGAATTGAGGTATTTTTAAAAGTCTCCAACATTTTTCTGCAGAGATAGATTTCCATTTTCTTGTCTGGGATGGCTTCATACCTATCCCATGTAACACTACTGCTGGGAGCCAAGAGCCTGGAGCACCAGTCACTGCCGGGAGAGATGGTGCAGGGGCAGGGTACCGGCCCATGGCATGGACGAGCCTGGACCAAGCCTTTCTTCCCTTGCAAGCTTCCCCTGATTTAAACCCATCTGTAACGTGCAGCTACAAAGAGACTTTTAGAAGTGGCCAAGGGTGTTGGACACCATGTGAAGGGCTTTGCCATCCAAGCTGCACTGTGGCCCAGCGTGAAAGCATCATGCTCCTGCTCCCTGTGAAGGTCTTCCTCACTCCTTGGGTGGTGTGTGAGGTACCCGTCAGGTGAACCTGCGGTGCAAAGGACATCTGCTGCATCCCTTAGATCAGAGCTGCCCGGGGAAGAACATCTCTAGGAAGACTGAGACTGTGATAACCATGTCCTGGCAGAGGAGATGCAAAAAGGGCTGTGAGGCTTTCGTTATCTTTGGCAAGCCTTTCCTTCCATTCTGTCCAGTGTTTCAGATTGTTAGGACTGCTTGTCCTGTCAGACCTACCAAATATAACTAGAGCATTCACTGGACTTAAACATTTTCAAGTGTTTACAACCACATCTCCTCCCCGGGGGGATCTCTGAACTGCGCTGCTTGCTGTATTGTCTTTGGCTGGGTCTTTAGAATTTCTGAATTTATGCGCTTAAAAATCAATGAGCCTTGCTTAGACAAGAACCCAAACACTGTGACTTCTCATTTGGGTGACTCCACTCCTAGGATTTCATAAGGATTATGAGAGATATAAATAAACCTTGGTTTTCTAGCCTTCAGAGTTTCTATCAATGTTTTAAGTTGATTTAAATTTAAGGGCCAGATATGCCGTGTGAATCACACTTGAAACCATAGATAGTCTTTATGCAGTCAAGCCTGAGAAGATATTTAAATATTAAATGAATTGTAACTGAGGTTTCTTTAGCTTCTACTAGCCAACAAGAGCTAGTGACAAAGAAGCCCATGGTACTGAAAAGCCTGGTTGTATAAATATTATCACTCAGCTCTGGGCTCTTTTGCACTGTGTAGATCTCATGCCCTGCAGCTCCCAAGGGCAACTGGGTGGCAAATGCAGGCGTGCAGACACATCCATAGCCTGGCCTGTCCCCGCTGCACAGCGGGCAGCATGAATGCGAGCTTTCTCCTCCCCTGGACTTCAGAGCTCCCCAAAGGCCTGTCCAGGCTCTTTGAAAGTGAAATGAGCAGATTTTGGACCTTTACTTAAAATACAGCCTGGCCATACCTAAATGAGTGTGCTGGGACACCCTCACTCAGTTGTGGGCCACGTGGCCAAAGTCCTCATCACAGGCTCTCTCTCTGCTGCAGTACTTTGTGTCAAGCTGAAGCAAACGGGGTTCATCCTTCTCCTTTGAAAGAGCTGGAAAAGAGGCATGGAGAGATGGAAGAAACAACCAGAAGAAACCAGGGAGGAAAAAAGGCAAGGGAGAGGAAGAAAGAGACTGAGAGGGAGAGGGAGGAAGGCGAGAGAAGTAGCTGTCTCTCTCAACAGTCAAGGGAATAGGTGATGTGCCATCTCCCGCTCAGTATAAAGAGGTTGTGTGGGAAGGAGGAGATGACAGATAACATATCAAAGGAAATGAATTGCAGTATTAAGATCCTGACTATGCTTTGTCAAATTTGCAGGTGATTATTGTATAACTCTCTGCAGCTCCTCTCAGTGATGGAAATGCTCTTCAGATCCTCAAGACATAGTACTACTGGTAAAAGCAACAGCTCTTCAGAGACATGCTTACTTGAAGTAGCAGAAGGCTTCTTAACTCTACTTCAGGCTTCTTCCGACACTGTTACCCATTCTGTGTCAGCTCTATGTATTTGAGATATATTTTCCTCCCTGACTGGCGGTATAATTAGAGCTCCAAAAATACAGTGGGAATCTCTGAAGTAAAATTTAGTTAAAATTTATGATTTCCAATTTGATGTGATAATCAACACACTTCAGAACAATTGTTTTTTGTATCAAGAACCAAGGATAACTCCTTTAACAGAAATCAGTGAACATATGGTAAGCATGGCCTTATGGTAAACATGCTAGAGAAAGAGTTGATCAGTGGTCCACCAGAATACGTCAGATCTGATCCAAAAAAACCCACTGAAAGCCATGGATAAGTTTTTACTGACAGCAGAGGATTCTTGAGCAAACCCTTTGACAGCAGCCATTTTCATAAGTAACCAAGATTGGATAGTTATAAAAGCTGAAGGTTGCTGACCACCAAAATGTGACTAAAGGATTTGCTGTGATGGAAAAGCAAAAGAGGAGCTTGGCATGGCCAATGGCTCAACAGCAGGCAGGGAAATTGCCTGCCCGTGTAAAAAGGATACTGAAGAGTGAAGGAGTGCACGCAAAGAAAAAAAAGAAACTCATATTTCAAAATATTGTGACAAAAAAATCTCAATGATTTAAAAAAGATAAAACTAAACAACTCTTCAGGGAAGTGGTTCAGATTTTTGTTCGTTGCTCAAAATTCAAGTCAACCTTTCATTTGTCTTTCTGTTTGATCATCTTTTCCTTTATTTCTCCTCTTCTTCTACCTTCTGCTTTGTCAGTGGCCAAGGAAATATAAGGAATGAGAGAAGAGAGGAAAAGGAGGAAACCAAGACAAAAAAGCCAAAATGAAAAAAACCTAAATATTTCCAGACACTCTGACCATATTCTATATCTTTTGGAAAGTAAATTACTTCAGAGTGCTTTGTGGGTTTTCCTCCCTCTGGTTTTGAACCCCCATAGAAACAAGAACACTTGTGCAAGCCAGTACATCCCGAAGGCGAGACATTTGCAGGGCAGCTGGAGTGGGGCTCACTGGAAGGTGGGAAGGGCCTCAGTTACAACAGCCCTGGGCACAGCATACACGTAAGACCTGCATAGGTAAGGATTGGTACTCAGAAAATGCTTTTTGGATAAGATCAGCTGGTCAAATGAAGATATAACTCCTGTCCTACAAATCAAGTATCTTTAATACTCTTATTCCGTAGTAGGTACAATATCCTTTGAGGCATCCTCAGACTTTCAGCTCCTAAAAATCAGTGCTTTGCCCGGGAAAACAAAATAAATCTTAAAAAAACATATAAATGGATTGTGTCCAGTGTGACTTACCCCTGTCCGGGGGTGGAAGCAGGGGACTGGAGGGAAGAGTATTTCTTGCCAACCAGTCTGAAGTGGTTCCCAAACACTGAAACACAGAACACTAAAGGAAATTTATAACTACATCTCTCTCTTGGCCTTTCCCCAACCCTTAGTACTCATAATTCATGGCTTTAAAATGGTAAAAGAAAGGGAGAGTCATAAATGGAAAACAAAATCAAACCGAGACAAACCTCTTAAAAACAAACTCAGATCCAAGTGATTGCTTTTGCCCTCCAAATCGGGAAAATGCACACCTTGTTGCCATCAACGGGGATTCCAGACAAGGCACAGCCAAATGGGAACAAAGTTATTTGAATGAAAAATTCAGCCATCCTCCTTCCTCTGCCTTCCTCAGTCGGCTGCCAGAACTGGCACGGAGACGGAGACCTCTTTGGCCTCGGAACGTTTGAAGAGAAACTTTTTGGGGAATACTGAAAGTCACTCACAGTCCCAGGGGAACTGTGAGGCATTTTTTCCACCCTCCCTTCTTTGTAGTTTACTTTCCCCTATATACTTTTTTTTTTCTTGCTGCAGCTTTTCTGATCACAGTATCACAGTGACTTTATCACCATCACCTCCTCGTTGTGAACCAGCCCATCCCTTGGAGGCAGAGAGCCATTGTGGAGGTGGTAAGTAATTTGTTTTGTTCAATGGGTTTCTTGTTATGCATGCATGCAAAGCCCCTTTTATCTCACATTTAAATTTGTGTTTTCCCTCTTATGATTGGTTTTGTGACATCAAAAAGCTTTCAGCATCTTCAAAAATCAAGAAGAACAAACTCTTAGAAAAATAAAGTAAAAATAAAAAGAAATCCTTCCTAATACACCCAGCATTTCAGTGCAGCTTTAGAAACGCACAGATTCACATGGGATACTGGCTACTAACGACTATGGAAATAAGCCTGATTTTTTGATCTCTAGGCCCAAACATTATTCATATTCTTTCCCTTAGCCTCAAACAATGTCTTCAGATAGCCCAGGTAAAAGCAAGCCAGAAACAAAACAACATCATAGAGGAATTGCTTTATGCAGATACTTTCAGCTATGCTACACAACTCACATTGTCTTTGAACCCAGTGTGATGAGAGAATGATTTGAGACTCCAGGGACGACTCCTGGATATGTTTTTACTTCAGCATATTGTAGAGAGACAGAAGTCTTTGGCTTAAGAAATGCGTTCAGCAATCTTCTGCATTGGGGGGAGGTTATTATTATTTCTATTGCTCCGGTAACACTTTGGACAATGTTGAGAGCTGAGGTCAAGGAGCAGGCACGCTGTACATATGAGGTTATGCAGACTCTTTAACCTTTAAGAAAATGGTTTGTCCACGCTTAGTGGGAGGCTGAGAGCAGGAGTGGGAAAGTCTGAGCCAAACCCTCCTCCTCAAAATCAGGAGCAGTAGCTATAATTGTTAGGCTGCTTTTCAGGAAAGGAGCCACATATACCCTTTGATTTTCAGTCACCTATCTGCTTTTCTAAGAATGCTTTTATCAATTGACTTTTTGGGAACTGGTTAGCATTTGCCTGAGTATCTACAGTGAATTGAAATACTGAACCTCAATATGAGTTAATTCTGCATAGCCCGTGTACTCTGACATGCAGTACCCAGATTTTTAGATTCAAATAACTTGAGGAGAAAGGCATTTGAAACACAGTCCACAGAAGGGCTGTTGGAGGTTGTCTGAGAAATTGCATTGTAAACTGTTTGAGACATGTATTTGTCTACAATTCTGTCCTGTACATGTAAAATTCAGGTTCATGCTGGAAGCAACTGGATGGGAAAGGTTTTTAAAAAATTGATCCTCAATGACATTTCCCATCCAATACTCATTCTTTGATAAAGAAGCGTGGGCCACAGGGCAAGGGATCTTCTCCGAAGTAGCAAGGCATTGCAGCCAGCGGAGGCCCTGCTGCCTCTCAGGCATCCTGGCTCTCCAAGTCATGGTGAATAAGTGATGCTGGCGGGGACATGTCTGCTTTTAACAAAATGTTCTTTAGTGTGGAAAAAACAGAACCCTGTCTTACTGAAAATTTACAGTTATGAAGCTGGAGTCACTTTACTGACCAAAATGGAGCCCTTAGCAAAATAAATGGGCAGGTCAAATTTAAGCATGAGCATGATGTTACCACTGTAGGACAGACCTGGGATACAGAGGCTGCTATCCTGCACTTTCAATAAAATCTTTTGTCCTAGATTTTTCCTCAGACAGGGGATTTTCTTTGCCCCAGGTTGGGAACTATCACACTCCCAGAACTGTGGCAGGAGCAGGGGGCCCCAGGTTCACAGTTGCTCATGTAGGTACCCCCTGTAGGGAGCACATCTCTCACCATTTGGCCCACTGAGGCTCAAAAAATGCCCAAGAAACATCACACAGTCCAAAGCAGAGGTGTGACCTAAATGCTGTGTTGTGCACCAGCCACCCCCTTTATTAAATTGCTCACCATATCCAAGGCAGTCACAGAAAAGAGAAATCTCTGCAATAAACAAAGACATTACTGAGCGTTAATTCCACTGCAAGGGTACTTGCAGGACGTTTTAAGGTGACAGGTAGGTTTTGTTATCCCAGCTATCTAACCCATGAATGCTATTAGGACCCTGGACCCAGAGCCATAGGGATTTTTAGGTGCCTAATTCTGGTAAAAGTGTCCCTTTCCAGCTTCCCGAAGAAGCCAGGTCTTCCCTTCTCAGGTCCTTTGTGTATGTGGACCGAAGGTTCTAATCATCCTGCAAAAGTGATTTGGGGTACTGCGGGAGGCTTGCTGCTGCCTTGAATGGGAGCAGGATTGAGCCCTCACTGCCAATTAAAAAGGTAATTTGAGGCCATTGCTAGCAAGGGAGGAGGAAGGAGGTCTACTAGAAGGTCATGAAACCTTCCCCCTCCAGCCCCACGCTCACTGCTGCCCTTGGATTTTAGGGGCTTTTCATTCTGGCAAATATGTTTTATGAACCTGATGTACACTTAGCTAGAACAATCCCACACTGGGATCTAATTTCAGACCTACAAAGGTTGATCTATCCTTTTTCAGGCTATGTACTCATTTGAACTAAAATTACCCTGCTGCCAGCCTCCTTGATAGCAATTACATCTAAAGAGAGAGAACCACTGAACTTCATGTATTGGTAATGGTCTTTCTGTCTATATTTTTCCTTGGGGATAAGGTTGTATGGGAAAATTAGACACATTAGCCTAGGAAAAATAGTGAACAAAAATACATATTTTATACTTTTAAAAAGTATCCTCATGCTTCCAATTAGAGACGTTATTTAATGCAGGTATTTTAGCATTATGGTGCCAGTCTGTATATAAAGCAGAACAAAACCATTTTTGATAGTTATTTAAGGGCATCCTAAATACACTCAAGAATAGTACATTTTAATTTTCAATAATGCCAGCAGACTCAAGCATTCAGATTTTAGCATAACCAGCAGGAAAACTGTTTGATGTTTTAATTATGTCCCAGAAAATGCTGAATGTGTTATAAAAGAAATCTGAAAAGGGGAGGGGGGAAAAAAAGGGTTTTTATTACTGCTCAAGAGGAAGGACGTTTTACAACATAGCATTAAAAATGTAAAATGGAATAAAAAAGAACTCAGATAGTCAAAACTTTGTCTGCAACAAAGTAGGCCAGAGAAGCAAAATAATATGTCTGTTAGAAGCAGTCGGCAGTGAGAAGTGGAAGAGAGCATTTACATAGGGCTAGGGCTGAAGGAAAGGAAAAGCCTTAACATAACCCCAAAGTCTTTTAAATTATGTTTAAGACTATCCAGAACCTGGTAACCGTTCCCAACAAGGTGTCTCGGAGGATTTCAGAGTTCCTGATTAATGTGGTGACCTACTGCTCTCTGATGCAATGCGTTTAAAACCCAGCTGGGTATTCGCAGTCGGGATGAGGCTGTTGGGACTTCCTGGGGCTCTATCCTGCTGGCACCGGGGTCAGGCTCCACAGCAAGGCTCAGGAAAGGTGTCCCCAAGGGAGGGGAAAAACAAGAACCTGAATCGTTGGGAATGAATTGAACCAGATGTACAAAGCTCCAGCAATTCAAGCAGCGATAGGAAGTATCGAGGGAGGGGGGAAATTACTGAGGTTTAACTCTTCCTTCCCTTAGCAGGTGCAGGAGGAGGATGAGGGGGGATGGCGCGGGGCACGCCACCCCCTGCCGTGCTGCCCAGTGTCCCCAGCGCAGGGACTGACGCCGGGTGCCGGAGCCCCAGCGGGATGGGGCCGGTTGGGGGGGTAGAACCAAAGCTGCTCCTTGACTTGTCATGCCCGTGCCAAGCACAGGACATGTTGCCATTCCTCGCACACGCATATATACACAACTTCACCCATTCCTGGCTCGACCCTTTCACTGTCCTACTATTGGGCGCTACCTTAAGAAAGCGACATTTGGTTCAGATACAGAATTTACGTGGTGTCGATATACTTGTTTCTCTTAAAGCAGGCTCTCAAAAAGCTATCCCAAGAAATGTTTACTTCATATCTTTTTAAAACAGTAGATTTGTATATGTATATTTATACTCACATGCATATACAATAAATATGAAAGGCGGGTCTGTGATTGTACTAGATGTATACATCTTTAAAAAAGCCAGTACAAAGCTTTCTGCGGCTATGGCTTGTTAAAAAAAAATAACCCTTTACTGATAAAATCATAAATTATGTATCTAAACAAAAAAAAAAAAGAAAGCCTGTTATATTAGGTAGTTAATAATGTCAAAATGATGAAAGAATTTGGAGTCAGATGTCAATGAAACAGTTTTTTGAATTCTCCTTCAGCGGTATGGTATTTCAAACTGTCCAGTGTCCAGCCTGCGTACTATGATATATGTTTCTTATTTACCGTTCCTAGACCTTCTGTGTTTTGGTTTTTTTTATTTGGTCCCTTGACTGTTTGCTTAAACTCTGTATGCAAATACAAAGCTGAAATGCAAAGCTGGAGTATTAAGATTAAAGAAGAACTAGGATTCCAAGATTAAAAAGTGAGATGAATGTCTCTTGTAAATGTGTATTGTTAGCCTGATTTTTAGAGGCTGTTTAGCATTGATTAAAAAAAAAAAATCAGAATTGTAAGAGAAATGATCCAAAATGCTTTAAAAAGTATGTATAGGAGAAAAACCTTTCTACAGCTGTAAATGAGCAGCACGGTCTGATGCCTGCCACAAAAGTTAGCGTTAGAGGAGCAGCTGAGCCCAGAATGATGCCTTTCGAATACTTTTCCCTTACTGCACCCTATTCTCTTAGCTCTCTTTCATCTGACTATAGCCTGAGCAAGCCACAGAGGGTTTGCGTTCCCCGTAACAATTCAGGCAGCAGAGGCACAGGGGAGGTGGATGCTCTTCCCCAAGGCCAGGCAGATGCTCCGTGCCCAGGCACAGCCTCCCGGTCCCTCTCCCGCGGCAGAGCTGTTTCTCAGACCACCTGGAGACACAGACACCTTTAGACCGCAGCTCTTGGGTACCAAAATAGTCCCACAGCATCAGGCATCCAGGCTGCTGGCTTCTCCTCCCCGCTCTCTCATCCCTCCTGCATCAGAAGCGGAACTTGTTACCGAGATAGCAGGCTGGCATTGTTATTCGAGACTGTAAGCCTTCACCTTTTCAATAGTATTTCTGTGTCTGCGTTGAGGCTGAAAGTCTAAGAGTTCAGGGAGGAAAAAAAAAACTTGCTTGACAAGCAAAGCTTTTTCTTTAAAAAAGAAGAAGGAAAAGGGGGAAAAAAAATGCTCCAAACTCGTGGGAATAGGTGAGAGTGACGGAGGCTAGAGACAAAGATGAGAAGCGATCCCGAACGCGCCAGTGTCGGAGGCTGCTGGGAGAGCGACCGAAGTGCTGCGGGCCCCGCTGCTCGCCCCAGAGAGGAGGTGATGGAAAACCTGCCAGCGGGCGCCGAGTTTGGTGGGAGGTGAGAGGCATCAGCCAGGGAGCTAGGAGGTGCTTTAGATGAGACTGCTTTTTATGGCCCTTTTTTGCTTATTTCCACCGTTTGTGCTTGCTTCTGGCCCTGGCCGGAGGGGAGGAAGCACTGCCCCCGCTGCCTGCAGATGGGCTCCCTGGGGAGGCAGAAGCGGGCAGGGGTGCAGCCCAGGGACTCCTTGTCTCCCTCCCTAACAAGGCTGAGCATCCCCGGGTGCCGTGCACGGAAAGCGGCTACAAATCACCGGTCACCTACAGGCTGTTTCTCAGTTTCTCTGTTTTTCACCTTTTTTGATTTGGGGACCGTGAAGTGTTTTCCAGAGGAGCGGGTCCCCTTTGAAATGCACTTTCTTAGAGTGCTGTACAGCATAAATGGACTTGTTTTTCTCAGCCACCTCTCACGGACACCTTAGAAGTAGACCACAGAGCTCCCCAGAGGTCTGCAGACCCCCAGGTTGAAAACCAGCACTCTAACGTTAATCCTTTCAGCTGTCCCGTCCAGGAAATGTGATTGTTTTGCAACTGAGGGAACAAAGAAAGGTGATGCCAAAAAGCAGGAATTTTAAAAGCACTACTCTGATCTAGGAGCACAGTGACTGCTGGAGGCGAGGGCTGGTTTTCCTAAATGTCTTTCAGATACTATTGAAATCACTCCCAAAGCGTTCCCCTTTCATTAGGTGTCTAAATTCAGATCCATAGGTGCTAAGTGCTCACGAGTCCTTCTGAACTCAGAGCTGCGCGTGCCTGCCTACCACCTATGAAAATCAGACCGGTTTGATATGTCTCTCTTTAGATAGCCTTATGGTCATGCCTGGGCCATGGAAGGAGCTACTGTCAGGTTTTGGATGAGGCGATCAAATTTTTAGAGCTGGTTGCTGTTCATAAACACTAGGAGCACGTCCCCACCTACTCTCCTGCGATTCCTATCCCTTAAAGTGGAGCACTCTTTGAACACTTTGATTCCTGCAAGTACATTCAAATTACATTTGGCATTCGCAGATTTGTAGATTTTTAAGGCCAGGAGTGCATCCTTTTTTTCACCCATTTGTCCCCGCATTCAGCCCAGTAACTTGCATCTGACTAGAGCGTAGATTTTGTTTGATTAAAGCACATCTGCCAGGAAAGCATTCAGACCTGATTTGAAGCCATCAGGAGAGGGAGAATCCACCTCTTCCCTTGGCGTTTCATTCTAGTGGCTAATCACCCTCAATGTTAAATATTTGTGCCATTCTTGCTAGATTAAAGAGCATTTCAGTACGTGGCATTCCTATGAGATAATGCTTGCAATGAAGTAACCTTTTAATTTTCTTTTTGATAAATTAAACAATGTGAGATCTTTAGGTTTCTCACTGTCAAACATTATCTACAGCCAGTAAATCGTTGCTGCGGCTCTTTTCTGAGCCTTCTCCAATTTTGTAATGCCCTTTTTTAACATGACAAACGGATCCCATAGTCTAGCATATGCTCACCTGGGGTGTATTCTCTAGCCTGCTTATTTTCTTCTTTGCTGTGAGGGTGAGAAACATCCCACCTAAGTTTAGCCAAACTAGAAGTTCTTGGCATCTAAAAGTTAGCCGTCTAATTTCAGCTCCTCTCCTAGGCTCCCTCCACAGTCATCGGAGACAGATGGACACTTCTGAAGGGCACGCTTTCCCATGTAGGTAATTTTGCTTCAGGCTCTATCGGAACAGCTTCTCTTCGAATTCTTCCCACCTTGCCAAGAGTGTCAGTGTGTTGCCAGTGCCACCCCCACATTAGCAGCCCCCTCATCATCCCTCTGTCAGGCTCCCGGTTCTCCCATACCTGTAATCAGCAAAGACTTGGAGAGAGCAGGTCAGAAACTTTTTCAATGAGATTAAATTTTCCAAAAACAATTTGCAGAGATGTTCTGATGTGGACATAATTTTTTTTACTGAGACTAATTCATATGCATGAGGCTATTGATGTTTACTGACTGAATCCACTGAAGAAAACATCAGCTAGTTGCAGACCAGTACTACTCACTGCTGAATTTCATTGCGGAAAAATCCCATTCAGTGATGACTCTCTGTTGACAATTGTCTTTTGGAGATCTGCCAAGTAGCCAGCTCTTCACCCATTCATCCTGTGCCTTATCAGTATTGCAAATACCAATTTTTCTATTGAAATAGTATGTGAATTAAACTTAACAGCAATTCCATAATTATCTTGCTTAAGAAATTCATTATAAAGTACCTCTAATCTTCATTTGCATTTTTCTGTCTTTTTTTCTTATTCCTTTCAATTTATTCTTGATTAATTGGCTCTTTTGAGCCAACTACATATGTTACTTGCTTGGACTCTCCTGTTTGTACCATTGGTACAGCTATAGGTGTCCAGTGCCCACCATCTTTCATGCCTGTAGCTAATTAACTCCTCGCAGTCAGGAATGATGTACTGGATCTCTACCTTTCTCATTAAAGGAATTATCCTCTATACTTCTTTTTCACTCTCCCTGTCTTATTTTGCTGAGAAATCCAAATAATGCTTTATTTACCAGCTGCATGAGACCTCCAGCATATGCTTCCCAAGCTGAGGACCCCCTAACAGTGCAGTTCTTCCCCTTGATATGTTCCAGACAGGTCTTAAGGAGTAACACATCCCATTTTCTGGTTTGATTTAGTGGTCTACAAAGTCTCCTACCACTACCACCTCCTGAGCTTTCTGAGTCAGCTCGGTATTGAAGAGGCAGTTGAAGTCCTGGGGTTCACTCTAGGCTCTCAATAGCTAGAAAACCAGATAATGGTGCTTTTAATGTTCGTACCTCACCTCTTTTGCCCCATCTGTTGCTCCTGAACAGGATGAGATGGCTCCAGGAAATGGCACCACAAAGTTAGCAGCATGAAGTGGATGATGATGTAGTGTCATTTCCAGAAAGTCTTCTGCTGCTGGTAACTCATGAAACGTCTTGACAGTGTGACGGCATCCCACAGCTCCTTGTGCATCTTCAGGTAAGTGCGCAGTGTACCCACAGGGCAGCCGGATCACAGGATCAGAGGAGTTAAAGACAGGCAAGATCTGTCAGATCACAGAGCGCATGCCCCTGCCAGTGAGTGCTGTCGTCCCTGATACAGCATGCGTCAGATCTCCAGCAGATACTACTACTGATCTCAGCCAAAAGGCCAAAGGGAGTTGGATGTATTTTTTTGTATCTGAAACCTAATATTTGCAACTGTTCAGAAAGGCCTTCTGTTATGTGCTGATGGACAGAAAGCTGAGTCCAACACTTGAGTCAGGTCGCTGTCCTGCCCTGGCTGGTGGAGAGTCTGACTTTGCTCCCAAAGGGGAGATGATACCTCGAAGCAGCCCCCTTTGTCCACCTTTCCCTGGAGAAAGTCATGCTGGACATTAATAACATGAGCCATCTCTCTTCATCCAGAAAGGTGTTTTTTTCTGAGAGAGCCTTTAGACAGTGCAGGGAGAAATGGAGCCCCAACGCCAGCTAGAGGGAAGAACACAATAACGCCAAGGACTGTGAAACCTGTGACACAAAATTCACATTGATCAAAGCCAAGGACTTTAATAATAGTTTTGAGGTAAAAAAAATAATAAAAAATCAGGTTGTTGGTTATTTTTTTAAGACACTCGCAAGGTAGAAATTTGGCGTCTCCTCTGCTGGTGCCTGGGACACAGTATGGAATGGGAAGGCAGCCATGCTGATGAATGCCACGATGGTGAGGACAAGACTCTGAGAGAACAGGATTTGGACCTGATGATAAACATAGGAAGAAATGGAAAAGATTAGAAGTGGGAAAGCTTAGCGGGTGTGAGGAGAACGGATCAGACTGTGCGCAGGGCTGTGGGCCAGAGGCGTGAGCTGGGAGGAGTAGATAACTGCAGGGGAACCAGGGGTGGGAACCAGGGAGAGTGTGTATGGCTACAACCAGAGAGAGCATTCGGGAAAGGTCAGTGAGGAAGGATCAGAAGGAGAAAGGCAGGCACGTATGTGTGTAGTGAGCAGATAGGAGCAGAGCAGAGGGTCTGGCAGGGTGAAGGTAAGTAGGGGGACTGGAAGGGTGTAGACATGTCTATGTGAACTAAGCTACAGCCCACCACAGCCCATTTGCCCCAAGTACATCCCTCCACAAGGCTACATTGGGGGTGATGCCCAAAGCCCTGTTTGTCTGGGTTGGGGTTGGCTGGAACCAAGGCTGCTCTGGCTGCTTGGGTTCCAGCATCTCCAGCCTGCCAAGCTTTGGGGTCAGCAAACCTCCAGCTGTGCAGCAGAACCGCTGCTGTGTGTAGTGTTACTCTGATACAGCAAGAAGTACACATGCAAGTCCAGAGGCAGCACAGCAACCTGGTCTTGAAAGTGCATTCAGTTTGCTTCCTTTCTATGCAACTTTTTATGATACAAGTTTAATCCAGTGGGATGTTTGCAACTAGTGATTTTTGCGCTCCTTTCCTGAAATTCACTTAGAACCTACTTGTGCCTGCTTAGCAGGTCCTTATCTCCCACTGAATTGGCAAAACTTCAGGTGAGGTAGGTCTCTTGAAGAGCAAAGTTCACTTCAACATTGCTACAGAAGAGCCTTAGGAAGTTTGGGCCGTTGAGTTTTGGACCAGAAGAAATACTTTGTGTTCATGGGTACCAGTCAGAGAGCTAGACTTCTCTGTCCCAGTCTGTGGGGCAGTCGCTATGATCCATTAGGAGTCCACCATACCTCAGGAATGAGGACAGATGTTTTGCAACAAGCAGTTTTGAGGAACTAGCAAATCAGAAAATAAAGGTAATAAAAAAATCAGGGCTTAAGGTACATAAGAGTTAGCATGTCCCTCTGATTTCTATAGGGGAAATTTGGAAGCCCTTCTCCCCCAGCCTGAAGTACATTGAGCTGAGTAACCCATAGCAATCACTGCAAATTATGGAGGTTCAAGCAGCCTTCTCTATACTTGTGCTAGGCCTGATTGTTTCTCCCTCTTGCCCCATATTATTTACTGTACAAATCCATTAGCATTGCTTTTTCTTGCTGCATCCAAGATAGTGCAGTCTATCACTTGAGCTATTCACATGACATTTTACCCTTTCTTTGGAAGACAATCATGTCTTCAATCAAAGACCTCTTGACAAAAAGAAGTCGGAGCAAGAACTTGAGATGGCATAATGCAGCAAAGTGCTTTCTGTACACCTGCATAATATGATTCAGTCTGCCTTTACTTTCAAAATTATGCTGAAAGATTTCTCTTGTTTACATTTTTTTTGTGTGCCCCAACCCACTGCTTGCTTAACCTTGAGGTTGTCTTCATTCCTCCTTCCCCCCACCTCTTTCCTCTCTACACCTCCAGCAGTCATTATTTTCTTTGTTGGTTGCAGTTTGTATAATTGTGTTGCTGCAGTCAACATGCAAGCATTTATTTAGTCTGTTTTCATGCCAAGGAGACTGAGCACAACAGTCAGGTCAGTGTGAGTATTTTAGGTGGTTTGTCAAACCCAATCTAGTGCCTCATTTTTAGGACATCCTCTTTGGGGCCGGTGATGAAGGACTTTAGGTGGGTTCAGGATTTTTTATGTAATGAATGAAAAGACATATTTGAGGGAAAAAGTGTTTAAAAATCCAAGGTATGATTGAAATGACAGTGCAGCACTGAGGTTCCAGCAAGGTCTGCAGCTGATTTCAGCCGAGTCACGTTGCCCTCCGAGAGGGTGCCAGGCAGATTCCCTGTGGGAGGCTAAGGGAGACAGGAATTATTTCCTTCCTGTCCAAAGGAAGGCACACAGGCTGGGTGGAAACCATTCTGTGTTATTGACACCAACCTCCTTAGGATGTTCCTGTTACAGATCTTTCTTTGGGTTTCACCGAGGAACACGTGGAGATTACAGTTGCCATGTCCTAGACATCTCAGCTCTTTTTTGGACTGTGCTGGGTCCTTCATTTGCTTCCCAGTGTGGTTGACATGTCTGTGGTCACTTTTTGCTTTCTCAAACTGCTCTGTGATAATTTATTTGCTATCTTGTATATAAATTTAAAATCTTATGCCAGATCCAAAGCCCATTGACTTCCTGGGGGGGTGCTCTGTCCGCTGCAATGAGGTAGGTTTTTGTAGGCTGGTTTCCTAGACCACCTGAGAGGCAAAAAGTGAGGAGGCAGTCTGAGGGCAACTCCAGCAGTGAGCATGTCTTTCCTTACAGAAAGGTCCCTTAAATCCTCTGATCTCTATTTCCCAACTGTATAAATGTGCATCTGCTTCCAAAAGGTTGCAAAACTTTGTTAATGTTGGTATATTTGTTTGAGACAGGCCTTCTCAATACTAATGAAAATCTACCTCACTTACCATTACTCTGCAAGTCAGCAATATTTCAGACTTTCAGTGGCTGTTAGGCTGGTGGTTTTGAATTTGGACCTTCTCACTTTATTAGTGCCATCTTGTATCTTTGCCCTTTTCTCAAAAGAAGAGTATAATAAAATTTAGTCAATCTCTTCCTTCGTGTCTGGGTATAGGCACCCCTCGGCATGAAATCATCATTCTTGATTATGAGAGGCAATTTTTCCCTGCCAGTGAAAGAAGGAGACACTGGTTGGGTTTTCTGGAGCTCTGGGCAGGCGTTGACATGGCTGATCCTTCCAACAGGTTCACCACAACCTGTCTGGGAGATGTAAGAAGGTGGTAACTGCTATGAGCCTGGCAAGACCTTCCTATGCATGCTATTGTGTGGGCCAGCCTGTTTAGTGAGTACACATCTTGGAAGGTGGTGTGGCCTTGCAGGCCCTCAGGCAGGAGGGGCTGGGAGCAACCCAACTGGGGCAAAGCACTCCTAAAGCAGAAATTAGGTTGGCAAGGCTGGTGAGGGACTTAAAAGCATCTTAGAAATACTGATCTCTGCATTGGTTAGGAGCCTGATGTAGCTTTAAATATTGCAAAATTAGTGCAGAACGAGGGCTGTGGTGCTGGCAAATAATAGGCGCTCCCAGCTCATGGTAAATGGTACCCTCCTACCTTTTACCCTCCACTCCCTTGTTTTATAATTAACTCTGCTTCTTTTCGCTACGAAGTTGTACATCACAATGACTTATGTTTAGCTACCAGCAGGTAGAGGGTCTTCATCATTCACCAGGTCAAAAAGAAGAAGGGTTGCACAATATTCATCCGCTGCAACCTGGGGTTTCAATGCTAAAAAATGTAAGTACTAACTTCTCCTACTGTCTCCAAAACATTAAAAAGCATCTTTTTTTTAAACAGAGGACATTTCTAAAGCTGCCATATGAAAAGGCAGAAAATGAGCTTATCCTTGTCAGCAGCATTTGTAGCTGATCTTATTTGCTAACAGAGCAATAGTGAAGGATCATCCTTTCGATGCAGCATACAACATTTAAATGTGGCTTCCCAAAGATTTTTTTGCCCAGTATGTTGTTCCAAGCAAGTAGCTTTAAATGTCCTAGCATTCATTGCTGCCTCTGTGCTGGCATCCTGGGGCTGTTGAAGCCCCGCAGTGGTCAGGAGTTACACTGAAAGGATCCCATGGTTTAGCATGGAAACCTCAAATGACCTACGCTTTTCAGTATCCCTGATGGTGGAATCTATTCCCACTTACACCGTTATCAGGGTCAAGCCTGTCCAGTCACAGCTATTGGGAATCCTGTAGGTGATTCATAAGCCCTGCTCACCCCCTTGATGACCTCATAATCTGTGCTCCATATTTAATCTCAGATGGCCATTTGTGACAGGAATCATTATTTTCACAGCCAGAAAACAAATAATGAGAAGCTGGTAATGGGTCCACTAAAAATCCCAAGTGACTTATGATTTACGGGACAGTTTATTTATATTCCACCACTTGTGTGTATATTCCTTTTTAGTATAACCTGAGATTTTATAGACATTTTCTACCTCAGAGATGTTTGCATTTTGATAATGAAACCAAGTCATTGGTACAAACACGCTATTTCTAATTCTGCATAGTCCCCTACAGTCTGTAACAGCTGCTGCGTAAGTGACTCGCGAATGATGATCTCCTTGTTTGAATGCAAAATCTGGGTACTGACATTTTCTGTGCATTACTTAGGTCTGTAAGTCTGCGCTCTGTAAACTCAATGGAGGCATTTGAGCTGTGTTGTTTTCCACCAGTGAAGGACCTGAGTCTCGCTCTCTGGTGCCTGAGGTGCAATCAGTTCAAATCTTTTGGGTTAACAATCCTGGACCTTTATCCCTCCCTTCTTTCCTTCACTTTTTCCAGTGGAGATGCCACCTATTACTTTTAAATTTCTCAGCAATCCACCGGCCCTCCAAGGCCCTCTGCTCATCACTCTCTCCAGCTCTACATGGGATAAATACTAGTACACATCCCAGTACCAACCCAACCTGGCATACACACTTTTGGGGAGGCAGGGCACCATTTGGGGTTTATGCCTCTCAGCAAAGGCTTTTACTGTAGGTGCTCGCTGGTATTGTTTTGCTCTGGGTGGATGGACTAGAGATCCTTTGGAGAGACAGTTCTCAGCATCACCAGGAAAGAATAGGATTTTTTTTTCTTTCTCCATCCTTGCTTCCTTAACCAATGGTTTTTCTCTCTTTAAACTTACCCATAGACTACTTATATTATCTCACCTCAGACTTGGGACCCAGCATAAAAAGCTTACCCACCAGGTGGCATTTTCTCACATGTCCAGTCTTAATTCTAATATGAATTCTTTGCACATATAATTATAAAACCAAGGGCCACTAAAGTGCACCTGTAGCACAGAAACTTGACTGTTCTCAATTCTGTTCTAATTATTGAACCTGAGAGCAAAAACTAGGTTTCAAAGAAAACTTTCTGTATAGGCCTCAATAGAGTTAAAGAAGAAACATTTTAAGTTGATGAGCTGACACTTGTAGAAGCAAATATATTAAATAAATCATGATTCGTTTTGGGGCTAAATCTGACTTACATCAACTCTGGAAAAACTAGATCCTAATGAGTGACAGTTTGGTGTTTTCTGTCACTTCCTACAGTAATGGCCCCAAGCTGACACTGCTCTGTGGGAGTCTAATACTTCTGAACAAAAGTTTTTTGGAGTGAGATAGACAAGGTAGAAATCCCAAGGTGACTGGGAGGAATGTCTAATGACTGGAAAGACATATTTACTGGCAGACTGTATGTAAGCTGTGACAGTTGACAGGGCTTGATTGTAATAAATATAGTTGATGAAGAGAAGGCTGACAGGTGAGGACAGAGAGAGAAAAAGAGTCAAAAGATCTGCATTGGCTGAACCCTATTAATGGTAAGTTGGTAACAAAGCCCAGAGTCATAAAAGAAAACAGGTATCGCAAACTGATGTCTAAACACTGAAATGTGTAGGACTTGCAGGTTGCCGTAACAAGCTCAGATTTGTTGACATTTCTTCTAGCTATTTTATAAGTGGTGTTTTCAGTTGGAATTCACACCAGCAGCAGGCAGGCACCTGATATTTTTAAATATCATGTATGATTAATCCTGTAACGGAATAAACCCTGATCAAGGTCATAATTATTGCTTCAATCTTGAAATTTCATTGCTTTGATCGGAGGATTTGATGTTGGAAAATGTGCCTCCACGTGCTGCGAAGGAAGGAATCTTGCTGGAGATCTGTTCTGCTGAAAAGAAAATGAATTCCTGTAAAGGGAATTAAGCAACATAAGACCTGAAAATATTTCTTTAACTGCACAGGCTCATCACCCACACACACACAGATGGCGTGATTGACCCTGAAAATGGAAACAACTCTGGCATATTAAATCATGGCACTTTATAACTGACTGGTCAGAGTTTCAACAATAGGATTTCCAATGAGCTCTGCACTTTCTTCCCCCAGGCAAATGTCACACACTGAAACTAAACAGGATCTTTTTTTTCTTGTTCATCCGACGTGCTGTTTTCTGTGCCCAAGACATGAATCTGTATTCAAAAATGCCTTAACCCTTTGGAAGAGCAACCCTCCTTCTCCATGCCCCAGGAGGAGGGAGTTTTGCAGCAGGTATGGGGTGTAGGGGACATCGTGCCTGCGTTGGCATCGAGTCTGTCTGCACGTTTATTGCACTCTCATTTCAAAATGGAAGAAAGGGAAAAAATAGTTGTAAGGGAATGTCTTGAAGAAAGCACTCAGGAGCTGCACAAACTTAAAGAAAAGGTTAATAAAGAGGGATATCCCTTGTTGGGAATATCAAATGAGAGTCGTTCTAAACACTGGAAATGGGCCTATTTAGCAGCAGGGTCACTGTTTGCTTGCTTTCATCACTGCATGGACAGAGGTGAAAATCCCTTCACCTTCTTGCTTGCACGAAACACAAAAGCATTTATAAAATATTTAGACAACTAAAATATTGAGAGAACTTTTGTTTTTAAAAGTTGCTGTTATTCTGAATGGATCCCCTCCTTCCTTCCCACCAGATGCCACAGTCCCTTCAAGTGGTGCTGCCACTAAATGAGTTGTGAGGAGTGCCAAGAAAAACAAATGAGACCATATAGGCGCTCCACAAAGACTCTCAGAGTAGCACAATGCTTACGTGTCAATCACGCCGATGCTCCTTCTTTGCCGGCTGCCTGTCTCCCACACGGCAGTAGATCCAGCCACTCTGCTTCTCACCACTGCCTCTTTGGAATCGCAGGATTCAGAGCCATGTCTCGTCAGCACGGGAGTTGTCAGCCTAATTGGCACGTACACACACACTTTATACACTCCTCTACTTGTCAGTGATGGCTTACGCATGTATGCACACTATATAGGTAGGCACGAGTGTGTCCTTTCATGTAGAAAGTTCTCCATGCAAGCACACAGATGCTTTATGGATTGATATCCACAAATATCCATATACTTGTATGCTGGTGTGTTCTTATATGATTGCATACCTGGACATAAACACACACCTTACGTACTGTCCTCTCTGGATGTGGTGTTAATGTGGCATTTACTTCAGTGGTTGTCTTTTGATGCCCAGGCAGAAGACAGGGCATCACTGTATTTAAATAAAATGAAACCATGTAATTGTATGTATATATTTCTGAACACACAGAGAGTTTCTGCTCTGCAACCCAGGCTCATGCAGCCTGAACACCATGTAAACAAATTTCTTATATACTGAAGGCCTCAAGCCAGGCAACTGGAATCACAAGCCGAAGGAAATGATATTTAAGCTATGCTGCAACCCATTTCTTTTTACATATGTTTATGTGCTTTACACATTTTGTTTTTTTGGTTTGGCCTTCTACAGAGATTTTACCCCAACTTTAAGCTGATGAGAATGTGCAAACTTTCTTCACTCAAAAAGCAGTGTGCTAGAGCCAATATAAGTGACAGTAGAAGTCTTGACTTTGCTTTGTCATCTATTTTAGGTTACAGGAAAAATTCAAAGTCAGTTCCTTGTCAAAAGATGTAAGTAGAAGACAAAGCAGGAACAAAAATCTTCATGGAGGGTATCTCCTTTCATATGGAAACCTGGCTGAAGTCAACATGACTTTGATCGTTGCCTGCATCATGGTTGGGCTTTCATTTCCATACTACCAAAAAGGTAAGAATGCTAGTAGATGGCTTTTTGCTACTGGGTTTTTAATGCAAATCTAGGATTAGCACAAAACACAACTTTTTAAAGTTACGTGGTCTAATCAAAATACCACTGAAAGTAAAAACTGAACCCAAATATCAGGGAAAATTTTCTGGTGTGAAATTTATGAGAAAAGAGAATATTTTCCTTTTGGAAACCAGGGATGCTCTGTAGAGTGAATTGCTATTGCTGAGACAGGGTTAATCTTGCATCTGTAGGAATTTTTAATGGCAGTCTTATAATAGTTCTGCCACATATTTTACATCTTTGAATCTACATTGATTTTGGATAGCTTCTGAGAGACAAGTTTCCCAACGGGGTAATAATTTTCAGTCTGTTGTATATGGTGCAAGATGTATTGCAGAGGACCCTAATAATGGTTCTGAAGACTGAGAGTCTCACTTGAGACAAAACTTTTCTGAGCTTACACTTGAAAGAAGACTTTCAAAGAGAACAAAACCCAACTGATCTTGCGATTCCTAAAGTCTGAAGTAGGCCAGGTCCCACATCATGGTAAGAATATTTTTTAAAGATCTATTCGTGCAATTGGGATAGGAATGAAGATTTTTTATAACCCTTCTATGTAACTTCTGTTGTGCACACTTGATCTGGTCCCAAATGCGGATAAACACCTTGCTCAAAAAGATTCATAGCTTTCCAGGTTTTGCATAAATTTTTCCTGCAGAAATTGTTTAGTGTGTTCAGATCTCATCCTTTTGTTTAGACTATCTCTGCAATTACTTTACAAGACAAAAAAAAAAAACCACCAGAAAACCCCAATCCCTTTTTTATCATGACTATAAAATTCATAACAACTCAGACTAAAGTTTCAACTAGAAGCACAGCTATGTGTGGCACCAAACACATCATGAGGGACAACTCAGTAGCACTGACATAAGATTTATAATTCTATTTAAGTTGTTAAGAGAAAAAAAGTGTTTTGATTGCCACAGTCAGTGGAGGTTAATGCCCAGGACTTCAGCTGTAAACCTCCTGTTTTGTCTTTTGCTACTCGCTCATAAAAGCTTGCCAAGTGCATGGACCGTCACTATACACCTTGCTGTTATAATAATGGCATGAGAACACCCAGTAAGATCTTTGTGTCAGAGGAGACTTCTGTGAGAAAGAGAAGCAAGTACACGAC